>NC_063163.1:5586386-5899462 GCF_023159225.1 Perognathus longimembris pacificus
CTCTTTAAGCCCCTAATTATTACTTTCTTTTTGGTTATCTTCATTTCCTCCCTCCTGAAACGTTGCTTTTCCAGGTCTCTCCTGAAACCATCTCCTTTGAGCCATCTATAGAACATAAGGCAAGCAGATGGTAGTGTGATTAAACTGGTAATTACCCCCTGAGAAAAGCATCCTTGTTTCCAAAGCAGGTAATTTAGACTAAAATAGAACTTCTACCAGAATAGCCCAGTTAAGTGGAGTATTGAGCTATACACATATATGATTGTACTTTATAGGAAAGAAACCACCATCATTAGTTTTTGACAAAAGCAGGCTGCCACTGTACTCCCTACAAGGAAGAGTGGCCGGATGGAAAACCTAAAATGAGCTGTTTCTTTTCAAGAGGAACTCCTGCGATTCTACCAACTACCACGCCCAGCTCAGCCTCCGGTAATGTTTTCCCAGTACCTGAAGCCCAGCAGAGAAACTTGGGAATCTATTCTTACAATCACGCGCACTACTCACATCTGGTTTCTGAACACCACGGCTGTGTCTTTTAAATAACATTTATTTTTAAAGGAAATGCCCAGCGGACAATTATCATGGGTAGATCAACTGTCTGGACTTTAGTGATACCCAGGCTTGGGATATAATGGCACAAACAAAAACACCTTTGCTTGAGAAAAGGCAAATTTTTGTTCGCATTTTCAATGGGCTCTGCAGGCTGTAATCAGTGGAGTGCCTTCTCCGACAGTAATCCTATCTGGAGCGCTTCCCAGCCCTGAGCAGGACACTGACGTCACCGAGCAAGAATGGCAAAAAGGTCATCCAAATGAAGTTCACAGAAGCAGTGAGAAATGCTCCTTGCCCTTTGCAACCCACACCAGCTCCAATTACCATCATTTCTTCGCAGGAGTGGGAGGGGAACAAACCTTCTATTTTAAAAAAGAAAACTCTGATGCAACACCGGGACCACTCAAAGATACCATTTGACAATGTCTTATTAAAAAGAATGCCTGAATTTTAATGTGCATCCCCAAGACAAATGCAAGAGAAGTTTGCTTCACATCAAACAGAGGTCAACTGCATAGATCTTTTTTTTTCCCCTTCCATTCTTCTAGAGAGGTAAAAGAAAAATAAAAGCTCTGATGAGTACAAGAGGTGTTTCTGAGCATATCAGCCTCAGTGAAGTTATGGGCAGGTAACAATTTCATAATGAAGTGTCTGATTTAACACTTGGCTTCCTACAATTCAGTCCTGCCCTGTTTGGCAGTCTCTTTCTGTATTCATCTGAAATTCAAGATGTTGAGACAGCTTGTGATTTCTGTTATCTACCTTCTAAACTCTGTCTGCTCTGTGTTAAACCTGCAGGGGGGAGGGGTGGAAGAAAAAGTGAGGATGATTGAGATATTTTATAATTTTTTATTATTCTACTTCATGAAATCTCATAAGGAATTATTTTGCTGTTTAAAAGTTATTCCTCTAGATTCATACGGGATAAAATATGTGTCATCCTGTAGAATTAAACAGCATCACAATCTCACCCATATTAGCATTTCAAATAAGTCATGATTCTCTAAGGCTGATTAGGAAAAGTAGCTCTCATATTCATTTGTAAGAGTAAGCTTAAACCAAATATTCTGATTAATATCAGACCAGCTGATTTATATAGCAGTGAGAATACTGTTTACCTATAAGAAGTCTCTGATACAGATTGACTAATACTGTGGCTAATGCCCAACAATTGATTCATTTCTAGTATGGACTCTAACAATGTAAATGGCTTTGGTTTTATCCCAATTGATAATGACTTCTCTTTATATTAGTCCAATTAATATCTCAAAACAGTACTTGTGAAGCCAAGTAAATCTATCAACTATTTATTAAAACACATCATGTTATCATTGGTCTAGATAAGCTCTGGAGCTCTAAGCATGGTAATCACCAGTCCCAGTGGTGGGCCCAGATGAGACTTGTACTAGACCTTCTGCACAACTGCTAAAATCTCATCCTTGAAAACTCGCAGTTCTTTTAATGAGAGTCTATTTTGCCCTGAGTAGTGATCACTTGACACCTGAAAAGGAGTCTATGTCTTGAATCAACTGTCTTTCAACAAATTACGTCCTGAAGCTTGTAGTCCTTCATTTCCTCCAAACAGGTAGTATAGTGTTTGCTTCTAACCCGAGTTTGACTCTTTGCTGACCAATGGGGAGACAAAACTGGAATATTGAAGAAGAAAGGTCCCTGGAGTAGGCTCTCCCCTGGAAAGTCTCATTTCCATTACCTGGGGGCTTGTCAGACTCTGCCCTGGAACCCATGAATCAGACTCAGAGGTGGTAAGAGTGTTACGACTATGTCAGAAACATTGACAGACACGATTGCACCTCTCCTCAAGTGACAATTTATTGAATAACAGTAAATTCAGATGCTATGTCAACTTTGTTGGCATTAGTTTCCCAAGTACTACTCTTTTTCACTTGAAAGAACTCTTCTGAGCTTGGGTAATTGTATGGCTGCAGTAGAATCATTGTGCTAAGCATATGTACAGAATTGTACAGTATGCAAGAAACAGGAAATTTTCCAAGAACCAAGTATCTAGAAATAGTTTTACCTTAAAAGGAAGTTTCAGGAATGTCCATGAATGAAACCCCACCTCTAAACAACAGGGCCACTGTACCAAGAAGTAGCTTCAGCCATAGCTCATTACACCACGACAATGGTGAGGGAGGATGGTGGTATACCTCTTGTTGGTCATTCTTTTTGCTCTCTTTATGCCTGTCTACCTCATCTCAATACTGTAATCTCAATATAGGTTCGGTACTAAGAATACAGCATTGCTACAGATTGAACTTGTCCTTACATTCAGGAAGTTAAAGGCTATTTGTCAGGATAATTTATTACAGGATGCATAAGAAATAAACCTAAGGGTTTCAGTAATCTGATAAAACAAGGACACGGTTCTCACTCAAGTCCTATAAAATGATACTCTCCGGCTGTGGCCACTTAGCTTCCCACATTAATGAATAGGTCCAAGTTCCTTTACCTTTTCATGCCACCATCTATGGTATGGGCTTTTTAAGGAAAGAGAATACTGGCTAGCACCCCAGCTTTGATGTCATTTATAATGGTACTTTATATCGTATCTATCATAATCCAATCGCAGAGGCTGAAAACACAATTTTCTTACACACCCACTCAATGACAGTGGATTTAGTGAACATACAAAATTATATTTGACATGTCTACTGTTTGCAAACACTTATGTTCATCAGCAAGAAGACAAGGGCATTTCTCCCTCTTAGGCCCTGCTGTGGAAGTTTGAGTGTAGTGAATGAGGACAAGTATAGACACAGGCAGCTGGCTAGACACAGACTGGACATATGTTGTCACAGAGGACTTGAACTCTAGAAAGAAGGAGCTGAAAAAAAATCAAGGTGAAAATAGCTTGGAGAATGTAGTATTTGATCTGAGGCTTCCACAAAAGGGATGAATGGGCATTTGGACAAGAGGAAAAAAGGCTTCTCATCAAGGAAACAATTTGGGGGAGGAAATGCTGAGAAATAGCACGGAGGCCATTATGGTTAATCCAAAATGGTGTGATCGCTTTGAATCAGGAAATGCTCACATCATATTATGGCCATCTTAGATTTTAAAATTATCCATTGAAATATAGAGTTCATCATAGGAATGTAGGCAAGAGGCAATAGTGTTCAAAATTAGTAAAGTTCTCATTCAACTTTTTGATTCTGTTCCCCTGGAAAGCAGGCAATACATCTTTGTGGGTTTCCACTTCTGTTGTGTTGTATTTCCTTCAATGCCTGTCTAGGGAACTGAGTACTCTCCTGGTATATGCTGATTGTCAAAACAGCTACCTCATTAAATATGTGACTAGAGCCCTTATTACAACATTAACATTGTAAGTATGCTGGTAACTGCCTATTGTATTGATATAAAAATATGGATTGTTTTGAAGGAGAGCAGAAAGTACCAAATAACCCATTGCATGTATTTTTAAGTTAGAAAAAGACATCATTTGTTCAATCACAAAATCCTAAGGCCCAAAGAAACAAGAAGCTATGCAATTCTTCCTCTTTACATTTACATAGACCCTGAGGAGCCAAACTTTGAGATAGTTCTTGGTGAGCTGAGCTCTGATCTGGCCTTGGTTGTGTTTTACCCAATGTGCCCGGTACTGTCATGCCCGGTACTCTGATCATTTACTCAGCCAAACACATCGATGTGTGCTTCCTCACCTGGATTTGATCTATGTAAAGGAGGATGGATGCAAAAAAAAACACTTTGGGAAGGCTAAAACAATCTGAAGGACTCATTTTAATAGGAAGTCTGTCCTTCAGTCAGAGAAGGAAAAAGAATAAAATCGAAACCTTTGTTTTCACAAGCCTAAAAGAAGTACACCCAGTTATTGCTTCTGATGTTGGCATAGACTCTAACCCAGCCAATTCCATTCAGCACCAAACAATTGCATGCCCACAGTGGCTTCAGCCCTGGGCTCTGCAGTTCTGATTAACTGCTCTTAGCAGCTGGAAGGCTGGGGCTTTCATCACACTCCACTGTGACATCATTAAAGAATTAGACAACCAAAGAGACACCTCCCTTTCCAATTCAATTTCGAGTCAGGGAAACTAAAACAAGTAGAAACAAAGGCAATCATATATTCAAGCAGAGTAAGCTTATTCAAAGGCATTCGTGGGTTCCTAATTACTAGTTAAAGGGCTAAGAGGCTGCACTCTGAGCTTTCTATGGAATCTTTATCAGGCTCCCCTATAATTCACAAGTGCAGAGAGCAGAGTGCGAACACCAGGGAACAACCATAATATGCCGAGTCTGTGTCGAACGCTGAGAGCCACAGGGTGCTTTCCTGGGCCATATCTCATTTAATGCTCACGGCAACCTCTCTGAAATGAGTATTTGCTTCATTTTCCAGAAAACAAAGCAAAGCTTCAGAGAGGTTAATGTGACTTTCTCAAGTTCATATCATTACAAAGTTCAGAACCAGGACTCCAACCAGGATGACTTACCTGGAGCCCAGGTGTTCGCCATTATGTCACAATTAAATTCTAAACTAACCCACATTTGTGAAGTAGGGCTTCTGGAAGGAAGCTCTCTTATGACATTGGCCTGGAAAAAACAAATTCTCACCAAGCAGCCAGTACATTCCAGACTCTACAGGGATGAAGAACAGACATAACCCTCGATTTCAGAAGGCCCGCCCTGCTTCTCAGGAAAACTACATAGAAATAACATTTCCTCTGTAATATACTAATTTGAGAGGATTTTACCTGGATTGCTGGGTCTAACAAGGAAAACAACAATGCCCCCACTCAGACCTACATAAACACAAGATATTCCAGAATTTTCAGGTCATCCTAACTGGCCTAGATAATAAAATGGCCATTATATATACCAAAGTCAAGCAGTATAAAGATCACCAGTACTTGTTGACCCCAAAGGCCTTAAAAGATTCAACTGTCTTCCACGGGCTTCTTTCTGACTCTCTGCTTTCTAAGAGAATTCATTTTATCAAATTTATCATTCTAAATTATTGCTTTATTCCTTTTAAGAGGTAATTCTTCTACAGCACAGCAGTGTCTTTGTCAAGGCTCTCTGGAGATCTTTTCGAGAGTTACTCATCATGCAGACGGAGGGTCTCTCTCTCACAAACTAAGAGTAAAACCCTAATTTATCACCAGCACCATAGAGCAAGTACAGATGCTTAATCGCACTGACCAGCTTCCTCCTAATTTCCCCCTGTACTTTCCCATCAGATCACCCCAGAGCTCAAAAACTCTCTCACTTTTTATTTGACGTAGTTTAGTTCAATCTCTCAGCCCTGGTGTAATAATCTATTAAGTCTTCCTGACCTGCCTAGGTGACCTGCCCGAATCCTTCCTTTACAGTTCCTACGTGCCAAGCAGTAAGCCAGTTCCTGGTCATAAGAACAGGAACACAACAGGCTTCTGCTCCAAAGGTCTCAAGAAACAGTCCTGCCACGCATCAAGATCGACAAAGATCCATACACGCCACCTATAAAACATAAAGTCTTGAACTTGAGAAATGGACCTTGTAAAACTGCTAACTTCCAGGAGAAAACTTAAGAGATAAAAGTTGTTCAAGGGAAGCAGAGGGAAAAGCAAGGAGAAAAGAACAGCAAAGGACAGGGATGTCCACATTTTTCTCTTGATGGATTTTAGGTGGCGAGGAATGCAAAGCCTAAGGTGTGGGTGCGGCGGGCATCACAAAGGAGTTGGATAGTGAAAATAAAATCCTTTGAGTGTGCACCCATGTCAGTCAGGGTGCAAGCCTCAAACCCAGGGGAACAAGAGCACTGATGGCAAGAAATGGCCACATGGGTAAGAATTTATAGCTTATGTGGAAAAAGACACAAGTTTTATGGAAGACTACATAGGCAAGTCTTAAAATGTCTGTGGTAGCTGAAATGATAGCAAAAAAATGGGGTCCGGAAAAGAAGAAGGGGCCAAGTTCAGACTCCTGTGGAGCACACTGGTGATGGGGGTGGAGAGGCAACAGGGTGCTGCAGGGTAATGTCACAGAGCAAAATGCAAAACCCGCCAAGACAGACTGGAACTTGTCTGAGTCAGACTCCAAGAAGCCACACTGCTAGCCAACGTGAAGGAGGTGCTGACAAAAAGAGACCCCATGGAGGAAGGCAGGTGCTGGAAAGCTCACGGACATGCCAGGCTCAGCCAGTGAAGCAGCTGCCCATCCCCCGGGTCTGTGGGGATCTGAAGGGAGCACAATGAGAAGGTCCTGTGAGGTCTGACATACACAGAGAAGGCCACTGTGGGGATACCCACAGCTGTGCTGGAGGGACTCAGTGTGGACGTCCTTGCCAGGAGGGTTTCCCAGGGCCACACACTCAAATTGCACTCCCTTCTTCTTCTCTGATTTCTTCCTGGGTGCCACATTTGTCCAAACCAAACAGAAGCAAAATAGTGAGGCTGTCTCGATGTAGTTCATGCAAGTGAGCCTCGAGGAGAAAGGTGGAAAATCCCAAGTGGAAGATCCCAGAGGAGCAAGCACCCAACCACTGCTCACTATAAACCCTATGCAAAAGCTGAGCACTGGCTTGCATCACACATTCAGCAGCCCTACGTGGAAGAACACAAACGGACTTTGTCTGTAAATCGTCTATTTGTCAAAGGGGACATAGAACTCATTTTTAGTATCAGTCATAAAATTATCAGTATGAGGAATAGAATTGTGCTAATGACTTGATTGAGAAAGCCACAGTATGATACCAGGCAGAAAGCATCTTCCTCACTAAGAGAAAAAGAACAGGAGAATAGAGAAAGAGGAGGAGAAAGAGGACCACTCATTTATTAAAAGACTATTTGATTTAGGATGTAATGATTTAAAGAAATGTTTTTCTACCTATGGCTTCAATTAGATTGGCCTTTCTGGGGTGTGGGGAGTAAGGAAATAATAACAGAATTTGGTGAATTTCTAACTTAAATCGCACAGCTATCACAATGGTATAACGATGTATTTGCTAACCAAGGTTGGTGAGTCCTCCACAGGCTGTCAGTAATTATTCCCAAGCACCAACTATGAGATACAGAAAATTGCTATGATGTGCTGACTCAGCAGCTTGTCTAGTCTTCCCTCCATCTTCCTTCTCCGAGCTCTGAGATTTCACCAGGATATATCTAAACTGATTCATCCAGCAAAGTTCTATTAAATTTTAAATTGTCTAATCACAGTGCTGATGCTATAGCAAGATACAAATAAAAGGAAACACTGACATGGTGTATTTCCGAATGTCAGTAACTGCTGCAACATAAAAACATTTCCAGGGGTCTCTGTGACTACCTTTTCCCAAGTGTCAGTGAGAAAACAAGAAATACAACAGATTGCGCATAGGGCCATCCTCCCGTGTGCCTGATAAAGAATGGCTTGCTTCATTTTAAGTGGTCAGAACCCAACCTGCTCTTGACAAAGCAAAATAGCAAGGGATTGGATATCAACTGAGAAGTCTTAGCCTCAAGGATGCCTTGCAGTGCATTCAGGTTGCTCTTCCACATCCGTAAGATGCCCCTTGTCGTGTGCATTGGTTTAGCTCCTGACTGATGAAGCCATATCTCACCAGACAATGGAGGAATACATTCCAGGTGTGCGTAATCAACCTTGGTTTGGGGTTTCTGGAAGAAAATTCTTACGTGTATCTTGCCAGGGCATTGATGCAATGCCACAGTGCAGAACCTCAAGGCAAGCTAACAACCAAAGACTTTTTCCATCCAAAGGTCTTCAAGAATGTAAAGAGACAACAGTAAATGCACCCTGCAAGGTTAGACTTCAGAGAGAGGCTGCACTGGGTAAACTGAGTTGTCAATGCAATTGGTTTGAGCAACAGCTAAGAGATTCATCAAGCTGAGCTCTAGATGTATCTGTGATTGGGATGTGTCCATGAGGGCATTTCCAGAGGCAATTACATCATCAGTGATTTCATCTCCTGATGGACTAAGACTCTAAATATATTATCTCAAGATGATACAAGCTGCCTGGGCCTAGTCAAAGTGGTAGGCCTTTGAAGAGAACTTTGGCCCCTTCTTGTTATTTCTGTTTGCTTCTTGGAAGCCCCAAGTTGAGCAGCTTTCTTCCACCATGCCCCTTGGCCATGGAGCTTCTGCCTTGCCATGATCCTAAAACCAATAAAGTCAGTTGACCTTTGACTGAAATCCCTGTAACTATGACCTATGACAAAACTTTCCTCCTTTAAGTTGTTTTACTTAAGTAGCAACAAAGATCTATTAGACAGGGTGATCAGCAGTGGATCCCATGTTAGAGAGCTAGATTAGGGTTGAGTTTACCTTGCCAGCATGACTTCTGGAAACCAAGGACCCCAACCAGAATCCCTTCTGCTTTTCTGATCTTTTCTTGCCTTCCTTACTCACCAAATTCTACGAAAGGCAAGATGATGAGGCTTGTGGTGGGGGATAGGACCAGAAGGTAAAGCCTCCTCCAGGGACATACAAAGTGAAGAATAAACATTTCCTCAATAAAAGAGGATAGAGTTTCCAAAACGTGAGTCTCAAGGAATGTAGATGGACAAGAGAAAGAATCCCCAACATGGAGTCTAACACCACAAACACAGCACTGAATTCCACTGGAAGTTCATGGAGGCAAAGCCAGGATCCTCAGCAGATTCAAAGTACAGATCACAGAAAAAAATATAGTTAAATAATCACACAGTGAAGCATTTGGGTATGAGTTGCCTTCAGTACCACTTATTTCATTAGAAGCTTATATAATTTAATCTTTAATGATGTCTCTTTGACAACTAGCTCACAAATTTCCTGGAATTTTAACAACTGGTTCTCTCAAGTTATGAATAACTTATCCCAGCATACCACTATGAGTTCTCAGATTCTCTTCCAGGTTCTTAGCACATCCTTCTTTCCAAAGCTGATGGGGATCTTCATGAAGAAGTAACCAACCAAAGTAGAAAACACTCATATCCATCCAATGATGACATAAAACAGGGTAGGCATGGATGGAAATAGAGCTAAGCACCACTACATTGCTGGCCTTAGAAGCCTTCTGTTCACACATTTATCTCTCTTCTCCAGATTGGATATATTCCATAAAGAATAAGACTTTCTTTCTCCACATCCTTATGTTTGTTATGTGTGCAGTACAGCTAAGTCACCTTATGGCAAAATGTAAATACCTATCTTAATTGTATCTGGTCCCAGCAGTGTCCTAACTTGAATTATGACTTTAGGGCTCAGGCACCATAAGAACTTTCTGGCAGATGAGAACAGTAGCAGACAACACAAGCAGACTTCTAAGCATGTTGTCTTCTGTTTTACTGGTGAGATTGGCTCCAGGCATATTAAAGCAGAAGATACTCAAAAATAAAGACACGAGGGCTGAGAATGTGGCTTAGTGGTAAAGGGCTTGCCTAGAATGCATGAGGCCCTCGGTTTGATTCCTCAAATGAAAAGGTAATTTAAAAATTAAACACCAAAAACATGAAGATGCAATACGTTCATAAACGGCTATGTTGAACAGCAACTCCTTTGTACAACTACTTAAAATAGTGAAACACATTTTTTAAAAGAAGTATACCAGGAAAGGGGAAAAAGTGAAATCACATGTTTATACATTTGGTAGCAAGCCATTCCTATGCCATGTGTGTAAATTTGCACACTTGCGCATGTGTGAGTGCAAAAAGACCATGCTAAAACTCAAGCAAATCAAAGAATGGTGTCAGGGGAGACTGAACTGAAGGGAATTAAAAAGTCTCCCAGAAACTTCTTTTTTTTAATCTTAGAAAAAGTAGGACACCACCCATGGCTGCTTCTACCCAGCAGAGAACCTGCTTAGCAAATGCTGATGTACCATGAACCTTAAAAGGCGGGTTCACAGACACATTTTCTTTTTAACTTCAGTGAGAGAACACAACACTAAATATTCAGAACTGCTGCTCTGTATTTGTCAAAGAGACAAAAGAAACAGCAGGTGCGAGAAAGTCACGGTCATCTAAACACAACAGCCGGTAAGAAGCCTGTCTCCTGGGGGGAAAATCTTGAAAAATAATCATTGCACAACAAATATTATTAAGTGGCAAAAGCAAACACAATAAAATACAGGTAGAAAATATATTCAGGGCTGTAACTGGGCTAGGAAAACAAGACAAATAAGGAACTTCAAAAATCTTCAGAATATTAGAAAAGCTATAGAAGTTACAGCGAAACAGCCAACAAAATGTGGACTGAAAATGTACCCAGGGTATGTAATGAATTGTAAGGAAAAAGAGAATGAATTTCATCGATTTCACTCTATTGTTCCTACTGAAATCCAATGGAAACCAGTTGTATAAGTAGAGCAGAAGGCTTAAGGAGATCATAAAATTCGTTCCTTAAATAGAATCAAGATCTCTTCTGCTCTTTAACTCCTATGTTCTAGCCACTGCTCTACTGATCATGTCCTGAATTCAGAGAGACCCAGCTGTAAGGAAGAACATGAAGCATGATAATTGCTTAAAGCACCGCCTACCAGGCTCAAGGAGGTTGTAAGTTAAAGCCTTAGCACTGTGGATAGTGAAAACTTCCCACAGATTCTGTGGTTACCAGGAGCCAAATGTGACCTCACAGTTGGCATCTTGAAGTCATGTTTTCCTGATTCCAGTAAAGGGGGGAGGGGTGCCCAAAGATCTGGGGTTACCATCCTTCTACAGATGGATGTACAACTCTCCAAGGAAATAACAGAAGTGTACACAGGCCAGTGGTTCTCAAGAGCTGGTGCTCTTTATTCTTCAGGAGACATCTGTCAATGCCTAGAGACACACAATTGCATGGCTGGAGAAGGGCACTGCTGACATCTAGTGGGTAGAGGTCAAGGATGCTGTAAAACATCCAAGCGTGAGGAGGAAAGCTCCCAACAAGGAGTGAATGCCAAATGTCAATGATGCTGAGACAGGAAAGACCAATGGGGGAGAACCCAGCATGTGCCACAGGGCTGATAGAAAGTGCTCAGGGAGGAGGGAGAAGTGTTGAACCACGCTGTGAGCATAGGATGCAAATGCCAGCATGAATGGGCATGCACCATAGAAAGAAGCAAAGTCACAGGAAGAGGATGAGCCAGAAGCCAAGCAGTTGCCTCTACACAACACTAAATTAGAGATGCTGATCTACACATTTGAAATTTGGTCTAAGATAGGCAAACAGTTGAGGGGGAGGGCGCTAAAACCCTGAGCAAGCCACCCAGGGTATTAAATGAAGAAGGGAGGGGCTATTTGCATGGAAAATACCTGTCTGGCTTCAAAGAAATAAAAGTCCCAGTCTCTTTAGCTGCCATGGAGGAGGTGTGAGACACTAGATTTGCTGGTTGCTGGGTTCTCAATATGAACCTCAGGCACAGCACATGGGGAGGAGTGGTTTCCTCTATAGCAGCAGTCAGAAGGAGAGACTCTCTGGACAGGGCAGGTCTTCTGAATGTACGGATTCACCTGTGCGCCAGAAACCATGATCATAATCTATCGGAGGAAAAAACTTAAACTGGTGAAAGAAGACCAAATAGAATTTTGTACATTACATGTCATTCTAATTAAAATACCAATCGAATTTTATTTGGAATAGACATATTACTTCTTCGGTAAAACAAAAATATCTAGGAAACTAAGAAATACTAGCAGTGACAGTAACTTTTATCGACGCTAAAATATACACTGAAGTTGCAATGATTAAAAAGTACTTAAGTGGAGGACATGGTGGAACAAAGAGTGGACAAATGCGGCAATGATACTCTCTAGACACTATGTCAAAAATGACATACAATTGGTACAATTGGTAAAATTTGTGGGTGGGGACAGGAGGGAAAAATGGGAGAGAGCAAGGGAAGGGGTGACATTGTCCCAAAAGAAAAGTACTCTTTATCTGACTTACACACTATTGCTCTTCTCTACATCACCTTTACAATAACAATAAATTTTTTTAAAAATAGGGAATTCCAAGGTAGACACAAGCATGCCCAGAAATCTAATGCATTTTGAAGACATTGTTTTAAACTACTAGGGAAAATAAATCACAGATTTCTACCAGGAAGGAGAAATCAAGATGACGTCTTACCTAATTTCATATTACATTAAAATAAAGTGGATAAAGGGGCCATGTACATGCCAGGTAAGTGTTCTTACAATGAACAACAACCCCAATCCTCCTGAATATGAGTGTGAAATCGTTACACACTAAAAGAAAAATACTTAAAAGCACTGGAAAAACAAAAACACACAGAAAATGGATGCTGGCATCCATGTTCTGTGACTGTCACCCCCAAAGTCTTCCATTCCGAAACTCTTACTTTGAAGGTGGCCATTTCAGCCTCCCACGTGGCTTTCTGGGGCCCAGGGACAGAAAGTTGGCCCAAAGTCCAGCAGTTCTTTCCGAGAAACTTGTCAAGGGCAATTCAAGGGACCCAAGCCACTCAATGGGAACATGGGCATAGAAAGCCGAACCTGATAGCAAATTCAACAACTCCCCCATATTGTGGGGCTTATCCGAGTGCAGTGAATTATACGAGTGGATTTGCGCTTTCATTGGGCTTTAGACACTTTCCCTAAACTCTGTGAGCCCTTCTGCTTTTTCTTTTCTTTCTTTCTTTTTTTTTTTTAAACAAATTGGTGCTCACTGATCCATGGATGTTGTGATACTTCACAAATCCCTACAATACCAGGCTGCTTAGAAAGATTTTATTTTGTGTTGCTCCTTATATTCTCATCTACTTTAATGTGGATCAAAGCCTTTTCACCAATTTCAAAGGGCTCCAACATTAAAAGGACTTCAATGGCAAAATGTCAACAAAGTGTGCGATGAGCTGAGAAATGTTTCCAAAATTTTTCTATCAAAAAAGCGTACACATCTATAATTCTAACTCTGAGCCAATAATCTCACAGTGCTGTCTGCAAGAATTAGAGGCCCCTGCCCAGTGACTACAACTAGAACAATTTTAAAATACAGTTGGAAACGACACTCCTTTCTGTGAATTAGCAATGGAAAGAAGTTAATAAGGTCAGAACACTGATAGACTAGAATCACCTTTACAAACCAGCTTATTTTGATGTTTGTTTAATTGAATCAGCCAGAAAATGCAGTATTGAGATATCCTCAAAATGCCCAGATACTGTCCACAAAAATAAGAAATTCATTCCTCCACATCTGTTTGTACAGGTCATTTTTATTACTGCCACCCTGTGTTTCGAAATAGCTATGGAATTACTGTTTATTTTGGAAAATGTCTTAGTTTTTAATCAAATGTTTTATAAATACCAACTTAAAAATTGTTGACCTCGGGTTTCTTTTAGGAATTATTTCTAAGAATCATATGCAAGCATGCTTCAGGAAATCCAGTTTTCACTTCAGATAACCAGACCCCCCCCCAACAAAAACCCAGAAAGGATAAACATAATATTTGTTTTAGTCTAAAGTAGTTTTGTTTTAAACAAGAAGAAGGTTATAGCTAACTTTGAATTGTCTACAACTATATATCAAAGAAATTTTAATATCACCTATTTAATGTCCTATCTACAATTTGTATATGGCCCAAGTAATTTATAACGACTATTATTTAATCATCATCCTAAAAACACTCCAAATTACAATTCAGTTTTACATGGAACTATTACCATTTCATTTAAATATTGAAATTCCCACAAATAACTTCAACTGAAAACACCTTATAAGGTATACCACAAGCATTTATGCTAATCAAACTGTGATAGGAAAGGATTCAAGTATTTTCTACCTAAATAATAATAAAAATTTTTCTTTGGAAATAGTCATAGAATAATAAATGAAAACAGAAAATTGTATAGTATTATTTTTTTTAATCCAATACTAGTGTTCCTGTCGATTTTCAAACATCAAGAAGAGAAAGAGAAAAGGAGGAAAGAGACCTTCCAGAACTCTCGATCACATTTCAGAGGCTTCATACCAATGATGATTTCATCTCAAGAGTGCTCAAGCAGGCTAGGAGTACATGTGTAGGCCTTTGAGCACATTGTTCTCCCACTTCTAGCAGAAAACACAACTTGACTGTTCCAAATCCCATGCATCCTAGAATTTTCCACAGGCCTATAGGAGACAACCTATTTGTTTTGGTGTCGCCCACAATTTTCCACATTAACTTGGACTCTTGTATCTTTAAACCATGCAATCTGTCAGCGACACTCAAAGCAGGTCCATGTGGGCAAACCCCGATCCATGGTTTATGCTACATTTCAACGGATATTCCAAGACTCAAAGTTCTCCATCACAACTCCTAGGAGGTTCTTCTTTCTCCAGAAATATTTTCATTAGGATGCAAAGATAAAAATTTGCTGCAGAAGTTAGAAGGCCTCGTTGGAGTAGTTGAACTTTTCTGAGTTCCTTGATTCTTGGCATACCCAAGGTGATCTATGGGGCATGGACACTGGGATATGGACACGTGAACTGATGGCTCTTCATTCTTTCTAGTAAATGTAACATTTCCTACCAGTGAGCAAAAATTCTTAGTAAATGGCTGAGCTGCCTCTAAAGCAATTTGAGCTGTCCATATAAAAAGTGTACAGAAAGAGGCCTGAAAGGCGAGATACTTTGCTACGAAATAATATTTGACTTTTGATAAGATATATAATTCCTTAAACAAAGAGCATTAAGAATGAAATGTACTGCTTAGTGACTGCTGAACACAATACATGAAAATAAACTTTTTGCTAAATCAGGAAGAATCTAACAATACCATTAAATACAGTTTGCTGAAGTATGAACTTCAGCACTTGCTCTTGTAAAGACAAGATGTATGCCTAGTTTGGGTTTGTCAAGTGAATATCAGGAAGCTTTCTTGGTATTCCATTCTCACCAAAAGCTCAGCAGAATGAGTGAGAATTTCTCACACAATTTCAACTCTTGTATTATCACAGAGTCTTCTCTTTGTGGGGTGCTCTTCATCCGTCTTATTCTGTGTTAAATACTTGGTGTAAACTTCTAGTCAATGGTTAAAATTCCTAATAAGGTAAGTATTTGCAGTTTTCTAGGTTTCTAACTAGGCGGCAGGATTAAAAACATGGTGGTGTAAAAAAACTGTCATTCTAATTCTCTCATACATGACTAGCTAGTGAACATGGATTGGGGTTCAGTGTGGGATAAAGACAATATGGAAGAACACATGGAGACACACATACGTGTACCTAACATAGTCCCTGTCCTCTCAGAAATTAACATTCAGTGATGAATTAAATCAGGATTGAAGATGGAAGGTGTGTCAGAATGTCATAGACCCTTGTTCTTCATGGGAAAGACATCAGGGAGCTTCACAAACATCTACCTCTCAGAAAAGATTGCTGGACCAAGAGTCCACCTCTCATAGGAGCTAAGTAACCATCAAAATGAAGCAAGATGAAGAGACCTGATTGCACACGTCCACTAACAATCAACTGCAAAACTGTATGACAGTGACAGCTGTGCTCTCACAACTCAGAAAGGAAAGATGAGGACTCCTGAGGGTAGTGGTAGGTTACAACAAATGACACTGCATACCAATGTACCTGACAACTCAGTCACAGGAGTGTATAAAACACACAGCTTACCACCCCTCCATGAAGCTACTCTTACAGGGGAAGAAGAAGGGGAATCAAGGCTAAGCATCTATCAAGTGATGATGCTCTTGGTGGAAGAGACATGGACCCCACTAGATAATAGTGGAGATGGTTGTTATTTTTATAGAACAATCAGGAAACATGGCTCTCATCCGCAGCACGTGTGTGGGCCACAAGGGTTCATGTGGGATCTGAAGAGAAGCAAAGTTTATCTAACCTGAGGGAAGAAAGTTACTTTTAGATGTATATGGATATTAATATGTTACCTATCTGAGTTGTTAGCCATTTCTCATATTTCTGAGACCATTCAAAAAGACAGAGCTTCTACTGAAAGTTTTCTTCCAAAATGGCTAATCCAGACTGGATGTAGCTCAATGGCAGCAGACCTGCCTAGAGAGGAGAGAAGAGGGGAGGGAAGGGAGGAGAAAAAAAGGGCAGGGGAGAGAAGGGGAGGGGAGAGGAGGGAAGAGCAGTCTGTTCCCCAATATTTTCTCCCAGAACAGCATCATTCTGGAGCCCACTGAATCCATCTCACCAGTTCACTGGCTATCTCATTGGCCTCACTTTATTCTAGAACTCTCTAAAAAAAAAAAAATTGAAAGTAAAATCTACTCACATATGACTGCATGTGAAAGAAACACTTCTGGGAAGCCATTTAAGTGTTTGAATAGAAAAATTAAATCTGAGGTGGGCTTATTCTGCTACTAGGCTAAAGGAACAGAAAGCTTGAACTGTGAAAAGGTCAATGTTCAGACAGACGCCCGTCTGATGGAGGTATTGAAGCCCGGATGGAAAGAGAGGTGAGAGGTAATCAAGCAAGCTGATCTCATCGGAAACACACCTTAATTTATGAGGTGTTAACAGCAGGGGAATTAGCCCATGAAATAGCTGCTCATTTTATTAAGCAAAAAGATATTGGAATGTGTCAGTCTCATTAGAACAGAAATAGGAGCTCTGTCACGCCAGAAGACAAGTAGATAATGACTGAAATGGGTTTCATAAGGAAGCAGATCTAGTGAGGTTGAGGGCCCTACATCAGGAGCCAAACTTTAAAGCTCATTTCTTCAGTCTTGAAAAGAATCCATGAGCAACTGATAGCTGGTCTCCTCTTTCAATTTTCTCAGCTATTTGCTGAGGAAAATTCCATTCCACCTGTTCCCAAGGGATAACTTTTGGAGTTGCTCATTTCTTCTAACTGGTAAATGTAATAGTTTCCTCTATTGTGTGTTTACAGACTTTAAAATAATCACTTGGAAATTCTAATGGAAGAAGAAAAACAAGGCACCTCCTTTGTATTTATTCGAAATCTACTAGGAAAAGGTCATTGGAATGCACACCCCAGTCTTCTGAATATCACTCCTTGAGTTCTGACATTCCGTATGCAGTATTTTGTTGAATTTATATAAATGCCAACACAAATCAAAAAGCAATTCAGTCATTCAATTGGGCCCTGTTTCCTTCATAATGCATTTCTCAATCTGCTACAGAGAAGTGGTATTTCCCTCTGCTGAAGTCTGATAATTATGACCTGTATTATTCATTTGTTGGTTTATTTTATAGGATAGTGCTTCTCTTTTTAATATGTGTTATTTTAATATTTTATCATTGTATTCCTCCATACTTAAGATTTAGCCAGATTTTTAAGTCTCATAAAAGAGGAATAATTAATATTTCACATGCCCTCACTCTTACCTAGGCCTCAAGGGCAGAGTTTGGAACGTTTTGTTCTAACCTGACAGTTTTGTTGATTAGGTTTTCTGGATCTCAGATAAAGTACCAGAGAAACTGCATCTTCCCGAAAATATTTACATGATCCTAAATAAGTTCACTCAGAAAGATACTTATGATCTTCCCACATCTGAAGAAACAAAAGCTGGACATTGAGAAATGCACTTTTTGTGTAGAGGCAACTGGTGCACTTTGACCTCAGAGACACGTTTATCTAATCTGCGGTCCACAGCTTGTTTCTGTGATTTTGCATAGGTTGCACAAGCTCTTGGCTGCTCCATTTTCCCAGCTGCGTAAAGAATGGGACAATATCTACTTCAGAAGTGTTATGAGAATCACACAAATTCATGTGAAACAACTGGTCCAAAACAGCTACTTCAGAAGCTGCTCAGATCTGAAAGTCCTCTCCGGACAGCCACAGCTCATGTTGTCTTTATCCTCACAGCCATAAGGATGGAGAAAATCATGCAGATGAATATATTTCCTTGTAGGATTTTATTTTGTAGAACTTTGATAGGTAAACAAGCTTTGCTGTATGCATTTTTGTATGATATCTCTCCCTGTAAACTCATCTTACTCTTCTTATTCTTAGTAGGAATTCTTTTCTGCATATATTTTATCCGATTACAATGTATTGTCCCATCTGCAAAAATATTTTATAGTTGTCCAAACACATGAGCAAGATCAGGGAGGTAAGTGCTGGTCAGGGTGGTAATACATGTCTGTAGTGATTGCTACTTGAGAAGTAAAGATGGAAAATGGCAGTACAAGGCCAGGCCCAGGGAATGTAAGTGAGATGGCATTGCTAAAAATAAGACAGGCATAGTGGTATATGCTTGTAAATACAGCTACTTGGGAGATGGAAGAGAAAGATTGCAGTACCTGGCAAAAGTAGGAGACCCTACCCAAAACAAACTGATATGGAAATAGCTGAGTGTATGGCTCAAGTGGTAGAGCAATCATCTAGCAAGTGTGAGTTCTTGAGTTCAAACCTAGTGCTAGTACAAATTCATTAATCAATTAGTTAATTACTAATAGGCAAATGTTGGACACTGGCTAATTTGATGAAGGATTATCTAATTCAATGGCTGTGTGTTAAGTCAACAAGAAAAAGTAGAAAAGAAATGGAAAGCAAAAATGTAAATTGACTACAGTTTTTAACTTTGCAGTTGATTGCTGTGTGTTTAAATAGAAAGCCTGTAGTTCTAGCCATAGTTTTATGAAGTAAAATAGTGTTGTGGGTTAAAATAAATAGATGCTTACCAGGGTGAGGCTCTGGGATGGGGAAAAAGAACATAGAGAACTAGATAATTTCTGGAAAGGTTTTAATTAGAATCGCGCTGTTACTATTAGTGTCATGGTTTTTTAATCTGACTAAGTTGAACAGGAAACCAACCATTCCTGAAAACAAGATTTTCATGTTAGGCCTTTCACTTTACAATAACTTCTCACAACAGCTTGGACTATACCATTTTACACCCTTGAGAATATTCCCCAAGTCCTAGAGGTGGAAGTTCTCACGTAAGCCTCTTATTTCCCAGAGCCTTCCCTCTGCGTCTGGTCTCTAAAGTAATCGTTTTAAAGCAACCACCCCCAAATTCACAAACCTTTAAAGCTCTAAGTCCTGTATTTCAGGCTGTTTCAGAAAAATGCCGATGCTCAAAAACCTAGATATAGTTTCCAATAACATTTTGAAGGCAAAATGCCAAATGTTCAGAACTATTAAAGACAGTGGAAATGACCAGGCAGTCTTAACAAAAAAAATGTCATCAGCTACAAGTCATCAACTGGAAAAGTTTCACAATTAACCCTTCCATTTCCTCAGCTTTGAACTTCCTAAATCAGTTTTTTAAGCAAATCTGATTATTCTTGGATTTCAAAAGCCATCACTGGAAGAGGGAGGGATGGAAAAAAAACAGAGCCCGGTAGATTTTCAGGTCAATGAAATTCTGTAGTGCTATAATGGTGGAGATGGCTCATTATACGCTCATAGAAATCCACAAATTACACAGCCTGAAGAATAGGTCCTAAGGTAAACTGTGCACTTTGGGTGATAAGGATGTATCACTTGATTTATCAGTTGTATGAATTAGCCACTCTGGTGTGAGATGTTGAATGATAATGGATAAAGAAGTACACATGTCACAAAAATTTCAATTGTGACGAATTACTTCTGAGACTAACAGATTTCAAGTATTAATGGTCTATGACAAGGTCATAATTTTGTCAGAAGAAAGTACCTCTCACATATGTGATTAATAACAAAGGAGGTTATTTATGACTCTTTTCTTTTACTAAGTTCCTGGAGTTAGGTTGTGATATTCACGTAACAAACATGATAGATATTCGTAATCAGAGGCACCGGAGTTCTCATTAGGTACTCATTAAACGTCCACACCTTAGGATAACCTTGAAAGGCACATTAGACACTAATGAGTGCAACTCTTATTAATGATAATGGAACTTGCATGCATGCAGCAAAGACAGTATAGACAAACTGTAAAACTAATAGCAATTGGAATTTCAGATCCAACATTATTCTCATGCTAAAATGCTTTGCCATGAAGCAAAATATTATGTAGCTCAAATAAAACCTGGAGTCATAGGGCCCTACTTATTTTCTTTCTTAATTTTGAATGTAATTTCTTTAATAGATGACCACCCAGGCTATATTTCAAGTCAATCAGCAATTGAGATTTCCTAAGACTACTACTAGACCCACTCGTGACTATTATTGCCTTTCAGAGTTTTCTTTCTCCTTGTTACCTAGGTTTTCCTAGTGTACTCAAATTCCTTTCTTCTTGGGTCCTTTTTTGGAGATGAAGAAAATAATGTCACTATCTCAGAAAAGAAGGAATTTTGATCTGATGAGGCTATTTTATCCTTGCACACAGCTATCATTGTGCAACTCAGTAAATAAAAGGTAGCTGCTCCAATTGTCCAGACAGTCATATTTACAGTTAACTCAAATCTACTCTGTGGGTAATTTCTGGACAATGGGTGAGGGAGGACACGCCTCTGTGACATTGCTAATGAAGTCAAACCTTCTTCAGAAATTTCACATACCCGGACAGTTGTTTTGAAATGAAGTGTTCGTAGACATCATTAGAAAGTGAAGTCTAATTTCATTTTCAAATCAGGAAAGTAAGTTTTGCAAAAACATCCCAAGTAGACTATTTCAGAGAAAAGCAAAGACCCAGGAAAGTTCACAAACTTAATTTTCCTTCCCCTCAGTGACTACCACTTGCCGTTTAGCATTAAGACCTGGTCTCTCTCCACCACCACATCTGGGAAGCGGAAGACCTTGGGAAGAGGTCATCTCCAGCAGACCGAACACAGGTTGCTCACTGTCTCTGTAACATATGCTCATAAAGCTCCACTGTTCGGCTAGGAGCCCCTCCCAGCCTGCACAGCCTTAGTGCTTACAGTTCTCTGGGTTAGCCTGGGCTGGGGTTCAGGGGAGCAAGCGGGAGAGGAGGGAGGAGAGGCTGGCCAGGTTGTGAGCTCTGCAGAGGAGGGAGCTGGGGATTATCACTTAGACCTCCAGCAGGAAGGGAAAGGGAGCCCAGGGACCCAATTTGGGTCTAACAAGCAGCGTGAGCTGGATTTTCAGTAGAAAGGACATCCACTTCCCCAAACCACTCCAGCCACAGTAATGGCCTTGCTCGGAGACCTGTGGGGCTTTTGCAAGCTCCCTGGCCACCAAGATGCCTCAGCCAGCCCTCCCTTCCTTCCGGCTTGAACACCAGAGAAGGCTCCCGAGGACTCTCTTTCTCCTTCATAAACACTTGTCTGTGATCACTGTTTTCTCATAGATTTACTGAAATAAATCTATAGGAAAAGCTTCCTTGGAGAGAGGTGGTGTCATCCAAGGGGCTGACACTGTGGCCCTCCAGCTCCACCTCCACTGCTCTGCTTTCACCTCCCAGCTCATCAGCTCCTCTGAAGGCAGGGCTAATCATGGACTAGCTTGGTGTGCGGCAGACTTGGGTTTGACTCTTGACTCTGCCTATACTGGAAGTGGCTGAGCGAAGGGCTAGGGGTCTGATCCTCATGCCCCCCATGGTAGTGGTGTCTGACTATGAGAATACCAACCTGTAACCTTCCTTAGTGCAAGTGCTGGCTGGGAGGTTATTGTCCAGCACAGTAACTTCTGCAAGATGGCACCGTGTGGGGCTCGATTCCTTCTTCCACAGGATGGAAATTATAGCCATCAGTATGTTAGGGCATGGTAGAGACTGGGTGGTACCTGGAAAATCATGTTTTATTATAAAGTGCAAGTGTTGATAGTTATAAAACAAAATATGGCAAGGAACACCAAGACACAGCGTGTTGTCTGGGGAACTTTAGAGCTGACACTACCTGTCTGGGCCTCCCCAGGAAACCTCATCAGAAATGAGAATTCACAGGGCCACTAGGCCCAAACCACCTCTGTTACACGGTCATTTGTTAACAGAGAACATGAAAGGGGGCATCTAGTAGGTGGTCATTCTCCCCTTTCCTGATTTTCTTCTGTACTTTTAGCTAAGCTTGCTTAATTAATACGTTCTGGAGCCAAGGGCTAGAGAGGGAAAGGAAGCAATAAGTGACTTTCTTCCATAAACATCAACTTCTCATCTTCAAGTTGTAATGAGTAAACTAGCAACTCTACTGGCAGTGCTCTGAGCTGTGCCTCGTTGATACTGTGCTAAAACCAAGAATCAAGTCATGAAACACAATCGGCAGGCACGAAAGAACTCACATACACACTGCACCTTAGCTAAAATGAGTCCTGCCTCAGAGTAAAGCAATAACTGTAATGTGAGTTTACAGGAAATGTGTTTGGTGGAAGGTCATTTCCCAATAGTAAAGCACCCAACAAAAGCTCAGTTTATATGGATGGATGGATGTTCAGATTCAATAGCTTATTAAGCCTATGTATACACATCACTATCCCCACTTGTAAACCACCCTTTTCCTTAGGTCAATGTGAGCACTGAATGGCATAACACATTTTAAATTATAAGGTGTGACACACATAGGGGTCTATTGTAAGTGTAAAGACAAAGGAAGGGAAAAATTGACTGTATTTCACTCTTAACATTTCTCCAATTTTTGGGTGCATAATTAAGAAAAATTGTAAATATTTGAAATGTACATTGTGATATTTTGATATACGTTGTGAACTACCTGGAAGCTAATTAGCATCGCCCATCACATCATTATGGAGTTACCATTTCGTGTGTGCAGTGAGGATATTAAGAAGGAATCACTCAATAAAATTTGAGGGTATAACACAGTGATATTAATTAGTTACCATCCTGTAAAATAGAGCCCCAGAACTGATTTTTAAAGCTTCTACAAGTATGAATCTTTATTAGAATAACTACCAGTCACCGTGAAATCACCACTGTGGAGTTGTTGTGTTTTCTTTCCCCCTTCAGGAGAACAGGGAAGCGCTGGATGAGTGCCCTAGAGATTTCTGGTGATTATCTTATTTCATTTCTCACTTCACTAGACGAAAGCAGCTCTGTAGATGTTCATGCCTCTGAGTTTGCTGTCCCTCAGCCTGGTGTCCAGACGCTTCGCTACTCCCTTTCCTCCTTTAACCTTCAGATAAAATAGTTCCGTTCCACATGTACTCGGGCATCTCCTATTATGAACCTTTGAATTTCTGTTTTCCAATTTCACTGATGGCCCCTGGCTGGCACTGAATGAAGCCTTTCGTAACACCAGAATAAGTTGCTTTACCTGTTTCTTATCCCCAGTCCCTTCCATGGACTTAGCTTGTTAGGTGACCTGCATAGCCCAGTGAGAGTATCAAGTGCATTTTTTTTTCCTTTCTCAGCCCACAAAAAGTATTCCTTCATATGTGGGTGTTTGATCTAAAATGTAAACACATGTAGGATCACACACATTGTTAGACAACATGATGAAACCTCTTTAAACAATTAATCTTAAACAAACATGAACATTCAGAAGCCGAACCATGTCTTAACTGTGGTATAGGAATTAATGGAAGAGAGTAGAAAAATGGAGAGGGGTAAGAGGGTGAAAACAATTGAAATACTTCATAGACATGGATAAAAATGGAACAAGAAAGTCTGAGGAAAATTGTCTGTTAAGGAGAGGAGAGAGGAAAGGGAAAGATGGAGATGGTGTCTCATAACCGGGTACATTTTATGCATAAAGGGACACATTAAAATGAAATGCCCTTGCACAATTAATCTATGCTTATAAATAAATAAGTAAATAAATAAATAATAAAATTTTGTTAAAGGAAAAAAGTGTTGCCACACACCCTATAGAATTTCCCTGATAGCACATTGAGCAATTCAATTACCTGAGGCCATTTTCCTGAAGCAAACTGTTCAGCAAAAATGACCTCTTATGAGAACAAAATTTCCAGCCTGAACAAAAGTTCAAAAGTGTACCTAGGACCACGTTTGTCTCTGTCTCATTGCAAACCTAGGCAAGCCTCCCTGGGACAAAATCTAGGACACACAACCGACAAGCTTACATAATCTGAGTTTTCAAATCTGAGAGAAACTGCCATGGGCCCAGGTTTAGGTAAAAAAAAAAATCTAACAAAACTGATCACTCTCAGGTTTAACATTCAGGGGGAAAAGTAACAAGTGATCCGAAATTATCTTCTCAAATTACTTGGAACATGGCACAATAAAATCCTGTCACTTCCCCATGGCTCCTACCCAGAATCCTCTATCACCCCAGCTACTTGGGAGGCTGAGATGAAGAGGACGGGGCTCAGAGCCATGCTACAATCTCCATGGAAGAAGCTAGGCATGGCGGCATGCACCTGGCTTCACAGTTGGTTGGAAGATCAACACAAACAGACGATGGTGTGGGCACATGTCTCAACAAGAAAAGAGACCCTGTCTCAAAAATAACCGGCACAGACAGAGACTAGAAGCATGGCTTAGTGGTAAGAGTACTTCACTAGAGAGGTCAAGGGTCTGAGTTCAAAGTTCAGTACCACCAAATAAAAAAATACATACATTGCATATATACAGTGTGTGTACATGTAATATACAATATGTCATTTACATATATTATGCAATATACATCATATAATATACATATATATTAGTCTCTGTGATTCCTTTGATGCCAGTCATCTTCAGAACTGAAAAATGGCCATGCTGTTAGCGAGACACGAACCTAATAGTTCCTCTGTCTGCTTTTATTGGAACAAAGGCGCTGGCAGGCATCCTGGTTCCCAGAGAGCTCTTTCCACTGTCTGGGAGAACAGTGCTCCCATGGGGTTGACATGCATTCTGGGGTATCCTTCCGGCAGCCTCACAATCTGAAGAGACCAGCGTCATGTTGTGATGACAGGCTCATGAGCCCCCGGGGCTTAGGTGCCCAGACCAATGTCTTTATGAGGGAACTTGACAACGAACATTCCACCATTTGAGATTATTTAATATTTTTCCTCTTTCATAACCACCTGAAATATACCCTATCCCTAACCTCTAAGAAGAAATCTATCATTCATTTATTTAGTCACTCAGTAGGACAAATGAACTCAAACCACCATAACTCAGCCTTTGCAGAACTTACGGGCAATGGAGAGATGAGAATAAACAAGTGAATAAAAAATGAAAATTACAGAGCTGGCTGTGGTTATAGGATGAAAGAGCATGGGATAAAAGGAATCAGAAGTGTTGGGGTTTTGCAATTAACATGGGTGGTAAAGTATTAGTCTCTCAAATAAAGTTTATGTCTTTAAGGAGCAAAAGGGAAGCCACAGGAGATACATTTTTAAAAAATCCATCAGTTCAAAGGCCCTGAGACAGACATGGGCACTACATGTTCAAAGAATCAGCAATAAGTGCCTACCACAGTTTTATCCAACTGTAGTCTCATCACTCAGGAAGCCGAGACAGGATGGTTGAAAATTCGAGGATAGCCTGAGCAACATGGCAAGAACTCCTCAAAATATACAGACATGTCTTTCATCACATTTCTTGTATGGGGAGCAACAAATGTTTTTCCTGTTTGTTCTACTCCTACCTACTTTACCATAAAACACTAAATAAACCTTTGATAAAACTTTAAAAAAAACAAGAAGAGAGTAAACAGAAAAATGGGAAGAGAGAAGAGGAGAAGGAGAGGGGAGGGAGGAAGCGGAGAGAAGAGAGAGGAGGGGAGAGAAGGGAGAAAGGAAGAAAAGGGGGAAGGGAAGGGAGGGGAGGGAAGGGGAGAGCAGAGCAGAGCAAAGGAGAAGAGAGCGAAGAGAAGAGGAGAGCAGAGAAGAGAGGAGAGGAGAGGGGAGGGGAGGGGAGGGGAGGGAGGGAAGGGAAGGGAAGGGAAGGGAAGGGAAGGGAAGGGAAGGGAAGGGAAGGGAAGGGAAGGGAAGGGAAGGGAAGGGAGGAGAAGGGAAGGGAAGGGAAGGGAGGAGAAGGGAGGAGAAGGGTGGAATAGAGGGGAGGGGAGGGGAGGAAGTGGGGGTGGGGCAGGACAGGGCAGGGCAGGGCAGGGTGGGGTGAAGTGGCAAAAGGTCTTAGTGTGAGAACAGCAGACACATTTGAATTGCATAAAGAGCCCAACCACAGCTGTAAGGAAAACACTATGAACTAAATGACTATGAATCAATCAGTAAGTAAATAAATAACAAAATTTAAAGGAAAAAGTACAGGACACATTGTTCAGTGTAAATGTCAATAGCAATACATATTTCCAGTTACAAGAAAAAATTTCTTAATGTATCAATAGTATTATTTTGGTGACATTACCACATTCAAAGACTAATAAATTATCATTGGCAACATAAAAATGGCATAGATACATGTGACTAAATCATATGCGTAAAAGTTTCTTAAAATATTCAGTCTTTTACTGTGGAGTCTACCTTAAAGTCTTAACTACATAGAACCAGTATTGCAAAATAATATTCATTTCAGGATTTTTTTCCAATTACCATACATAATATATACATCCAATAATAAAAGAATGGCTTTGTAATTTTGCTATGCACCTGCAATTAAATTTTATGCAGATGTTAAAAATAAGGAATAGCCTGATACAATGTAAAATGAAAATTGTATGTATAATATCATTAAAAGTAATACAAGGTTATGAGTTGTAAAAGAAAACTATTAAAAATAACACTAAACACAAATCTATGAACAACATGAACGTGGAAAAATATATACTCTTTTTTTCTATTCACCAAATTGTTTCATCTTCATAATGGGAAGCAGAGCTCAAGAGAAATTTCTATTTAATAATCAGCAGAAAATAAATGAAAATAATAATCATCCTACCCCCTTCTGGATTTCCTTTGTGCTTGTTTTCGGTAGCAAAAAGTTCCCTCCATTGTATAGGAATGCATATTTTCAAGTTAAATTATTGACCTCCACGTGCCTAAAGCAATGCTTGGAGTTTGTAAATTTTTAGAATCTTCAAGAATTAAGGAAGCTGTGGGACGCAGCACTGGAGAGACAGGAGTTAGTTCTTAGGAGATGTTTCAAGCAGGGCCTTTTCCGGCTCTCATGTGTCAACCCTGCCCGCCATCTGTAATGGACATCACTTCTGCACAACCAACCACAGGAACCAGAGGCCTAAGCCTCCCGCTCCTCAGCCAGCCCAGCGGAGGACGGTGCTTCTTTATCTCGTCCCACATCACTGATGACAAGCACTGCCAGGATCAATAGCAAACTGGGTTTCTTTCACTGTGGGGATACTGACAGTGCTGTCATTTGATCCGGCAGGAATGAAAAGTAAAAACCTTAGTAGAGTAGGCTCTTTCTGAAACTGATCACGCACCAGGCCTCCTACACTTTGGCCAAGTGTTGTCTTCGAAATATATCATTTATTCCGGCAAAAAAAATTTATGAGTCACAAAACTATTAGATATAGGTCAATGAGGAATAATACATTTATAATATCTGCCAACAATTATTTACTAATTAGGAAAGGGGCTGGGGACAGTGGCTCATGCCTGTAATCCTAGCTACTCAGGAGACTGAGATCTGAGAATTGCAGGTTCAAAGCCTGCCCAGGCAGGAAAGTCTGCGAGATTCTTGTCTCAAACGACTCAGAAAAAGCTAAAAGTGGTGCTGTGGCTCAAGTGAGAGAGCACTAGCCTTGAGGAAAAGTAGCTCAGGGACAATGTCCAGGCTCAGAGTTCAAGCCCCAGGACTGGCAAAAGGAAAAAAAAAGAAAAGGGAAAGTAGCAGAGAAAGCACAGTATGTCATTAGAGTTAGTGTCTCTGGCAATGGAACACGATTTTAAAGACGGTTCAAATCTTACTCATCATTGTTCCCTGGGCTCTTGAACATCATCCTTACCAGCAAAGCCTGAGGAAACGCATCACCTACTGGGTGTTCTCTGTCAAGAAGTGTTTTTCCAATTTGACACTGCAAGAAGTCTATGTTTAATGAAAGGTACTTACCCTCGGTTGTATAGCCAGAAATTGATTGACAGGGTCCAAATTTGAACCCAGGGTTGGCTGACTCCCGTGTCCACATTCTTTCTACTTCTCACATTGCCTTTGCCTTAAAATCTAATCATGTGACAGTCTAACTAGTCAACTAGGCCACAGACCTATTCCCTACAAGATAGAAAGACAGAAAATGTAGCATAAGCAAGAGTCACAGACTCAAATGCTGACCCCTGGTATCTTGAGACACAGGATAAGGGGCCATATTTGGTGCTGAAGGTTGAATGAGGCCTTGGAACAGGACAGCTGCCTTCAGATTCAAACCATCACCGGCATCAGCTGTGAGAACCCAGAGTTACAAGATCATCTGATATACCCGAAAAGGAGATGGGACTATCTGAGGATGGCCATATTTTTACCATTGACAGCTAACTTTTAAACAGAAAAACACTCCGCTGGCCAAACAGAACGTGTTTCTGCGTCCTATGCCGCTCCTGGTCACCAGTTTACCTGCTATGGCACAGAACAGAGCGTGAATCCCTCCCACAGGATCAGAGATGGTGCTGGTCCCCCTGCCCCGTGCGGTCACGATTTAACCCAATCTACCCTTGCCTCCCTACAGGACATCAGGATGAACTATAGATGGAGTTCAAGTGCTATAGGCTGCTACTGTTGGGGTTTCATAGATGATGGTCTGGGATGAGAAGAAGGAGTGGAATAAGATTGGAAGCCTTTCATCAATGACTTCCAGCCCAGCTGATTGGCCCTGCCCACCACTAGTCACGTTGCTTGAGGTCCCTCAGACTGACAGCACTGCTGAAAGACAACAATATGAGCCTTAGCAACACAGATGCCAACTGACTTCGTTTTAAATTTGCCAATAAAGCCAAATGGTCCAAAAAGTATTTGCAATCCAAAGGCAGAAACTTGAGCCTCCTTCACTCATCTATGAAGATATTGTAGCATGAACTATCTCACTTATGCCCTCAGGCAAGTTACTGAGTCTGCTTATCTTTTCCCTCCTCACTGGTAATTTCATAATAATAGTACCTACTTTACAGTGAGCTTGTGACTTCCAGGTGATGATTTCATGACCAAAAGAGGTGCATTGTATGTGTTACCTATTATTAGCATTAACAACTGTATGAGAAAGCAGCAAATTAAGAATGATGGAAGAAAATTTCTAAAAATATGGTCATAAATATTAACATAAATGTCTTAATTTGCTAGGGCAGGAAGCAGCTTCCCACAAGTTCTTTTCAAATCTAGCAGAAGTAATTCAAGAATCTCTTCAGCAGTAATTGCATGATGATAACTACCAAAGTGATTAACATTCTGCATAATTTTCAAGAAGATACTTTCTTAATAGATATTCAGGATGAAAAACTAAAAAATAGATGATGATGGAAATGGTTGGAGATCCTGGGACTCTTTTTTTCCCAGCATAAAATGTTGATGTGGTCATGACTCCTATACAAAGGTGGCATAAAATATCAATTCGGGACAAGAATGATAAAAACTTTTTTAAAAGTATTTTGTCAGATACCTTCTAGAACTGCTAGATTGCCTTTCTATTCTCAATAGCATGAGTCAAAGGCCTCAGAGCCAGTATAAAAAATGTGAGACAATCCATCTCAGAAGCAGCACCTGATAGGAGAAAACAGGATTTCCAAATCAATTTGTCATGATCCAATATGGATTAGGCAGTTTATTTGTTTTGACATTTCTCATTTGCTAAGTGCCAGCATGGCAAAGTAATCTCTCTGTGATACAGACACAGACCAGAACATTTATTATTATTTATTTAGGGGATTTATAGCCCCCTTTCCTCCAGAGAAGCCATTTGAAAGCAGAAATATTTTAAAATCAAGAGTGCATGTGGTTTCACCTGATAATAGTTTAATCTCATCATTTCAACCTTGCAAATGGAAAACCAGGCTCTCCAACCTTGAACAGGGTAGGGAGTGCCTTCCAGACGATTATAGCCACAAAACCACCTTGCGTTAGGCTTGAACACTATTACAGAGAGTGATGGGCAATGATTCGTGCTGTAGAACCTTGGTCGTCCAGTCTAATCAAATCCCTCCCCATACCTCTCTCTGTGTAACTGGGGAAGAACGGAGACTTGGTTCTTGGCAGAGACTATTTAAAACTGCAGCAGATAGTGAACTACAGTGAAGTTTAAAGCAGATATTCAAGTGATCTACCTACCAAATGCTTGGTCCACAGAACCTACATAAACGCCCCACTTCTCTCGAGCTATCCCTGACTCCTCTACGCTCACACCAGTCTTACCAGCTGGAAAGGAAATGGCAGAGAGGAGTGGACAGCTTTCTCCTGAATAGACGCACAACTTCTTAAATTGATTCCCAGAGGCTCCATTCTCCAGTGCCCTCCTCATTCTGCTTTAAGACCAGATTTTGAACAATCAGGACTAATCTTAGCTCTTTACCCCAAAGCATTGCACAAAATATAAGTAACGTAAAGTAGAATGAGAAAAACAAAAAGGAAGGAATCAGAGGAACTGGTGAAGCAATCGTATATGGATCTAGTAATGTTCAAACTTTTAACTGGATAGAGAAAGCCATCATTATGCAACAGATATTTCTAAGCTCCCATCCTCCTCCATGTGTTAATTCTTTTTGGTGTTGACCTCACCTCACAACTGTTGTAATTTTCACTTGTGTTTCATGTTCCTCTTGGAGTCTTGTGTATGGATACATTCAGAAACATATCCACTTGCTTGCATGTTTGCACTGCTATGTGTGTCGAATACTGGAAAGAATAGCATACAACACACAAGCAGAGTGCTTGTACTTTTTCAGGAGAGAGGCAAGATGGAAGGGGAAAACCCTTTCTGATGAAATCCCTTAAAGAAGCTAGAAATAAAAGGAACATACCTTATCATAATAAACGTTGTCTATGACAAACCTACTGCCTACATCAAACTAAAGGGTGAAAAACTAAAACCACCTGCTCCAAAATCAAGAATAATGTAAAGGTATTCTCACGTGCCAGGCTTACTTAATATAGCACTGGAACTGCTAGATATTTCCAAATAAGAACCAGGTCCAGAAAGGAGGAGGTACACAAAATAAATGCCCCAGGATAAATAGTTTTTCCAAAATACCAGGTATAAGTAACTTCATGGTAGAACTTGTACTTTTCATATAAACATGTTGGACACCACTAAGATTTTTCCTGGGAATATTGTTGAGAAAATGCATTTTTCTACAACGTATTCTGAATAATGTAATAGAAGAGTTTAATAATTTTCAGAATCATCCATATTCCCAAATGCATATGGATCTCGTGTAGCTCAGTGTAAAAGTGAAACATAAATCTGATTAAAATATCATTCAGAATTTTTAAAAGATTTTAAGAAATCAAAGTTCTGAAAGAAAATAAATGTGTCAACAATAAATGTGTTATAAAATAAGGAGGACATTACTACCAATCAACAAAGACATTTTCAATGTCAGCAGTATACATTCAACATAGGAAAGAATTACAAATTTAATTAGAAAGATACTAAGGTCCCAAACGCTAGATAAAAACATGATGTTAATGAGAGAGGAAATACAGATGTCTAAATACTTGAAGGGGCTGGAATATGGCCTAGTGGTAAAGTTCTTGCCTTGAATACATGAAGCCCTAGGTTCAATTCCTCAACACCACATATATAGAAAACAGCCAGAAGTGGCGCTGTGGCTCAAGTGGCAGAGTGCTAGCCTTGAGCAAAAAGAAGCCAGGGACAGTGCTCAGGCCCTGAGTCCAAGCCCCAGGACTGGCAAAAAAAAATGCTTGAAGAAAAGTAACCATTAGTAGGAATTAAAGAAATGCACCTTAAATTATGAAATTCTAATCTTAACTTATTAAGCTTATCAGTATGGTATAGATGATGTTGGTACAGTTGTGTTGAAACAATCCACTGACGGGGAAAATGTAATAATTTTCTGAAGTATGATTTAGAAATTCATGAAGAGAGGGAAAAGAGAATAAAAAGGGAAGATATTTTTTAAAAATATGTATAACATACAGCTAATATGATGAGATTCTATAGTGTTTCCTCCCTTTCATGGTTCTGTTTCTCCAGTTTTATATAATAAGAAATTCATAAGGCAAATAAAACCACAATAATATAAAATATTTTTAAAGTGTGGGAACTCAAACACATATCCATCATTGATGAGACCACACATGATCTACCATAAACTTCAGATCTCTATGAAGTCCCACAAATTGTGGCCCCAACCCTAGGCCTTCAAATACATAAGACTTCAATCGTTGGTTCCATTTATTTTATTCCCTTAATAGGAAAGGAAAATAAGTCATTTGGTTCATTCTAATAAAAATAAAACTTAAAACTACAATTCATGTGTTTAGGTTTCACCTCTAGTCCTTGAGTTTCATCTCTCCTTTACGTGATCGTTTAAAACTAGAAAGTCCTCATGTTCATGTTTCTTCATTTTCATGTGATTCACTGGGAACCTTAAGGGAATACTATTAAAATTTGCTTACTTCATCCCAATAAAGGTATGATTGCTTTGGGGAGATTGCTTCTTAGAATAGAAATCCCATTATTTCTATATATCATCATCAAGACAATCTTACACTACAGAGACAAATTCCCAATCTAATTAATCATCACTCTCACTTTTTGCACCTCTAAGTTGGAAGAACTTTTCAGTTTACCATATATTTGTAAAGATGTGAGCTTAAAACATACCTGGTTAATTCAATTAAACACTTTTCTGCTGTCTTCTGTTGTCTACTATAGGGCTGGGAATGTGGCTTAGCAGTAGAGTGCTCGCCTAGCATGCAGGAAGCCTTGGGTTCGATTCCTAAGCACCATATAAACAGTAAAAGCTGGAAGTGGAGCTGTGGCTCAAAAGATAGAGTGCTAGCCTTGAGCAAAAAGAAACCAGGGGCAGTGCTCAGGCTTTGAGTCAGAGCCGCAGGACTAGCAAAAAAAAAAAAAATTCTTTTTTTTTAATAAAAAAATGTACTGTTGTCTACTATAAGTTGTGCCTCAGCCACAGGTTTATCAACATGCTATAGATCATTTGTTGTCCAAGTAACTTGATCAACCACTTGAAAAGCTGAATTTCATTCATAGTAAGTGTGTCCTCGGATGTTTTTCCTTCCATTCTATGCATGCTTCCCACTGACTTTATCCCATCCAAATCATGGTCTGTAATAAATCTCAGTTTGCATTCTTTTGTTCAGTGTCTCTTTGGGCTTTGAAATTATTATTATGTTTTAAACTTTCTTCCCCCAAGCTGAAAGCCAAATCTTGTATCCACAAGTAAATTTTATATTATATAAATATATATGTTTATATTATCTATTTTTCTAAACACATTTTTGCTTATTTAAAACATTCTTTGCCACTTCCAATCCTTTTAAAAATTCTGGGACATTTTCTGTATGCCCTTAGTCGTGCTAGCATTTCCAGATAAGCTGAGCGCGAGATGTCCGTGCGGTTCCCTGGTGGACAGAGCAAAGAACCAGGTAAGTAACTACCCAGTAGCCCATGCAGCTCTTCCCTTCTCTCTCTTTACCACACTCTACAACTCACAGCCCAGTCACTAGGTTTCTTTGGAGCACTAGTGAAAGACTACTTGACAACTGGGGTTTGATTCTTTCCCTCCCGCAGTGATATAAATGTTTTCATTCTCTTTTATCCCGTCCCCACTAGGCACTTATTGTTTCAATACAAAGTTTCCAGTCCACCAAAACCACTGTGCAGTCACAATGCACAATCTCGGCCGTTAACTGCCATTGAACAAGTCATACACTGGATCTATTTTGACAAATACTTGCTGTGAATTGTCCAATCCAACCTTCTCAATTAATAAATGTATTCCCCATCGTCACAGCACTCAGAGCCCATACGATAATCACAAACGTGGAGGACCTGGTATCTGAGGTTCTTAGGAAAGTCCTTTTCTGTACTTGAGGCAGTCGTTTTTATCAGTCCTTCTGCCTGGGGTTTGCCAACTTTGATTATCACCCATCAAGGTGGAATGGGAACGTAGGATGACAACCAGAAAAGCCAAAATGTATCAAAACAGGAGTGTGAGGGACAGATTGGTACTTGAAAAGTATTCAACGGCATAGAGCGGGCTTTCTTAGATGCATGAATTATTTCTTAACACACTATGGACGTAGCCAGACACTGTCCAGCATGCTTCTTCCCTAATTTGAATTGACTCCTCCAATTATAGTAGAGAGTAGAGGGGGGAGGAATTCAGTTCAGCTTCAGGAGACAGAAAGCACAAACTAAGTGTGAGTGAAGCAACTCTCTCTTATAGACAGGGCTGTGACTATGAAGAATAAATTTATTAATTGAGAAGGTTGGGATGGGAAATTAATGGAAATTTTTTTCAGAATAGATCAGTGTATGATTTGTTAAGTGGAAGTTAGCTGTCAGTAATAAGCAGTGACTGCATAATCATTTGGAATCCAGCCTCTCCTCACCACAGGAAGATAGGAGCCTCTCTTTGGTCGCGTGTCCCCAAAGAGGTAAAGGGAAGAAGCAAGGATAGAAGTCCAGGCTCCCTTCATTTAAGGATACTTATTGAGAAATGCCTACCCCATTTCTGCTCATGTCACTTTGGCTAGACTTTAATTATATGGCCATACTAGCTGTGAACGAGATTGGGGAATTTAGTTTTATTCTAGGAAATTATGTCCCCAGCTAGCATTTGGACATGATTAGAGAAGGGAAAGTGGATACTGAGGGAAAACTATCATTGACTGCCAGAGAACCAATTATTAAATAACAATCTGAATAATTTCATGACACATGAAATCTGACTGCCTCCTCTTCTTATGTTTGGTACAGAGTTAACTGTACTGACTGATTAGTTGTCCTAAAAACAAAACCATGACCACAAAAGAGGATTTATTATGCTTGATAATTGTATACCTCTATATATTTATCATGAAGATCATACATACAATTCATGTCCTTCATACTAAATGACCTATACACAGCATCCCACATAGAAAAATACGTTAATATCCATGACAACTGATTACTTATATTTAAGTAATGGTTTTGCTAAAGACATTAAAAATGTTTATCTCTACCCTGATCACATGTTAGCATCCCTGGGAGAGCTGGAGCTCGTTGAAGTTGCGATTTGCTGCCCCGTCTTTCAATAACTTCAATGCCCTGGATGTACAGAGAAAACAAGGTATTAATTGAGACCAATTAGTCTAGAAGTTGGGGGGAGGAGGGTTAGAAACAAGGAATAGGACCCAAGCCTCCTATATCTTTTCAGTGAAAATTCTGAAAACACAGAACTGTATCTGGTAATTGAGACCCAAGTTTGAAAAGACAAGTATTAAACAATGCTTCACTGATGCTTTTAATTGCACTCCGGAGTAAAGTGCAATTAAGAAAATGTGTGATGTGATTGATCTCTGTGTATGGAAGACTTTTGCACTAAATAAAGTAAGTCACTAAGGTGAATTAAATACATTTCTGACTCTTCTCTGAAATCACTCACCTTTTTTTTTTCTTGTAGGTTAATTATATAAAGCAATTACAATGATACAATGTGCAGCACCTAAATACTTTTTAAGTGCAGAGGGAAGGAGGTTAAGACACTTGACAAAATAGAAAATAAAGAAAAAACAATTAGGGGAGGGCTGAGGATGGAGCCCAGAACACTTGTCTCACATATGTGAGTCCCTGGATTCAAGTCCCAGCACCTCAAAAGGAAAGAAAAGAATAATGGAGACCCTTCAGTGTCTTCACAGTGGCTTTGGGGGGCCATCTCCAAACATCGCCATTCTTTCTGACCATCTCTAGTCTACAGAAGCAGTTCAGATGCAAAGACCTGTGCTGAGGCATGCAAGAACTTGGCTAAGGCTAGATCTGCACAGATGCCTGCCATCCCTTCTATGACATCACTCCGAGACAAGCAGTCCTGCAGACATTGGATGGATAGTTTCCAGTACCCTGTCTTGCTCCAGAGCCCTTAGTGACTACCCAGTAGTTGCCCTACTTAAAAAAATTCACTAACTCAGATTTCATGTCCAAATCATTGCGTTGGTCCTCCCTTGACCATTGGTCATCCCAGAATAGCAGCAATGGCTAGAGGGGAAATCCTCAAGCTGTGCCTCTCCTGGGTCCTCCTGACAAGTCAAATCGATCCAGTGAAGGTAACATGGCCCAGTGCATTCACAGGAAGCAATGAACTCAGAAAACACCTGGCCTGAGGACCTCTTTTGTGACTTTCTAACAGATATTAGTCAGAGGGTGGTTATTTTTCCAGTAATCTAAAAGCCAAATCAACTTCAGAATTACTTATGGCTCAAGGAGTAAAATGCTACAGAAAGACAAATACTGCCGGGCGCTGGTGGCTCACGCCTGCAATCCTAGCTACTCAGTAGGCAGAGATCTGAAGACTGGGGTTCAAAGCCAGCCTGGATGAGAAAGCCATGGGATTCTTTTTTTTTTTTCTTATTTATTGTCAAAGTGATGTACAGAGAGGTTACAGTTTCATACGTTAGGCATTGGGTACATTTCTTATACTGTTTGCTACCTCCTCCCTCATTCCCCCCTCCCCCTACCCCTTTTCCTCTCCCCCCATGAGTTGTTCAGTTGGTTTACACCGAAGAGTTTTGCAAGTATTGCTTTTGTAGTCGTTTGTCTTTTTACCCTGTGTCTCTCGATTTTTATATCCCCTTTCACTTCCCTAGTTCTAATACCAGTATATACGGTTTCCAATGTACTCAGATAAGATACAGTGATAGTGTGGGTACAACCACAGGAAGGGGATACAAGAGGATCATGGGATTCTTATCTCCAATTAACCACCAGAAAAAGGGAAGTGACCCTGTGGCTCCAAGTGGTAGAACACCAGCACTGAGCCAACGAGCTCAAGGACAGTTCCCAGGCCTTGAGTTCAAGCCCCAAGACTGACCAAAAAAAAAAAAAGATAACTTCTGAAAACCCCCAAGGAAAACAAGGGCACTCATTAATAAAATGTGTCTAACGTGTGACTTTTACAGAACTAAGCATCATAAATATAGTCAGGGAAGGGATCCACAGTCTTTGAGGTGGATGAAAGAACAATGGAGGTTTTGCCCCCACTGAGAAACAGTCTGAGGTTGACTAAAGAGGAGAGAAGCTGAGGAACTAGGAAAGCACGTAACCAGAAGCAAAAGAAGACAGAAGGTAGACTGATAGAATCAAAGAGGTTAAGGCTGTCTTAGGCCAATTTTGTACCAAATAGTTCCCATTGCTTCCTAAAGACTCCTGGGCTTGTTCAGCCTGACGTTGTTTGGCTGAGCCAACAGCCGACTCTGGCCCTTGTGAGTCAGGCAGAAAGCCAGAGAACATAGCAGGCCTCTGAAGGAGGCGGCTTGCTACCCTTTCCCTGGCTCAGCCTGAAGCAAATGCTGAAGCGGCCACCTTGTGACTACCAGGGGGTCAACGGGGAAACAACAGCCACATAGTGAAGATGGGTGACAGAACCAAAGGAGGAAGCTGGGACATGGGGGCAACTTGGAACCTCTGGGCCACTGACAGCTTGTGTTCTACAGGGAAATACACCGCTACCGGAGTGGTATCGCTGCACATGCAGGCTATAGCACCGAGCAGCCAGAAGCACAGTGATTACAGCGTGATAGTACTTCCTGACTTGCAGCGGTAAGAGATGGGAGTTGGGGAAACCTGTAGAGTAGAACATTTGCTCCACACATGGGGTTGGCTCTGCTCATAGGTCTCAGCTACAGACCCTTATGAAGGCAACTCGAGCACCTGCCAAACACCTGATGTCCAGGCACCAGGAAGCATGTCTACAAGCCTTGCTTCTTGAAGACTGAGAGCTGAGGATTGATGTTTAAAGCCAGGCCAAGAAGAAAAGTCTGTGAGACTCTTATCTTCATTTATCTGCCCAAAATCCATCTGCCTTAAGTCAAAAAGCCAGGTGAAAGAAGAAGGCCCAGAGTTCAAGCCCAGAACCAACACACACACACACACACACACACACACACACACACACAGAATCTAATGGACTCTGATGTGGACACAGAATACAAATGTGACTAAATGCCCAGTGCTTCATCCTGGGCCAAGGGATTGCTTCTGCTGTGTAGATAAACAACAAAGGATAGAAGGAAAGAGACTAAACTGAATCTTATTAGAGCCCTAGGATTTCAGATGATACTAAAACTACAAACTGGCACTTATAAATGACAAGAAACCCGCAGGAGACCATCACATCTGCTGATTAAAGTTTGAAAGGAAGCATTAAGAGTCAGCAGTCACAGGTAATGGCTGAAGAATTTCAGATTAGCTGAAGAGAGACAAATCGGAAAATGCTATATTCCCCCGCTCATGAAGAAGTATCGAGAACCAAACACCTGGCGGCTGAAATCAACTAACTCCCTCGGGTTTCTCGGTACTCACTTATTTCTTGCTAAGGGACCCCAGGCTGGCTCCAAACTGGAGCTCCTCCTTTCAGACTCACAAGAAACCAGCCACCCTCAGACTAGCCCTGCCCACCCTGGGTAGCCTTGATGTGGCCAGTAATGTTGACAGTATCGTGATATTTTGTGTTCCCTTTCTTCTCCAAACCTTTTGCTGAGACCACATTCCCAAACCCAACCTGCCTGAGTCCCAGCTGTTCATTTCCTCACGGGTATTCTGATGCAGATAATCTGGAAAACATAGCTACGCTAACATAAGCGAAGGAACACTGCATTTGCTTCTGTGCACAAAATCGTAAGTCAGAGATTATCCAACAGTCATCCGTGCCAAAGACATCCAGTTTTGGTCTACAGAGCGGAAACTCTTTTCATGGTCCTGCTACAGTAGTGTTAGCCTTTCGTCTGCTGTTTTCCTTGAAATGAACAGGCCATTCGATTCCTTTGTTAAAAAGAAATATCTACTAAATACTCAAGTCAAAAAAAAAAAACAAAACAAAAACATAGTACCTCTTTCCATCATCATTGGAAGGAAGTTAATCCAAAAGGTAAGAGGGTGTAATTCGCCCTCTATTCCCAGACATGCCATTGTACCGATTTGGTGTAGCACCAATACAAATACTCAGCATATTTTTAAACCCACTGATGTGTGGGTTGAATAGGATGCATAGCTTTTGTCGCTTCATTTTGGACCTCTTTTGGTGGGCGTGGTCTGGGCACTGTGTCTGTGTGGATGGAGATCACCAGGGCTATGAGGACAGGGAGCCATCCCTGCCTTGGTTTGTACAAGGGCGGCTTCTATCTTACCCACCATAGTTTTTGCAACATTGGTCCAAATGCCAACACAGAGGAAAATGCACATTTGTTAGCACTGATAAGATTTGACCTTTCCAGAGAAAAGTGGAAATGTAGAAAGCTTGTATCACCCCTGGGAGCTCTCCGATACTTACAGATGTTTTTATTTCTGATGAAATTAATAGTGATGTTAACAAATACAATTTTCACCATGGTCCTAAAAAATGTAACAATAATTGGAAGGTCTTCATCACTCTGTGAGGCAACTTTACATATTCGCAATGAACATTATAAGACATCTTTTAAAAAGCTATTTGAAGTACAAGATTAGTTGATTTCAGAGGAATGGGCTATGAAAAACTGATGTTTCCAAGTTCCACTTTGCAATTAACCTTTGAAAAACTGATACACGTCTCACCTGTCAAATGTGGGTGCAGTATCAAAGCATTACATACACTGTTCCTTATAAAACTGTTGAAATGGCCTTTCTTTTTCCAACTCCATTTCAAGGGTGGGCATATTGCAACAGACTTATTGTAGAACCGTCCAGTAGACACTAGAGACAGATCAGTGCTATTTTTCTCACTAGGATTTTGTCTCAGTCCTTTAAGTCTAAAGATTTTTCTCATAAAGATTTAGTTCAGTACTTTAACTTTCAGTTACTGTGGTTGTCTGAGTTCCTCAAGAAGAATCTGAGAGTGTAGAAATGACCTATAATGACGAAGTTTGAGTGACTACCTTAAGTTGAATGGGTTCTTATTTTTTTTTATTTTTATTTTTTGGCCAGTCCTGGGGCTTGGACTCAGGGCCTAAGCACTGTCCCTGGCTTCCTTTTTTTGCTCAAGGCTAGCACTCTGCCACTTAAGCCACAGCGCCTCTTCCGGCCGTTTTCTAGATATGTGATGCTGGAGAATCGAACCCAAGGCTTCATGTATACGAGGTGAGCTCTCTTGCCACTAGGCCATATTCCCAGCCTGAATGGGTTCTAAGTCCTCAGAAAGCAGTACTGGGCAAGGCAGGTCCTTGTATGCACATAGCCCATATCCAGTGGTAGGCAGAATAATAGCTGCTCCCAACATTCAAGCGCTCATGTGTTAACTAACTAACCATGTGTTCATTTCCATGACTACAGGGAATTAAGATTGCAGGGAGAATTAGGTTAGTAATTGGCAATAGTTTAGATAACCCAAGAGGAGATAATAGAGTCATAAGGGCCCTTCAAGGGTCCTTGGATGTGAAAGAGTGGAGAAGAGTCCATGTCAGAGAGATGTTATGTAAGAACTACCCTTAAACCAACTGCTGCGATTGAACGATTAACCGTCTCATAAACCCAGATTTGCAGCTCCTTTTAAAGCCTAGACCATACAAAATAATAATAATTAATAATAATAATAATAAATCTTCTCGCAATACCATCTCTTTTAACCCAATAGTTACCATTTTGGATTCCCATCTTCTGGAACCAGAAGATAACAAATGTGTGTTGTATGAAATCACCATGTCAAGCTTCCTCAACATCGCATAGCCTCCTCTGCTCCCCAACTCTTCCACTCAGTGCTTAACACCCTGTAAAACCCAGAGCAGGAAGTTTAGTGGATCTCAGAACATGAAAAGGCTTTAGAAGGGGAGAGATGTGCTCAGCTGTGCTGCTGGGCCCCACTTCACCACAATTCCCTTCTACTCCCTGACTGGGCAACCTGGTTTGCATTTCCCCTGCACCTCCCTGGCCCTCCTCTTGCTATTCAGTTCGTGGTATGCAGGTTCTGACGAACGGAACGTGGCCTCTGTGTAGTGGTTGAACCTGAGCTTTAATGGACACAGAATTCACTCACTTGATAAGCATTTATCGATCACTATTGGAGCTCAAGTCTGTGCTATGAGGAAAGGACAGGAAGGCCAGTAAGTCCTGGCTTCTGCCTTCAAAGAGCTCATAAATTTAATGAAAATGAATGGGAACCTGTTACCTTCTAGGGGTGATGGACATCTAACTTTAGTCCATTCTGCTCAAAGGCACCATGTTCAGGGGGCCTGAGTTATTCCACCATTCTTAGAAGAAGCCAATTAACTAAGCATCACAGTCACAACTGATAAACTTTAATAATATGATTTTTTTTGTATCAATTGTAGGGCTTGAACCCAGGGCCTGCGCACTGTCCCTGAGCTTTTGTGCTCAAGAGCCACAGCTCTCCTTCTGGTTCTCTGATGGTTAATTGGAGAGAAGAGTCATATGAACTTTCCTGCTTGGGCTGGCTTCAAACCACGATCCTCCCATCTCAGCCTCCTGGGTAGCTAGAATGGCAGTTGTGAGCCCTCAGCAGTTGGCAATAGTTTGATATTTTAAAAAATTACATCCAAGTTAACAGAAGCCTAAAGATAGCACATTGGAGAAGTATAGAGAGAGAAAATGGAGAAGATTGAAACTGTGTAAAGAAGACTAAAAATGATAACAAAAATTTTCAGTGGAATATTTTATTCTATTTCTTTGTCTCAATGTAAAAAAAAAATGAAGAAGAAAAAGTCCCTTTATTCTTTAGAAAATTCGTGACTGGCCCAGGAGGCTAAGCACGCACTTAGTTCCCACCACAGACTTCATTTATAGCATTCTTCTATTTTTAAAAATGGATTTCTGTAAAATGTTTCATAACGTGTACTGGTTTCTTTGGGGTCTGCCTCTGCATGATAGCTGCATTAAAAAAAGACATTAATAACTTCTCCGTTAATGGGTTTTTCAGAGTCTCTGAAGACTCACCTTGAACATTTCTGCCTTCCTCCCACTTTGCCCCTGGCTAAATCTTGATTGCCCTTGTAAGACATCTCAGGACACACTACCTAAGTTAAAGATGGTCCTTTTGAGAACTAGCTTGTCTCGCTAGGCACAAAGCAAGTTCACCAAACAAGCACACTAAGTGCCATCATCGCAGGGGTTATTCTACCTGTGACCTGCCAAACGCTCGGCATGGAGAGGAGCTGGCCCTGCCTCGAAGAGGGTGGCAGAGACCGGGGCTTAGGAGGTGGCACTGAGCCACTTATACATTGGGAGCCCTTTGTCAACACAAGTTCATCCACCCACCTGGCCACCAGTTACGCAAGTGAGGTGGAGCTCCCAGAAGGTTACTGTCGTGTATTTGAAACCCATAGGAGAGGGTCAAAAGACTCGTAGACAATATTAGCATATGAGTATATGAGATTGATATTGACAGATGATATGGATTATACGTGATGATAGATAGACTGATAAATAGATGTAGAAATGTGTGTGTGTGTGTGAGTGTGTGTGTGTGTGTGTGTGAATTGATGGTTCTCAGTCATGGCTCGGTATGCTGACTATAATGTCTTGACTTGTATGTATGTGCATGTTTAAGTGTATTTAAACATCCAAAATTTGAGATACAAGACTCTACCTCTATATTATTTGTGTGTATATAATTATATATGTATTTTAATTTACATCTGCATACATTATGGCAATGACTTCATAGCATATACACCACTCTAGGGCAGGGCCAAATTGTAGGCTCAGGTTGGCTGCTGCTTCTACCCTGCCAATTTTAGCCTTTCCTATGCGCAGTAGAAATCTAGTCTGCATCTCTCTAGGGTCTGTCCCGGGGCTCAGTAATGCTATTAGCACACACCAATTTCATGAATAAAACCTGAAACCAAATTTGACAATCAAAGGCCTATGGCCTTCTTGCTAAGGTGGGACTTTGTCATCCTTCATGAGATACAGATGTTTTAAAATGCACCCAAACTTTGCCTTTGGTTTTTTTGGAGGTTCTTAGGCCTTACTGCCTTCCTTGGGAGGTTTTACTTCGGAAAGTATTGCAGAAGGCAGCAACTCTCACAGGTGTGACCTCCCAAATTCAATTATCAGTATGGAGAAAGAACGAAGGAAGGGAAAGGAAGGGACGAAAGAAAAGAGAGAAAGAAAGAAAGAAAGAAAGAAAGAAAGAAAGAAAGAAAGAAAGAAAGAAAGAAAGAAAGAAAGAAAGAAAGAAAGAAAGAAAGAAAGAAAGAAAGAAAGAAAGAAAGAGGGAGAGAGAGAGAAAGAAAAGGAGAGAGAAGGGAGGGAGGGAGGGAGGGAGGGAGGGAGGGAGGGAGGGAGGGAGGGAGGAGAAACTGAGGTGGCCGCACTGCCCTCATTCTGCGCTTGCGTTCTCAGGAGGAGGATCTCTCAAGCATCTTGTTCTGCCCCTGTGTGCCTGGCCACCCTGCCCTTGAAGAGCCGGCAGTCTGCTGAAGATGGCAGGTCTGGCGTGGGGCAGATCACAGAGCGTCCGAGGCACTGCGACCCTACACACATTCCACAACCAGGCCGTCAGGACCCCCTCAGGGAAGCTGGGGCAACTGGCGCTCCCTCCCGGGAGATGACATCTCCCAGCAGCTTCTGTCTCTGGGTCCCCCAGAGCTTCCCCACAGGCCAAACACGACATGTGAGGGACGCACCAGACCACAGCTGCAAAGATGCTGCGTGCAGTGACAAGTGACTCCCAACATCTGGAGCCTGGCCTGTGATTCAGCGGAGCTGAAAGCAGGGGCCCGGACCCCGGGCAGCCAGCTCTGCCACTCCTGACCCTTTGCAAACCAGCCGTTCGGCCAGCCTCATCTTAATTTCCCCAACATAGGAAAATGAGGGTCACTGAAAAACAACTGGATGTTCCACATTCACTGGAAATGGTAGAAGCCTAAGCCACGGGAATCCAGAAGGATACTATGCTGCGTGCATTGCCTGGTGGACTTTAAATGATCAAGAAATTCAGGAAGGGAGAGTAAATGCAAGGTGATTTATTAAGGAAACTGTGTGAGTTCTATCTGACAATGGCACAGGTGCCCTAATCTGCTTCAACTGCTGTAAACAAACAAAAAAATTACCATAAACTGAGTGGCTTGTCCCACAGGAACGAATTTCTCCTACTCACAAAACGAAAACAAAGTGTAAGATGACTGATTTGGCAGATTCCCAGAGGGAACTGTCTTCCTGGGCTCTTCATCTGACGGTGGGGACAGTGAGAGAGAGGGAGAAAGAGTAAATGAGAGGGAGAGAGAGAAAGAAAGGAGAGGGAGAGAAAGAGGAGCAGACAGGAGAGGGGAGAAGAGGAAAGGAGGAGGAGGGGAGGAGAAGCTTCTTTGATATGGGCACTAGAACTAGATTACCTCTTTCTAACAATTTTCTCTTTCATTTACCTCTTTCTAACACCCCCTCCAATTATAGTCACACTGTTAAAATGTAGAGAGGGAGGGCAGAGGTAGGCCATACTTTGGTCTATTGCAGGTAGGAATGATTTTGCACTTAAAATTTTGAAAAATGAGAACTAAATTAAGATAATGTCTCTAATTCATAAAGTTAATAAAAATTAAATGGAGAAAAATTAAAATTCTAAATTGAGAAAATCGCCTAAACAAGACAAACTTTTCCTTCTCTGGATTAAAAGGACCCCCAAACCAGGCACTTGTGGCTCATGGATGTTATCCCGGCTCTTGAGGAGCCTGAAGGTGACAGTTCATGGCCAGCTGGGCAAATAGTCATCCAGACCCTACCTTGAGCAATAAAACCCTAGAGTGGAGCGCATGCCCATCCCATCGGCTGTGCGGCAAGTCCAGATCGTCCTGAGCAAAGGAGGGACAATGTTTCAAAAGTAACAAAACCACAACAAGATGGAGGCATGGCACAAGTGGTGGAGCACTTGGCCAGAGAGTTCAGGGCACGAAGTTAAAACCCTACTACAGGTGGGACAGAGAAAGACAGACAGAGGTGGAGAAGGAAAGAAAGAGAGAAAGAAAGAAAGAAAGAAAGAAAGAAAGAAAGAAAGAAAGAAAGAAAGAAAGAAAGAAAGAAAGAAAGAAAGAAAGAAAGAAAGAAAGAAAGAAAGAGAAAGAAAGAGAGAAAGACAGAGAGAGAGAGGGAGGGAGAGAGGGAGGGAGGGAGGGAGGGAGGAAGGGAGGGGAGGAGGAGGAGGAGGAGGAGGAGGAGGAGGAGGAGGAGGAGGAAGGAAGGAAGGAAGGAAGGAAGGAAGGAAGGAAGGAAGGAAGGAAGGAAGGAAGGAAGGAGAGAGGGAGAAAGGGAGGAAGGAGAGAGTGAGAGAGAGAAAGAAAGAGAGAGGAAGGAAGGAGGGATGGAGGGAAGGAAAGAAGGGTGTAAGTGCTTCACTTTCATTCTTTTCTAAAATCATTTTAGTTATTTCTTGACAATCTCTAGTAGAATTTTCTGCAATAAAAATCTTCTATATCTCTGACGTGAAATATAATATCCACTAACCACATGTTATGAAGAGCACTCAAAAATTGGCTAGAATGACTGAGAAGCTAAATTTTATTTTACTTAGTTTTAACCAATTTAAATTAAAAATAATTGCATGTGGCTAGAGGCCACCTTGTTGTACAGCAAAGTTTTTCTGCATTTCTATAGAAATTTCAAAACCCAAAGATATTTCTGGGATTTCTATTAGGATAACATAGAATCTGTAGATTACTGAGGAGACTTGGCATCTGGATATTGAGCTCTAAATTCAAAATAAACCTATTTATTTAGATCTTTAATTTGGTCTCAGCAGTCCTTTTAGAGTTCTGCACACATTCATCTTCTATACTATCTCAATCCATGCATGGGTCTAAAATAAAATACTGCGCAGCGAGTGGCTTGTAAGTGAGAAACATCCATTTCTCATAGTTCTGGAAGTTGAGAAGGCCAAGATCGAGGCCGGAGCAGATTTCATGTCTCCTGCTGTCCTTCATCCAGTTTCATAGATGCTCTTGTCAAGCTGTGGCCTCCTATGCAGAAAGGTGAATGCACTCTCTCCAGGCCTCTTTTAGGTTGGAGTGTGTATTTGTGTTTGCGTGTATGTGTGTTTGTGCGTGTGTGTGCTGGGCTTGAACTCAGCCTTGCACTCTCAATTGGATTTTTTAATTCTACCACTTGAGCCACATCTCCGGTTCTGGCTTTTTGTTCATCGAGTAGAGATTAGCGTCTCTGGGATTTGCCTAGGCTGCCTTCAAACCTCAGCCCTATCCGATTTTAGCCTCCTCAGAAACTAGGATTACAGGCATGAACCGCTGGCATCAGGCCCAATGCTTCTTTTTATAAGGGCACTAATACCATTCTCAAGGGCTCCAACTTCATGACTAATAGCATTCCAAAGGTTTTAATAATGGTCTAATACCATCATTTGGGGTGGAGGTCTGATTCTGATATATAATGTTATAAAGGGAAACATATATCCAAACCATAGCACATGCTACGTCCGTTTGATCCCTAGTTTAATTTTCTGTACAACAATACTATTTTTCCAATTTTTATGGTGAATATATAGAAGCAAGTTTATTCTTGAATATTAAACTCTGTCTGCAACTGTAATAAAAATGCACTGATTCATTCTAGGATTTGCATAACTTTTCGCTTCCAGAGGCTTTTGTGCATGTTCAGCCATGTCCTCTCACTGTACAAATACTTTCACTCCTTCCTTCCTGGTGTGTGTCCTTTCATTTCTTTTTCTTGCCATATTGTCCTGCTTATCTTCTCTAGTACAACACTGTGGTTGCCTGTTTCAGTCTCACAGGAGGACTTCAGCAGTTTTATGTCACCCTTCGTAGATACAGTTGTCAAGAGTGATAATGTGTCCTTCCATTCCTAGCCTACAGAGACTTTCCACCCTGAACAGATGGGCTCTGGGGAAATCAACTTTTTGAACCAGCCATTCAATGCGTACGTTTTTCAGGTGTATTGGTACAGTTGTTGCACTCATTTATTTTCAGACATCAAACTAACTCTGCATTCAAGAAATAAATTCTTCTTGATTGTGATGCTTTTTCCTTTCTATTCAATTTGTTAGCAATTTGGTAGGATTTTCTTTTTTTTCTTTTCTTTTTCTTCTTCTTCTTTTCCTTTTTTGCATTTTATATCCATGAGGGTATTGGCTGTAGAAATTTTGGCTTGCATTATTGAAAATGCAGAAATCAGTAGATGCTTTTAGTTTTAACTTCCTGTGTATGTGTTTGTTTTTTCCTCTTGTTTCTTTTAGAATTTTTCTCTCTATAACTGTCATCAGAAATTTCATTCTGACATGCCTTGGAGAAAATAAAGATTGAAGAGAGAGAGAGAGAGACAGAGAGAGAGAGAGAGAGAGAGAGAGAGAGAGAGAGAGGAGATTGGCGACCCTTTCTATGGTTTGTTAAGCTTCTTAGCTCTTTATGGTTATAATCAATTTTTTCAAATTTGGAAAGTGTTGGAAATATTTCCTCAATATTTTTTCTTTCACTTCTCTGTAGTTCCAAGTATGTTAGCCTAATTGATATGACATCAGTGATCACTGAAACTCTTAACTTTTCTTTTTTTCTTTTTTCTTTTTTTTGGGGGGGCCAGTCCTGGGCCTTGGACTCAGGGCCTGAGCACTGTCCCTGGCTTCTTCCCGCTCAAGGCTAGCACTCTGCCACCTGAGCCACAGCGCCACTTCTGGCTGTTTTCCATATATGTGGTGCTGGGGAATCGAACCGAGAGCTTCATGTGTAGGAGGCAAGTGCTCTTGCCACTAGGCCATATTCCCAGCCTAACTTTTTTTTTTTTTTTTTTTGGCCAGTCCTGGGGATTGGACTCAGGGCCTGAGCACTGTCCCTGGCTTCTTTTTGCTCAAGGCTAGCACTCTGCCACTTGAGCCACAGCGCCACTTCTGGCCATTTTTTTTGTATATGTGGTGCTGGGGAATCAAACCCAGGGCCTCACGTATACGAGGCAAACACTCTTGCCACTAGGCCATATCCCCAGCCTAACTTTTTTTTTTTTAATCTCAGCCTTTTGTCTTTGGACACATTTCTATTAGTAAGTTCAAAGTCCTTATTTGTTAATTACATGATCTTACATTTCTGAATCTATCCTATTGTGTTATCTTCTCATAACCATAAATCATACTTTTCCTATTCCATTCTTCAATAATGTTTACAGGAATATGGTGAACATTGTGAATGGTATCTAATTGTACTTTGTTGTCTCCTTGAAGCATGTGTTTGTCTTGACAGGAAGTTAAGTTAGATGTCAGTTTTGTCTTGCAAATTCCTTTACAGAGTCTGTTGCAGTAGGTCTAGGGTAGCCTTCATTTTGGGACTATGTGAGCTCTGCTGCTATGGGGTGATTTTGGAAGTCTCTACTCAAACATGGCCTTCTGATGTTTCACTAGATACTTCAAGTATTCCACCAGGACTCTGTGTCTTACTTGGCAAAAATCAGTTGCTTCTCAGTGCTGTCGGCTCTGGGAGTCACTGGATTACAGCCTCGTCTTCCATACTCCTCCCTCAGACCGTAGAGTGTTACCCTGTGCGGGTGAAGATTCCAGGTCAACCACACAGCAAGGGAACACCCATGCAGAGTTCTGCAGAGACTTCTCTGAATATCTCCCTTCACCCCAATACTCTGCCCCACCCAGCCCAGCTCCTCCCCGCCAGCCCCCCCCCCCCCCCGCCCCGGCGTCCGCTCAGTTCATTGCAACTGTTAAGGCATACTTCGGTCTCTTTTCTTGAATCATGATCCTAAAATTGTGTCTAACCATACCATCCATTTCCTTATCCTCAGGCGTCAGAAGACTAGGGTGCCTTCCCCTAAATAGCTGGAAATCATGATTTGCTGTGTGTTTTTCACCACCATAGTTGAGTGTGCCATTAACAAGGCCTCACTCACTTATTCTCTTGTAGCTGGAAGTCTCTGTGCAAGTCTATAAACATTTATTGCATATACCACTTGATTTATGGACATTACTTAAACTAATCTTTAGCATTCTGGGACAGTAAATTGTGGCCTAGAACTTTCTTGTTTTAATCTACCTCTCAACCAATGCGTGATGGGTAATGCACAGCGCATTACAATGTTCACTGAAGTGATACACAGGAATTCCGCATCAGTCGCCCAAGCCTCTTGCCTTCCAGACGCAGACTGGTAGACTAACTTCAATTTTTTTGGCCTTGTTTCCCCCATAATTGACTGTGATTACTTCAGATGTAGAGCTGCGTAGTTTACAGCAAATCGGATTAGACTTTCTTTAGTCCCATTCATTTCCCTATTCTGTTTGATTCTGGTATTGATAACTGGACTGTCAGGAGTCCAACCAAGTTAGTAAGAAAAATACGGAAGGTGTGAGCTCCCTCTACCTACAAATTAGACAGAACATGCGGATTCTTCCATTTTTCCGTAATCCCTGGCACATAAATGGCAAGTAAATGTTATTATTCTCACACTAACTTACCAGCTGTCAGGCAGGCAGAAGTAATCTGTCTGCATGATGCCACCTCTGCCGAAACGTTCTCAAGTCCCCTGACCATGATCTGCCTTCGAATGGACAGCAGGCCACTTTCCACACGACTCCAGCCCCATGCAGACCCTGGCCTCCCAACCACCTGCTCATGCTTGCCAGAACGGTGTCCGTGAAGACACACACGTTTCTTGTTTATTTCATTAGCTGTACAGGAGGTTCATTTTGTCATCTCCAAGTATGCACACCACATACCTTGATCAAACTCCCTCCCTCCCTCGCTGCCCTTCATCCCCTCACTTCCCTTCCGATATGTGTCTCAACAAGCATCACCTTTCTCAACAAGAATCACCGTTCCGTTTCATATACGCCTCCTCCCTCCGGCTCTCCACTTGCCCTCCCATCCGTACCTTCACCACAGACAGGAATTGGCTTTCATTCCTGTCCATCACTTTTGTAGTGGATGCTAGTTGCTGCAGTCATTTCTCCTAACCTCTGAACACCGTCGATGTTCTGTCCCTCCGGAGGAGAAGAGCGGGCTTTGTCTTTGATCTCCCTCACAGCTGCAGAAATTGTTAGGGTCCCAGTCCTCAGATCCAGCCCAACTCAAGAGAGCTGGAAGATCTAGCTTTCCGGTGGTGGTCAAGGGTGTCTGGCTGTACTACTGAGACCGGGAGGATTCAATGACCTATGAGAAGTACTTGACCTTGGATAGACAGGAATAAGTCCACAGATGAATTCTCCCTCCCTCTCCACCTGCCTTTTCCAAGACACAGCAGCTCTGGCTTGCTTCTCTGACTCTCTGAAGACCCCTTCCTATGCTGCATGGTGTCCCGGTTAGCAACATGTAACTAGGTCCATTAGGCACCACTTTGAATTATTTCCCATCTCCCTTGCCTGGATTTTCTATTCTCCTCATTATTGCATTCCTCCATGTATACTCTTCAACAAGCATAGACAGGAATGATTGCTGGGAAGTTCCGTATTTCCACGAACAAAAATCTGCTTCCTTCCAGAAATATAAATTTACCCATGCTGACACATATTATACCTCAAATATATACTTATTGTCTATGATGTAACAGACTACAAGCCTCACCACCGCACACTTGCTGTGGATATGGAAGCAGCTTAGCTCAAGGTTCCCTGTGGGAACATAGTCAAACCACGGACAGGGCTGCAGCCATTTGAAGACAAGACTAAGGCTGGAGCATCTGCCTCTAAGACACCCTACACACATGGTAGAAAGCCCCCATCCTGTGCATTTCTCCACAGGACTCCTTCCCTGTCCTCCCAGCATGGCTCTGCTCTTCTCCATTGTAAGTGTTCCAAGAAAGGCAAACAAGGAAAATGCAGTATCTTTCACGATCTTGTCTTCAAAGCAACATGGCATCACTTTAGCTTAGTCTGCTCATTAGAAACAAGTCATTTAGTCTTTCCCACACTCAAGAGGAACAGAATTTTTCTCTACCTTCTGTAGGAAGGAGTGTGGACAGATTTGGAAATCTGGTTCCCCCAGTTGGATAATCTAAGAGGCCACCACTGAAACTCTTTTTCAGAGCTCCAGCTGACCACGGTACTTTTCAGGTTTAAGTAGAATGTCAAGGAAACAACCATGAAAGCATTTTAGTCCAGTCTCTGTCCTTCATTTCCTCCTTTCTCTGACCTAGATCTGCCTTTTATACAATATCCCAACAAGCAATCTACACTGACTGCAAATATTACTAGTAATGAATGCTAATACAAATAAATGTTATCATTTGTGAGTAACCACAAGGTTATTAGAAGTATCAAACTAGTTAGCAAATGAAAAATATCACTAGAGTAGATGGTAAATAAATGTTATCTTCTAAATTAAAAATAAATCCATCATAGTGTAATTCCTTAGAAAGGCAAAGGCAAAGTTCAACAAAATAAGTATCAGGAAACAGATACTTGAAAGGGAGAGGGTCCAGTCAATGGAAAAAGAGTCAATTTCTCAAGGAGAAAGGGAAAAGAAGTCATTTTTCAAAGGACAAATGAAGAGGAGAAGGGGAGAATTCAGTAAAAAAAATTCTATACATATACTATAAAATTAAGAAGAGTAAAGGAAGGTAAAGGAGGAATGGATGAGAATGTTTAAAGGGGTGACATTGATCAAGAAGCACTGCATTCATAAACTGCCTTGTTAAATGGCAACTCCCTTGTACAACTGCTTAAAGATAATAAAACAGTGAAGAAAAAATCCAAAGTCACTTATCAATCAATAACCCTAGACTTATTGCTATTTAAGTCACTGTACTTCTTATGGGTCTCCGATCATATAGTCTGATTTGTTCCCTCCTATTTCTAAAAAATGGTAAGTAGCTTGTCTCTTTCATCTGATATTTTCTTTGTGAGTGCATATGAAAATAGCCAGATGTCATACCAAGCATTTCCATGTAGTTGCTTTCTTCTCCTACATGTCTGTTGCTTTGACCTTGGTAATTCAGAAAATAAATCTCCTTCACAATACAGTTTTAATGAGGTTATTACCCTGAATATCCAGTGAGCCAATGCCTTTTCTCATGAGTTTCCCATTTAAAAGATATCATTTTAGCTATTTAAAGAGTTAATTTTTAACTGAAAGTAAGTTTTAATTATTGGTCAGTGCTACAACTTTAGATGTCTTCTTATTATTGTTACTTAAGATGAATACTTTGCATATGCATTAAGGTATACCCAGTGGTTAGCTACTCACTAAAGAATTTTATATCTCCTGCTAAGCCTCTATATGAAGCAAACTTTTACTTATTTGCACTAATGGGTAACGATATAATTGAAATTAATGAACCAATAACAGGATCCTATCTTCCACAGCCTTTCCCTTTCTCTTTACCACATCATCTAAAACAATTAAATAACTTAAGTTTGATCTGCTTCTATCTCTACTACCCATGCCCAGAGATGAGGTACTACACAAGCCAAAAAGAATGAGAATAGGTCTACTAGCAACAGAAAAAGTAAAGATCTCAGTATACACCAAGAGAATGTTGGTGCCACAAAGAAAGAAGAACCAACTGCATTTCTAGGTGTAAGAACAGAGTAGGAAAATATTTTCTACACTGGTAAATATCAGTTACATACCATCAAGGCAAAAACACAGTGCTTTCAACTAGGCCAAAAAGTAATTTTTAACACTTTGGCCAACTTCATATGGGTATGGCGCTAGAACCTCTACCGAGAGGATTCCATTCTCGATGACACAGAGCGGAGAATGCTAGCATTCACATGGATTTCTCATAAATTGCTTGAATGATTTTGTATGCATCATGCTCACTTATTCCCTATCAAACCTTTCTCTGCAAAGGCAATGCCTTCATTGTTATTAATTTCCTTGAACACAACTTTCAGTCGAGTTACCTGTGTGGTTTTCCTCATGAACAGGGCTCATGGCCACAGGAAGACAGCAGCAATGAGAACAGCTACACAGAACGTTCAGCCAAGAGAAGGAAGCAAGAGCTGCATGCCTTTGAGGTCAGAGACTGTCTGGCTATGGAAGGAGCTCGTAGTACTCAAGAGAAAAGAATAATGCAAGCTTCACGTCCTGGTGACTCACCACCCCGCCGTAAGAACTGACTCACCGTGCCTGGCGGATGGATTTTTAGGTTAGGGAAGAGGACAAATAGACTTCTACTGAAGTACCAAGTCTGGGCTCTGCTGCACAACATTCCTTTGTACAAAAGCAGCTATTTCACACCAGGCCATTGCTAAGCTAACATGCATTCCACAAATGTGCACAACTGAGGCAGGACCTTATTCTGCACCTCCTTTTACCCTCTTGTTTCCTGCAAGAGCTGCTAAATCTTGTCTTAACTTTCCTGGTCCTACTGAAGTTGGCGCAAACTGCTGTCTAACCCTTGATCTCAAGAACCCCGAAAATGAATCTACAGTTACTTCTTTCTCAATAACTAGAAATACCTTCTGTTTGGGGAGGAGCTTTTTACTCCCATACTCACAACATGGTGCCCGGAATGTTTACTCACATACTCTCCTCAGAAACTCTTGCTTTAATGAGTGTTTCGCCCTTAGAGAGCTGACTCAGTCTGATGTGTAGGACACTCATGGTTGCTCTGCCCTAGATTTTCAATGTCCTTCCAAATAAATGCCCAAAGGCAGAGAGCTCATTTATTGCAGAGACAAATGCATTTGTTCCCATTACAGAGCTTCCGTAAATGTCTAGCATTTGGGGAGCAGAAAAGCAAAAGAAAGTCTCCATGCCATATGTATTCTTTCCATCAAAGTAACAGGGTCCACAAAGCAACTAGGCCAAACAAATGCATACCAAGATTGATTTGAAATAATGTTAATGACAGTATGCATACAGGTTTTCGTAAAAAAAAAAAGTGTTTTGAAAACTGACATTTCATGTTGCATGCACTCTAGTTGAGTACTGTAGCAATCGAAGGGCCTGCAGTGGTGTCTGTGTACAGTTTTTCCTAAGTGTATCCCTTTTGTATTGAAGCACTGCATTGATTATTTGTTTTAACTTGTCTAGGCTACTTGCCTTCATGCTTTTCTTTCTCTTTTTTATTTTTTTCTAGTTGTTCCCCTCCCTCCGCAAAATAATGTCAGTCCCACACGGTGGACCTTGCAGCAAGTCCCTTGAGGATCCTTCTTGTGCCTCATACACTTCGCCTACCTCATAGGGCTGGAGGGAGAACCGAGTGTGTCAACACTTCTAAGCATTGCTCTCAGTATATTCCCATCAGCTGACCCACACTGTTGCAGATGCTTCATTCTTATTGCAGACTTTTTGGACAAGCCTACAAAATCTGGCATGGAAGTAGTGATCGGAAAAGAAACGAACCACACTTAAACACGGATCTTTGAAAGACTGCATTGGGCCGTACCCTGATTGCTCTTGGCTCTCCTCCTCTCCTCTGTTATTGACAACGACCTTCTGACTCTTCTTTTTTTTTCTCTTATGCCCAAATTATTCACGACCCAAGGTGCCTTCACACTGATGTGAGATTGGACTGATCGTTGCACTTTGATCTTCAATGGCCCCTTGTTGTCGCCTCAAAGCAGAAACTGCACATTCTAATACTCAAGGCCCCAATCTTCTGGCCCTACTTTCTTTCACTGTGTACCTCAGCAAGGCTACACAGTATTTTCTCCACAGTATTTTCTTCCACAGTATTTCCTCTCAGTATTTTACAGCATTATTTACACTTGAAACTTACTCCCCAATTCTTCCCAACTCTGTGTCACATTCTACTTCCTCCCGACCACAATCATGCTACCCACCCCCCAGTAAGATGTAATCTCTTTTCCATCAAGCCTCTCCACGTACTAGTACCTATCTTAGTACCTATCCTTGGGTCCTTCTTACTTTATATCATAATCCTTCCTATACAGAGTTTCTCCTTTTACTTTTACTTGCTTTATATTCCTTTTACTTTTATGCAAATGTTACTGACTTGCCCAGTTCATGTTTTTTTTTCTTTTGAGTTTCTATTACTAGCATAGGCCTATATTCTGAAAGGGAAGGAGACAGACATAGACAAAATAGTCTGAGACAGAGATAGACAGAGAGACAGAGAGAGAAAGAAGGGAATGAAGAAGGAAGAGAGTGAAAATGAGAAAGAGAGAGAGAGAGAACCAGTCATTATGTTTAGGATTTCTAGATATAATTTTCAACAGCCTTCATGACTTCAAGTGGGCATCATAGCTCCAAAAGAGTATGACACACAAAGATTTGAAAGCACAAAGAGTGTGACTACTTTTTGAAACTATACCTCTTAATTATCCCTGGTTTCTTTGTAAGAGATGAACCCCATAAGTATGCATTAGAATCGGTCCCTAATGCAGCTGTGTTGGAAGGTGGGCTTAATAACAGAGGATTCCAGGGAAAAGAGCTATCAGGAATAGATTAACATGGGGGGCAAGAGTGTGAGTTGTTATGCAAGCAAATCTGTCCCTCCTGCTGTTTCTTTCCCATGCTCAACTTGCCCTTCAACTTTTCATCCTCTAAAACACAAGAAAAGACTGGGCAGGAACTGCCAACTTGATACTGATATTCCCAGCCTCCAGAAGTGTGCATTTTCCTGATAAATTTCCCAGCCTCTGATACTTTGTTCTAGCCACAGAAAACATACTAAGATAATCCTCATATAATTTAGTCTCCACTCCCTTTTTTCTTTGTAAATGCAGAACAATGAGACTAGGTTTAGTAATACAAATAAAAATATGTGAATACCAATAGAAAATTACCAGTAATGAGCATTATTGGATGCTGTGAGTTTTGGGTAAAGTAATTTTAAATGAATAGCTACCTAGTATTCTAGATTTGTTTTCAACAGAAGAACCTGGAGACATTTACTATTTTGTTTACATTTATTTCTGTGAAGCCTGTCATAGTCTGGCTTATCATGATGAACATAGATGGGAAATAGGAATACAATGGAACAAAGAGAAAACTTGTTGATACTTTGTGTCTGCTTTCAGATGAGCTGAAAAGAGTGAGTCACCAACCCAGTGAAAGAAACAGTCAAGGAATAAGACAAAGAAGACAAAGTTGACATTGAGAGACATAGCAGAGTCTGTCTTTTATAATAAGTAAATTGAAAATTTAAAGGACAGACTCAGCTAATTTACATAGCACCTGTCAAAAGCCAGGGTTCAGTAGCTCTGTTTAAAAAAAAAAAGTAAGGTCATTTTGCACATTGAATAGTTTCTGTAAATCTGCCTGAATTGTCTACACGGTGGCTCACTTTTTGTTTTCTACACAGTCTCAGAACTGTCTGTTATATAGCCCGTGACAACTCTACATGTGTGATGAGCAGAGGGCTATGAGTCTTGGAAGACTTTTGTCCTTCACCTCATACAACACTTCTGTGTCAGAGGATAAAGGACAGGATGGGGTTGGAAGAATACACAGAAACTGCAGTACATATTTGGATACACACACACACACACACATATCTATATCAGTGAGTAAATAAAAGGGTATTGTTTGAGTCATTGTCCCCATCTCATTTCATCATTCAGACAATTCTACATCCTCAGAGAGACAATTTTTCTTCAAAGCAAAATGCCTATATATTTTATTCTTGACATTGCTTTACCTTAAAATTTTTCCTCTATTCTTCTCATTAGTGCTATTCAATTTAGCCATATATATGTATATGTATATGTATATATGACTATATATAAAGGATATCCAGTTACATTTGCATTTCAAGTAAACAATGGGCAATGTTGGAATAAGTACAGTCCAAGTAATATTTGGGATACATTTATGCTTAAAATTTCATTGTCTACCTGTATTTTAAACAATATACTTTTTAATGCAATGTGACCCAAATATTACATAAAATATATTTACACTGAGAAAACTTTGGGATTTTTTTTCTGAAATTACAGTTTGATTAGACATTCTGTCTTTTATTTGGCAACTCAACCCTTATATAATTTCTCTTCAAAGCTCATATTAAATTCCATTTCTTTACTGAGTGTTTCCATTCCTATCTGGTTTTAGAAGTAATGCATCCTTTTCTAGCTCAGTCAGTAGTAGTAAGCACCTCGCATCCTCCAGAACCCTTGTTGGGTGCAGAGGTTGAAACAAGAAGGAGAAGGAGCAAGGACCCAGGTACCATGGGAGGTACCAAGTGACCCAGGCCACCCCGGTGCTCACAGAAGCTCGCTGGCTGGCTGGCCCTCGTGTCTCCTCTCTGGCTGCATTGCCTCCTGGATCTCAGAGCGGTGTTGCTTACTTCTCTGTCTCTAATGCTGCACTTTGCTTAGAGTAGGCACTTGCATTGAGCCGTTTTACGGTCCTGAAGTCCTTTTCCTTTGCATGCCTTGGCTCTGTGTTGGAGTCATTAGACAGTTGACCACAAGGTGGGTTTGGCTTCTTTCTCTTTAACCAAAGTGAAAAAGTGACTTGTGCCAACTGACAGCCACTTCAACCTCGTTTTATTTTTTTTTTCAAATTTTTATTATCAAACTGATGTACAGAGAGGTTACAGTTTCATACATTAGGCATTGGATGCATTTCTTGTACTGTTTGTTACCTTTTATGCCTAAGGAAATGAAGGCGTGAAACGGTTCCCTTAACCCATCCCAAATCATATGAATAGTAAGAGAAGGACTGAGATATAGACCCAACTGCCTGGCTCCACAGTGCTGGACTACCACTCTGTAAAAGGGTAACACAGATTGTCTAAACATTAAATTCAATTCGCTTTTTGGAAGCTTCTGAAAACACTATGTTCTCTTTTTCACTACATATTTTTGTAACAGCCTTCCTTAGTACGTTTTAAAATGACCCACAAGTGAACCAAATAGGCTCACGTACAATTCAAGGGGGAAAAGTGTTGTTGTTGTTGTTGTTTAAAAGAAGGAAGGCAGAGTCGTGTCATGAACCATCATGAAAGCCGGTGTTGATTCATTATCTTCATCTTCATGGTTGTGAACTCGGGTGTGACCCCAGTGAAAGCACTATTCATACAACAGCTTTCTATTGGACAGCAGCCTATCTGATTCTTCTGAGAAATCAGAGACACAAGAACTTTTTTAAAAAGCTGTTTACCTTAAGATCACTGGAGCTAAAGACAGTTTGGGGCATGCCTAAACATTGGTAGGCAATGTGAACGGGTCGAGGAAGGTCCTTGGGTTTGGAGGCTATGACATTAGAGCTTGGTCCGCAAAGGTATAAATGTATCTGTAAGGACTATTCTAAATTCTCTGTGACTTCAAAAATGTGTGCTTTGTGAAGCTATTAATGAATATTTAACATGTCCATTTTCCACTTGTGTGCGTGGTAATATTCGAATCATGAGGAGATGAATTTGGAAGGATTTCAAGATCACGTTTTCTGACAGGTGACTTCCTGTGTCACGTGCTCCGTGATGTAAATTTCAGCCACCTGGAAGAGCCATAGGAACCAGGAAAATAAAAGCATTTTTAGCACAGGAAAAGGTGGCGAATTGATATATGCAGGAAAGGAATCTCATCTTCAGGAAATAATTGTCCTGATGGGATAATACTAGTTGCTGTGGTTTGAAATCAGCGTTGAACTCCCACTCAGATTGAAGCATCGCTTGGCGTGAAGATCAGATTCATTTTAATCTTTCCTATACTGTTAGAATAAGGGGGTAAAAGAAAAAAAATCAAGAAATATCTATTTGTCCTTATATGCTAGCATGAAAACGAATACTCCGTAAATATTTCCTAACACTGAACTCCCGGCAACCCCTTTCACTTCCAGTCAGCCAACTCTACAGAAGTCAGAACTTATTAGAACGAACCATGCTTAACACTTCATCTAAAATTTCAAAGACCTCAATAACCCTAAAGACCCTTTTCTTTGAGGTAAATTTTTCTACATACTCTTTAATACAAACTTCATATATAATTGATACTAGGATGGCATTTAGGAAAATATAAAGTGTCAATAGAGATAGCTTGAGTAGCCGTGTCACAAAAGCCTGGGTGGGTTTATAACAACAAAAAAAGTAAACAGATTTGAGGGAATAATAGAATTTCTGATGTTGGAAGGGACTTTAAAGGTTGTCTATTTAACTCAAGCACAATCTGTAATATCTCCTCATGAATCTGGCCAGCCTATGTGTAAGGATGGGTGAGCTAGTAGTATCTACCTGGATTCCATACACAATTTCCACCCTAAACTTATTTCTAAGACTGCCTATTGGCAAAGGAAAATAAAATGGGGCCACGGTCAGAGAGGGACTGTGAATGGGCCTTTCCTGCGCCCCACTCTCCCCCCGCGACTATTGAACTTATGCTTTATTCTCCCTTTTAACTTTCTGCAACTTTGCTTCCCAGTCCTCCGACAATCCGGGTGATTGCAGAGATACGGCTGAGTTAAACAAGAACTCCAAATAGGGAAATTCAGATACAATTAAAACAAAGTCAGGAACAGGTAGGTGACATCCTGAGAGGACAGAGTCGGTCTCTAACTGATGGTAGCAAATGTCTCCACCTGGGTCTGGAGCTGGGGAAAAGCCATGAGCCATAAGTTATGATCCATAACTTGCTTTTTTTTAAAGCTGGAATAGAAAATAACATAAGATGTATTACTTTAATCAACTTGAAACACAGAGTTTATTAATGTTAATTTTATTCACATTATTATACAAGCCAAGCTCTGAAACTCTTCCATTTTACAAAGCTAAACTCTGTGTCCGCCCTTTCTCTCCTCCCCAGTCCCTCAAAACCACCATGCAACTTTTTTTTTGAGATGTGACCACTTTAAATACCTCGTGTAAGCAGAATCATGGGGTGTTTGTGTTTCTTTGTGACTGACTAATCACACACACACACACACACACACACACACACACACACACAGGGAGTCTGGACTATCATTGACTGGTCTATGGAGATTTCATTCTGACATGTCTGCAGATGTATATGCTGTGCCTTAGACAGATTCTCCCTGTCCACTACTCTTCCTCCTTCTCCCTACCTCCTGCCTCCCTCTTTTATATTTTAGGGAAAAAATATAACTGGGGGATACTTGATATAAGACAGGTTCAAATATGCTTAAACATATGTAAACTTATGAGCATATATTAGAAAAATAGGAACTGCCACCAAAAACTGCTTCAAATTATATTAGTGAAATACACAGATCAAGGAAAAGACATTTTTGCTTTAAAAGTCTCCTGAAAGACAGGATGTTTCTAAAACTAAAAAATAATAATAATAATAATAATAATAATAATAGGTTTTAGAAGCTTATAAACACCTGAACTAGGTACTGAGAAAATCAGTGAATAAGCAGGGAAATTATTCGCCTAAGAAGGGACCTGTGACCATTCCACAAGTGTTCACCAAGAAGCCAAAGAAAAGCAAGGGCAAACCAGAATTCTTCAGTGTTCATTTAGCACCATTCAGAAGAAAGCAACTCTGACTGGGACAGAAATGCTGCTCCCACCCAATAGGTGGTGGTGGCTGACACCTCTAACCCTAGCTACTCAGGAGGTTAAGATCTGAGGATCAAGGTTCAAAACCAGCCTGAGTAGGAAAGCCTGGGAGACACTTTATCTCCAATTAGCCACCAGAAAACTGGAAGTAGAACATTCAACTTGAGAAAAAAAGTGCTCAGGAACAGTGCTGAGACCCTGAGCTCAAGCCCCATGACCTACCACAAAAAAAGAAAGAAAGGAAAGTAGGAAGGAAGGAGGGAGGAAGGAAAGAAGGGAGGGAGGGAGGGAGGGAGGGAGGGAGGGAGGGAGGGAGGGAGGGAGGGAGGGAGGGAGGAAGGAAGGAAGGAAAAGAAAGAAAGAAAGAAAGAAAGAAAGAAAGAAAGAAAGAAAGAAAGAAAGAAAGAAAGAAAGAAAGAAAAAAGAAAGAAAGAAAGAAAGAAAGAAAGAAAGAAAGAAAGAAAGAAAGAAAGAAAGAAAGAAAGAGAAAGAAAGAGAAGAAAAGAAATGTTTCCTGTATTTATTATGGCCTGGAAAAGAAGGTTAAAAAAGAAACAGCTTTCCAGATTATCAACTTCTGATTCTTCCACATCAAAAGCAGAATTGTCAGTGTCCCTAAAGCACTTTACACTTCAATCACATGGCAAAGAAATCCTGTGATTGAAGTCACTGGGAATACATTTTCTAGATTGCAATTAGTAATAATTTGGCACTGTGGTTCGAGCACCACTCTCTTGTGAGCTGGCTTCGGGTTTCAGCCTTTGGGAAATTGATAAAGTCCATCCGCCCCACCCCAGCAAACCACAGTAAGACACCCTCACAGGGACCTCACCCCATTTCTTGCTTAGCTCTGCAATCTCCATCCTATTTCCTGAGTTATGGAAACCCAGCTTCTTGGAATAAAGATGAGCTCTCACAGCCCCAATCAATTTAATCTCTCAAAAACTCTTCTAGCACACATACAACAAAAACTCAAAATGCTATCTTCAATAATTATCAAGTGTTGAAGTTGTGTTCAGTGGAACAGATGGAGTGAATTACAGTTTCACAGTTACACATTTACTGAGACTAAAGCACCTTTCTGAGCAATCTAAAATTTCAGAATAATGGAGCACAGACTTCATGGCGGTCTTACCCCATCTTGAAGGCTCTGTCTGCTCCCGAGACACTCAGTGACACAGGAGGACATTCAGATGAGCAACGTCCAAATCAGTGAGACGTTCAACTTGTGGGGAAGCAACACGCCATAAGAAAATGAAAGCCATGTGTGACTAAATTGTGGTGCCTCAGACTTCTTTGTGTGGAACTGACACCCACTGATTTTAGAAATTACACATTTACCAACTTCAGAATGTTTCTAAACAAGACTCTCCCACATCACCAGTTTCAGCCACTCTATAATTTTGTCCCATTAGCCAGCTCAAATTCTAGAGGGGGTGACAAGAGTGACAATATTTAGTATACTTAATGTATAAAAATTAAAATGTTAGCTATACAGGTTATTGCATTACACACCACATGCTTCTCTACTTCTCAAATGTCTCTTCTAAGGAATCCTGAAGATTGAGTTTACTTGCGGTAGTTTGTGTATACCAACACATTTGAAAGAACAGTTTGCTGGAAAATATAACTGCATGCAGACAACACAGTCAACTAAAAATAAAAATGAGATGCGTCCATCTCCAATTCATTTAATCACCTGATCGAACTCACACTTACTGCAAAAAACCATCTTTGAGTATCAAATAAAAGCAGTTTGGGAAGAAGAAATTGAATATTTTTCAAGAAATGCAGTAGCAATCTCCCTGTTATCATCAAGAGGATGAGCTAACACATGATCTCAGCAGAGTCATGCGTATAATATCTAGTGACTAGATAAGCATGAAGCAAAATGCCATCGTCAGAGCAAAGAGCCAAACACAACCAAGAACAAAATCCAGTGTAAGGTTTGAGATGGAATTTACCAGGGCAACATACTGTCACATTAATTACTGAAGCAATCCTGCACATAAATTATGATTTACAAATTGACTAATTCATTGACAGAAATTGTTTTCCACATACAAATATCCATCTCTGGAAAGATCAGATGAAGATAAAACAAAGGAAATATTTTCTAATTGATAATACCAAATGTAAAGCAAAACAAGCATGTTTGACTCTAATTTCTAAAAATTAAAATAGATGTAAAAATCAAAGAACTAATAAGACAGGAAATATAGAGACCTGAAGAGGTTAAATAAATTGTAGAGGCCCTTTTTAACTATAGTTCAGCATTGAAATTCTGAGAGAGGAGAGAGAATTGCTCTCCTGAAGTCTGGTACATAATAAAAAAAAAACACAACACCTCAAGATACCAGACAACACAAATATAATAAAATAGGAATGCAGCAGACAGAAGAATAAAATCCCCAGTGTTTCCAGACATTGGAGAGTCTACATTATAAATCAACTATTCTCAATGTGTTCACAAAGACCACAAACAAAAATTGATATGAGAACAACTAATTAATCTTATCAAAATAAAAGCAATAATAATTGAAATCAGAAATAAGTAGATCCATTTTCAAGGAGAATCAACAAAAATGAATTAAAAAAAAGAATTGAGGAAAGTGGTAGAAAAATAGATTCAAACTAAAGGCATTAGAGAAAATAGAGAAGTTGGAGACAAGATGACAGAGAAGGGACACAAACAACTTTCTTATGTCTCCAGGAACCTGAGATAAAACCAGAGATCTTGCTAGAATAAAAAGCAACTTACAAAGTGGAATACATGGATAAAGAACATAGACTAGAGGATAACAAGAAATCCTGAATTCTGGATGGGTACTGGGAGCTCACGCGTATCATTCCAGCTGCTCTGGAGGGTCAGGTTTGAAGACCACAGTTCACAGTCATCCTGGGAGGGGTATCTGTGAGTCTCTTCTCTCCACGTAACCATCACCAACTTGGAAGTAGAGCTATGGCTCCAGTGATAGAGCACTAGACTTGAGTGAAAAAGCTAAGAAACAGTGTCAGGCCCTGAGAAGAGAAGGAGAAAGGGAAGGAGAGAGGGAGGGTGGGAGGGAGGGAGGGAGGGAGGGAGGGAGGGAGGGAGGGAGGGAGGAAAAGACTTGAAGTCTAGACCTACAAAAGAAACAGAGGGAGCGTCCTGTTCACACCTACCCCAGGGCCCCACAGCCCAGCTCCAGCTGCAGTGGGGATGAAGGCTATAGTCTCAGCTTAACCTGTTGCATCTCTACACCCATGAGAGCTAGCCAGGCCCGCCATTTTGGAATTGGACTGACAGCCCAGAGGGATAAGTGAAAAAAGACAACATTCAATGCAAACAAGCTAAGCAGTATCTGATTCTCTCCCAAGGGCAAAACACCAGCACAGCGAGAACCATGGGGGTGGGAAATGTCATGGGGATGGGTAGCGTTGGAAGGCTTCCCTGCACACATCTTATCTACCTTAATTAATGTTTGTATATATACATGCATGTGATCCTGAATATGTTTACACACAGAGACATACATATTTATACTTTAGATCTCTCACATGTCAGATAACACATCTAACTTTTAAAATAATGTGGATGCTTTTGATCATCAGTTAGTTTTATAAGGAAGGAAGGGCCCGCATGGTGACATGTCTATATATGCATTGCATACCGTGTACCTTGATCGGACTCATCTCCGTTCATTTCCCTCATCCTTCCTCCTCTCTTCCCAAACCAGTATCAGCAGCTACCCTTTTCCATTTTTACACATGTACATAAATCACTTTTACAATCCCTACCCTCCCTCACTTCTTTCTCCCTCCCCTCCAGCAGTGCCCACACCTCTGAAGGACTGTATTTCACCTTCCTAACATTTACTTTTGTAAACTTTCAAAGCCGCTTCACTGTGCTATTCCACACATGCGTATACTATACTTGAATCAGATTGACCCTGCTCAGCTATTCTTTCTTTCCCTACTCCCTCGCCCCCTGTTATTTAGCAGACTTTGGTGAGCTTAGTTCCATTTCTCCTGTCACAGATACAAGGTATTATGGTGGTGTTCACGCTCTAACTTATTTTTGTGAGCTTGTCTCTTTCTATGAAAAAAAACAAACTCATCCTTTCTCATTATCTACAGAGGCTACGTCTGTGTTGAAGCACACATAATAGTAGCAAAAGTTATTTCCAGGGCCTGGTATTTAGACACTTGCTTACTCCTTTTTACGAACCTCTTTGCATTACTTGTATTATTTGTTGGCCTAAGAACATTATAAAAACAAATTTGAATGATCAATTACATACTGTTAACTGAAGCTTTTCTACTAACTCAAGCCAAAATAACTAATATTCCATGTGTTCCAAAAATTACTACTTATCTTACCCCACTTATTCCAACTCGATCTTTGCATGATTTATTGAGGATGAGAAAAATGTATCAAACTGGGCTTGATATTTAAATCTATCTTTGACTCTATTCTGCTCTAACAAGACAGCTGTTGTTAAGTGGTCTTTCCTGTTAACTGCAGAGACTCAAATCTATTTCTCTCATCCATTGATAGAATCAAAACTCTTGAATAAGAAGTTCAAATTCCTTCACCATCGTTCAAGTGTTTTGATAATGCATTGTTGACTTCTTTTCCCCATCTCATTATCTCTCGCCTACCTAAGCATCCCTCTTAAATTCTAGGCATATGCCTCTGTAAGACCAGACAACTTAGACCTGATTTTAGGTTTACCTGGGTTTTATTAATTGTAGTTTCTTCTCTCTTAATATTTAATAAAGTTCCATTTGAAAAGTCACACCTGTCATAAATGCTGAGAAAAGGAAATAAATTCTTGATTTCATTTTCTCTCTAGCTGTAAGTCATAAAGGAAGGTAAAGTACAAGGATAGGGCAGGTGGGTGAAGAAGTGTGGTATAATATGTGCGTGTGTGTGCACACGTGTGTGTGTGTGTGTATGTCATCAGTACCCAAATACCCTTACTGGTTATTAGACTCATTGCAGGACCAACCTAATACAATCTTACTGGAGGAAGCTTTAAATGTAACACCATTATGTCCATTTGCACACAGAGACAAAGTGACGTAGAAATGATTAGCAGCCATTGGAGCAGTGCTTCTAAAGGTCAAACACCACAGAATGAGCCACCAAGAGAGGCCTACAGCCAGCTCCTCCCCTGCCCGCCACCGGGTTCGGAAGGAACCAATACCCCCTTCACTTTCTTCTCTCACTCCTAGACTCTGGGGCTGGTAGAAAATAAATTTCCCGTTGTTAAAACCACCTAATCTGTGGTCGTTCACAGCATCCCTAGAAAATGATTACTGGGAGGGGAAAACAGACAATAAGTAAATAAACACATACATACAGGCTGGACTGTGACAACAGTAAGAAATTTGAAGGGGAAAAAGAAAAGAATAATGAGATTTGGCAAGGGGAGAGGATTTAAAAAACACACACACACAAAACAGGGTCATCAGGAAAGGCTTCTCTGAGGAATTCCATCTGAACGAGACTTAAATGAAATGAGGGAATTAATGCCCCGAAGATCAAATAGGAAAGTATTCTGGGCAAAGCAGCCGTAGGTAGAAAACCCTGCGGGAGGATTGTGCTCATTTTACCCAGAAGTAGGGGCACGCGGGAGTGGCTGGGCGAGACAGTGGGTACCGCGTGGACGGAGTGGACGGAGCCACGCAGAGTGGGCGAGGACAGAGCGTGTGGGCCTCGGGCAGCCAGTGCTGTGGATTTTATTCTGCGTGTAATCAAACACATGAGCGCATGCCAGTAGAGATTTGCACGCCCGACCCATTTTAAGTGTGTGTGAGCTTTCCATTGTTGTAACAAATACTCGAGACAAAACCATTTGTCAAGAGAAAGGGGTTGTTCAGAACGGGGGTTTTAGAGGTTTTCACCTATGACCAGTTGCCCTCATTGTTTTGGGGACCAGAGTTAAGACCCCCTCAAAACTGTGAAGTGTGCGGAAACCCTCACCTAAGAGCTCTGTGAAGACGGGTGCCTTGGGGGTCCCAGTGGGCCCCCTGAAGCCACACCACCAGTGAACTGAGGGGCCCCCACTACAGCCCCAGCCTGGAAGATTCCATCACCTTCCATCCTGAGAACCTGGGGACTAAGCCTGTGCCAATGGCCTCTTACCAATGGTCCTGATTCAAACGGCAACAAGTTGTTTCGCTTCTCGGGTTTGTGTCTAAGTATTGGTTCCTGAAGAAGAGAGCATGGAGAGGCAAATTGAAGTCCAGAGGCAGGTGGTTGACTTCAGGTGGCAGACAACGGAGGCTGGAGGAGGGCCAGTGAGGGAACATGAAGGAATGCCTGGGTACACCCCGCCTACTGCCTGAGGAAGGAAATGGCAGAAGACATTGATAAGGACTAGCAAACAAGTACCACCTGGTGGCCATAGTAGGCTTCAGGTACAAAGCTTCCAATGGTGAGGAAGGTGAGCTCCATTTCTGAGAAATGGAGAGAGTTCTAAGACAGTTCCTGCTCTCTTCTACATGGTTGGTGGGAATTTAAACTTGTTCCACCACTCTGGAAAACAGTATGGAGGGTTCAAAGACTAAACATTCAGCTTCCCTATGACCCAGCAATCCCACTCCTGGACATTTGTCTCATAAAACAACGTTGCCACACTAATGCTACCAGCACAACCATGTTCATTGAGGATTGCTTACCATATCCAAGCTATAGAATAGACCCAGATGCTTCTCAGTCGATGAATGGATCAAGAAAATGTGGTATATATACACAATGGAATTCTACTCTTCCATCAGAAAGAATAATGTTGCACCATTCATAAGGAAATGGAAAGGATTGGAAAAAATTATATTAAGCAAAGTAAGCCAGACCAAAAGAAACATAAGTCGCATGGTTTCCCTAACTAGAATATGCATATAAATCTACAAGAAAACACACTGGATGGCATATATACTTACCATCTAATAAGATAAATTATTCAGGTCTCTAGACAGTCACACAGTGAGACACCAAAGGAGGATATTCACAGGAGTGGATCACAAAAGCTCAACAGCTACGTACACATGGTCCTACAAAATAATATTTTTCAAAATCCAAGAAATGGATGTTCATCATTGTTGCTTTTTTTGTTGTCTTTTTCTTCTGTCTTTGGGAGAGTAAGAAGGGGCACAGAAAAGATGGGGAAAGGGTGAACAAACACAGCAGTGATACTCATTAGACCTTATACAGAAAATGAATTATTCAACTTGTGGGTGGGGTTGGGAGGGAAAAACTGGGAGAGAATGAGGGAAAGGGTGAGATGGTTCAAGAAAAGTACTCATTACCTGACCTATGTAATTGTAACCTTATGTACTGTACCTCCTCAATAACAATAAAAAATGTATTTTTAAGGGGGAAAGTTCCTGCTAAATAGAGCCAATCAGACAAACAGCAGGAGTTCTCAGAAAGAGACCCCAAAGCTTCCGCTGTCCTTTGCTTCAAGACCAAGAAGAATTTCAGAGACAGTTTTGTATAAGGGAGATTGGCAGGGGCTGTTGACCAGTAAATATGCATAAATATTTTTGTTCAGTCCTTTAACTCACTGCAGTAGGAAAGCCAGACAAGAGTGGTTGAATGTTCACTGACACATCCTATACCCTGAGCAAAGACCAAGGTGGCAAGTCTGGTTTCTTCCAAAGCTGCTCGCCAGACTTGATGCTCTCCCTCCCACTGACTGCATGATGACAGGTTCCCCCTGGAGGCTCTGAGTCACCTATCCATAGTGGACCTCAAGGGGCCCAAATTTCCTATTCGCGTGGGAACACCACCATCGGGGCCTTACCTCCAAGCATAGGTGCTACACGCTAGATCTTTAATTCATGGGCTTTGTAAGGATGCCATTGACTCATAATGGGTAATTCCTACAAACTTACAAGAAACATAGTTCTTCTCTTTACTAGGTTGTATTACCTAACAAAAGCCCCAAGATCTCAGTAGGTTATGACTCCTAAGTTTGCCGCCTGCTCTGCTCCATGTGTTTTTCTCACTCCAGGAGCAGAACTTAGCTGGAATTCACCATTCCCTGGCAAATAGCAAGAGTGGAGAAATGTGCTTCAAGAATTTCTGCTTGGAAATGACATCCCCATCGCGCTCACTGTTATTGACTAGACCAAATCATCTCCCCAGACTGGACACCCCCACTGAGCAGCTGGCTATGCAACTCCAACAGGAAAGTGTTGTGAAGTCCTTCCCAATGGATGTCACTGATGCTTTCCATGATAAGGAAGTAGAAAGCAATCTACGAAGAACGATACGACAGCATACCGCAAGCTAAGGCAGGGCTTTCCAGAAATATACTATCTGTCCAGCCTCCCAATGCAAAGTCAAAATGTAAATAACAAAAGCATTGTCAAGTTTGCAAGCAGCAACAGAGATATTAGCAAAATACATGACTACTTTTCCACCTTAGCAATAGTGGCCTTCTACTAAGACACTTTGCTTTGAGGCCTGTCTAGGAATGATTTTTCTAAAGTACTTCACTAAAAGTTAACAGGGCTTAATGATTTTAGACACTCCAAAAATGTGTAAAAGAACCAATCATCTGATCCACGATTGCTGGGAACAGCCACTATAGAAATCACCGTGGGGTTTCCTCAAAACATTAAAAGTAAAATTTTACAAAAGGTAGTTTTACTAGAACATGTATTAGTATCCCCCATTGAGTTTCACTTACCTATTAAGAAGAATAAAATTATGGCATCTTTCTTTTGGAAAAGGGATGGAACTGGAGATGCTCATGTTAAGTGAAATCATACCACGTTTTCTCTCATTTGTAGAAACTACAGGAAAACAAAACAAAATGATCAACAGATGCTGTGAAAGTCAAAGGAGGGACTATTAGGGAGTTAGAACAGTGGCAGAAAATGAGGAGACAGAAGGCAGGATAAAGAAAAGTAAAGGAAGTGAATTTTTGTGCTACCTTGATGGACATTTAGATGGATTCTAGTTTGGAGCAGCAATGAAAGGAGCCGCTATAAAGTAAACCTAGTTCTATCTTTATGGAATATAATTTGTAGATGTTGTAGATCAATTTGTAAGACCAAAACGGGTCATAAGATATATATACAGGGGCTGGGGATATGGACTAGTGGTAGAGTGCTTGCCTTGTATACATGAAGCCCTGGGTTCAATTCCCCAGCACCACATATATAGGAAAGCAAAAAAAAAAAAAACAGAAGTGATGTTACAGCTCAAGTGGTAGAGTGCTAGCCTTGAGCAAAAAGAAGCCAGGGACAGTGCTCAGGCCCTGAGTTCAAGCCCCAGGACTGGCAAAAAAAAAAAAAGGATATACATATATGTACATTCAGTTGTAATTATTTTCTGTAGCAGTTCTCTCATCCTCTATTCTCCAGTACAGTGTCAAGGTCACTTAAGTCTTCAGAGTCTACCTAGTGTTCTTGAAAGATGATCAAGAATCCAATCCTTCGAATGCCTAGCCCGGAACGTTTTCCTTCAGTAAACTCTGCTCTTTGGGCCCAACTTGAGTCTCCCTGTTTTACACTGTCTTCTCCTCTTCACTCTTAGCTCTCACTCCTAAGCCATTCTCCTCAGTACGTTTTTGTTACAGTGGAAATTCCAAGTCACACTATTTGGGGGAACTTTCAGATTCCACAAAAGAGCAGAATGACAGAAAGAACTGGAAGAAAGGAGACGGGGAAATAAGTTCCGTTACGGGACTGTTCGGCAGGATCGCTTCAGTGGCTGTGGGTCTGCTGGACACAACAGACCAGAGCAGGCTCATCCCTGACCCCGTGAGCCTCAGGACCAAAAACCCAACACCTGGGCCCCAAAGGGAGTCCAGGTTAAACATCAAGACCTCCACGTCTCCCCACAGAAGTCCTGGGGCCCCAATCTGCTGTTGGCCTCTTGAAGAGTCCCAGGTGGCAAACCCCAAGCTCCTGACTGCCCTCAGGTATGCATCTGTTCTTCCCTTCTGTGTTATAAAGTCAGCAATCTAATAGTTCAGCGCCTAGATTTGAAGGCGACTGAAGTTACACGAAGGGTATTAATTAATTGTGAATCAATGCAATACTTGAATATAAGGCCTCTTGAGCCTAATGTGGAAATTTATGTAAAAACAATGTGAAAATTAGAAATGTGTTGGCACTTTTTTTTTTTAAACCAGAACTGTAGCACTCTGTCTAGTCAAACCGACTGCTCATTTGCAAGTTGTCTATATGCAAAGCATTCTGCCCCTGGGATCCTAAAATCTCCTTAGCAAGTCATCTGAAATTTGAGAGGAGCTTTGTTCTGAACCTGTTCTCTTCTCCCTGCTTTCTAAACTTCAGTACATCCAGCAAAAAAGGTGAAGGGCGGGGGGAGGGAGAAAAAAGGAAGACTAGCTGTGGATTGCACCTGGCTAGCTGAGACACAAGCAAGGTCCAAACTATGAGCGCTGCCCTGGCCGGCCCTTGGGTGTGCAAAGGAGGCTGAACCAAGTTGCCTGTCTTGAGCTGTTGGTTGGTCTCATGTTTTAGTCTTCGCAATTGAGGCGACACTGTAAACCCAAATCCATCCAGCCTAGGACTCAAACTTGGTAAAGGGGCTCTTTGCGCTTAAGAGTCTGAGCTACTTTTCTGACTTTCTCCTCCCATAAGGCAGAGGAGTGGGGTGAACGCCAGGGCCCCAGTCATCCTGGGGGCCAGAGCGCAGGTGTGGGCAGGTGCAGAGACAACCGGCAGGGGGCATGCTGGCCTCACTTGTGCTGGGAGCTCCCCACCTGGGGAGGAAGTGAGCCAGAGGTCAGTCCTGGGAGATGTTGGCAAGGGCTGGCAGGGCAGGGCAGGGCAGGGCAGGGCCAGTGCCCAGCCAGGAGCAGCAGAGGCCTCTTTGGGAATTACCTAGCTAATCATTTAGCTGCCGGGGCAGGGAGGGTGGGGGGGGGGGGTGGGGAGGGAGAGACACTGCGCGGAACCTCCCAGAAGATCAGTTGGCAGACTTCCAGCAGTACTGGTCCTGCAAGTCAGCCAGGAGGGAGCGTTGCAGAGTTCATGGCAGTTCTTCCACGCGAGGGCAGAGCAGGCGGCGGCGGAGGCCAGCCCCGGGCCGGGAGGCCTGACTCTGTCTCAGCCAGGAGTTGCCAGGCGCTCATTCCCGGGCGGAAAGGACAGCATCCAACCCCAGCCACCTGCTGTGGGGCTGTCAGACTCCCTTTACGTCTCTGCCTGCTGGCCAGCACCCTGTGCTCCCTGCGTGGGAAACTCGGCTTGTCAGAAAAGCAAACCCATCCCAGACCTCCTGAGCCGGCTGCTGCTTTCCAGCAAACCCCAGGGACATGGCACGGAGCTCTAGGAAGATGCTTAAGTTCTAAAGCTTGGGAATGGCATACACAGTGTTGTTGATTTGGGTTTGATTTGGGTGGTGGTGTTTGGACATAGACAAGTCTGGACTCAAACTCAAGGTGCTCTTGTCTCAGACTTGAAGTGCTGGGATTCCCAGACATGAGCCACCAGGCCTGGCGCTCCTCTCTAAGGTTTGACTCCAGAGCTCCAGTAGCCGGTGGAGACAGCTGAGCTCTGGTGTGTCCACTCAGCTACGAAGGGACCTGGAAAAAGCATGTCCTTCAACCCTCATGGGTGCCAAGTAGGCCTAAGAGGGATATTGATTCTACTTGGTTGAGGTGATTTGATTAGATAATATGTCCAAATTTGGCTTACAAATCCTGGTACAAATATTCAATCTTATTCCTGCACTGCGTCGGCCTCCACCATGGAGTCGTAAACACGTGAGAACAGGAACATCTCTGCTCTGCCTGTTTTCGTTTTCCTTCCTCACATACCCAATTTCAATGTTTCCAGCCATCAGTCTCCCTTAGATACCACCCCTCGCCTAAACACGCGGTACCCCCCCAACTCTGAGGACAAAGAGAGCCTGTGGTTTTCACCTGGTCCTCTGAGGTTTGTTCCCCTAATGAATGGCATTGTCTCCATCTAGAAGACACTCCGTTGCCATGGAAACGCATGCCTCATGGCACGTGGGAGGGATGGAGGGCAGCTCCACCAATCCGAGTCCTTCTCGCCAGAAATCACTGTGCCCTCCGGAATGTCACCCTCGGCATGTGTGCAGGAAGGCGCTGGAACGCTCTCGAATTTCCACGCGTGTGCTTTCTCACTGCTATGGTCCTCAACCCGAGGACCTAGGGCCTTGCTGAGGTGGGGGAATTAGTGGGGTGCAAAGCTGGGGCTCTGAGTTCCAGCTCTGGCTGGCACCTGATTTGCAAGACAACCTGGCATGGAGCACCGGGCTCTGAAGAGCGCCCAGCCTTCCCCACCCCAAGGGAGACGCGGGAACACTGTCGTTCCTACACCTCAGTACAATCTGAATTCGGGCCTGTTTGGAATGGGCCGCTTGCACTAAAAATTGGTCAACAAGCCTTGCCGGCATTAAACATTAACACAGCCATTCGCATATGTCATGGTTCATTATCATGCCAATCAATCATTAATTATAACTTTCTGTCTGGGCCAAGAATTCCTTTTATGATTCACTATTTGTGCTATGTTGTAAGGTTCCCTCTCGAAACTGACATACTAGCATTTATAGTGTTTTATTGCTTCCCCAAGGTGGCTTTGGAGAGAGACACCGCTGCGTGCGTGGAGAAAGGGTTTAAAAGTTTGACTTGGTGGCAGCAGCATCACTTGCGTGGCAGCCATTGGGAGGAAGAGGAGCCCCGTCCCGTCCCGCGTGGAGCAGCAAGGGGTGAGCTCCAGCGGCAGGCCCAGCCATGGAGAAGGACACGGGGTGTCCGGCCCACACCACGGTGTGTGAAGAGGCGTCCTGCGTGGTGTTCGAGAGAGACTCCAACGCCGTGCTCAGCGCGGTGCTCAGCGCGGTGCTCACCGTCCTCCTGGCGATGGTCATGTTCTCCATGGGCTGCAACGTGGAAATCGGCAAGTTCCTGGGCCACATCAAGCGGCCCTGGGGCATCTGCGTGGGCTTCCTCTGCCAGTTTGGAATCATGCCCCTGATGGGTTTCATCCTGTCCGTCGCCTTCCAAATCATCCCCATCCAGGCCGTGGTGGTGCTGATTATGGGCTGCTGCCCGGGAGGAACGGCCTCCAACGTCCTGGCCTACTGGGTGGACGGCGACATGGACCTCAGGTAAGGCGCGTGGGGCTTGGGCGAGGGTTTCCACGCGCGTGTGTTTCCTCCTCCCTGCCAGCCAAGGCTCCATGAGGGGACCCGACCCCCAAAGAATCCGCACCCACGCGCCTTCGCCTTAGAACCCGGGGGTTCTACTTTGTGTTGGGACTGGGAAGTCTCCTCACTGAACAAGGTTGTGGCCTTGCTATCACTGGGGAAAGCCTCAAAGTTGTTGTTGTTGTTGTTGTTGATATATATATATATGTATGTATATATATATATATATATTTATAAGCCAAAAGCTGTAACTGAGCCTGCTTGTCCAGTTGGTGTCAGTGCACACACACACACACACACACACACACACACAAGTTCTTCACAAAACCAAGGAAGGCTGGGGCAATCATGAAATCAAACTGCTCTTCCCACGTGAGAGCCCACACGAAAGCAATGGGCTGCTCCCTCACACGCTTTCTTGGTGTAAAACCTAAGGAAGCGGCCATGGGTTTGCTTTAGTTCCACTAGCCAAAAGGATGGCGGGAGCTACAGTAGGACTCTTGTAAATCATCCTTACCCTACTATAAACTAAACAGAAAGGACTTTCTCTGCTTCACACGGAGGAATCTAAATTGTACTGCTTGCCCGATTCACCCCCTTGCTGGCCTGAACTAGTTCTTCTTGTTTCTAGTAGAAATAAGAACTACTGGGACTACACTGAGAATGTTATTGCTGACAATTGAATAGGCAAATGTCTTTTTCCTTGCCTCCACTTCCCCGTTTCCCGTGGAAGGTCCACATCCTGCAAAGCGTTAGAGGTCAGTGCAAGGTGCGCTCATTAACTACTGGACTGTAAGCAATCAGCAGTGTGAATCCCCAGGTCGCACCTGCTGGGGAGAATTCCAAGTGTAGACCGGTGCCACTGCATTGATGGAGGGCATGGTGAGAGATTAGCAACCTGCCGCCTCCTCTCAACGAGTGCTCAACTGATGCTGGTCTTCACAGGAGCTGAAGAAGCCTTGCTAACAGTATACCTCTCTCCATTTCGTGCCGGGAAATGCAGTAAGACTCCTCGCAGTTGCCCTGTGAAAGAATCCGGGAAGGCGAGTGTTTGTCAAGCTTAGTTCACCTGTGAACCTCAATATAGCAAGAAGTGTTTTTAGGCTTCATCCTGGACACACAAGGGTGACGATTATAAAAGCTCTCAATCCCTAAGCTGAGAGAAACTGAAGCTTTGACTTCCACCAAATAGTTCTCAAGTATTTGCAACTTTCCAACAACAGAGTCCCATCTTTTCACACAGTACTACTGTGCCTTTGTTTAAGGCCACACATGAACTTCCTCCCTTAAATGGAAAGGCGTAAGTGATACGGTGTCAGCCAGCTGTGGAAATGGTCACTCGTGTGGGCTGAAGCTGACACCTAATCAAAAAGCTCCACGTTACACCCATCTGTTTAAAAAAAGAAATCCTGTTTCTCTTCAAGAGCTGAGGATGTTTTCCTGCATACCTCGTATAATGATCCCTATAATTTGTATTTTAGAAAACAGAATACAAAACATTGTAGAAAACTCTGATGGATCATTCAGATGAACCCTTCCTCAAGTCAGCATGTGCCCTAGAGTGGGATACACAGCCCTGAAAATGTCGATGTTAATTATTAGACAAATGGTCTTTCTTTGTCTTTCAAAGCAAGTACGTAAGAAGATGACATGTTGCATTGCATAGGATAGAAAAATATCCCACTATTTCTTTAAAGCAAATTAAGAAAGCTCTTACGTATCATCTGTTGATAGTAGTCTTCCAAGCTGTTGTTGCTGTTGTTGTTATTGAGTGAGTACTGAAGAATCTAATCTCATGATGACTAACTTAAATGCAACCTTTTTTTCAAGTTTTCTTTATCATTTTTAATTGATTTCTTTATTTATTGTCAAAGTGATGTACAGAGAGGTTACCATTTCATCCATTAGGCATTGGATACATTTCTTGTATTGTTTGTTACCTCCGCCCTCATTCCCCTCCCCCCTCCCCCTCAGATGCAACCTTATCCACCATTTATATTTCCAATTCTGGGCTCTAGAATTTTACCTTCTCCACTGCCACTTGAACTCTAGCATTAGCAGTAAAGATGTGATGGTGTAAACAACAGACATACCCACTATGAGCTAATGTCACATGGCCCTGGCAGAATGGCTTCTTTCTTGGACGTGGTTCCTCGGAGATGAAGCCAAACATTAGCCTTTCTCCATCCACTCTCCCTCCTGAGATGGAAACCACTGCATTCCGTGATCGTTAATACTTAAGAATAAATCCCTAAGTAAAGAAATCACAATTCTCCGTTTGCTTACTGAAGTACAGCAAACGATATTTTCGCCCCTTCTCAGATGTGTCCATCCTGAGAAGCTGTCATTTGTGAATCTAGGCAGAGCATAGATATATTTCCTATGTTGTAGCGAGGCAGTGGGAATCCTGTGCACAACGCGTGTCAAGAAAAAGCGAAGGTGAGCTTTCAGGTGAATTCGAGTAGCCAAGGTGTATTTGTGAGGAAACCCAGAAACTTCCCGCCTTCTTCCTGCCACCATTTCTCCAGAGGCTGGTGGCTATCTGCTCTCCACCTGTAAGACAGCCTCTGCCAGGCCATGCAAGGGTTTCCTTCCTTCCCTTCCCCGACTCTTCATCCATAAGTCCAGTCTGTGTTCTTTCCTAAGTTTCTCCAACTTCTTCACTCTAATCTATTTTCTATACTTGCTGTTGTCTAGATTCTTTGTTATCACTTTACCTGTCACACACTTGAGCTAAATATTGCCATATTTTTTATTTCTCAGTTTACTACTCTCTTACGTTTTTGATGTTAAAGATCTCTAGTCCTCTGGCTTATCACAAAGTCAAACAATTCTCCCAATTTTATCCATACCAACTTCCATCCTTTCTCTTTTTTGATAGACCTACATCATCACCATTTGATTCTTTGCTTTATCTTCCCTCAAGCTTACTAAGCTTTTGGTCTCTTCTGTAGCATTTATTTCTATTTTATTAGCGTATATTTATCTTACACAATTATATGCCATGTACTTTGCTAAGGATCCTAAGTGCTTTGGTATATTGAGTCCCCTGAAAAACCCTCATATCAGTACTATTATTTTATGCACTGAGCAAATGATAAAAATTAACATTCATAACCTGGACCAAGGTCATTAATTCGATGTGTGTTAGTGTTAGATTTGGAATCCAGGGTTACCCTCTGGCTTCCATACAAATTCTTTTTTCTCTATTATTTCTATCACCTACCAGGTCTTTAAAGTCTAGTATCACCTATGTAGACTTCTTTTGATCATGAAACTGAGGTTTTACTTCTTCTGTAATTGCTTTGCAACCCTTATCACTGATTTCACTGAATTCTTCAGTACTCACTGAATTCTCATTTACTATTTACATTGCCCCAGAACACATATGCATACACACACATGCACACGCATACACACACATACACACACATTCTACTTCACAGTTAACAGCATTAAAGCCAAACTATTTCCTATTTTCTTATGCATTAATATTTCTCTCATTCCAATCTACATTCTTGGTTGAATTTCTGTATTTGACTTCTATGCCCTTCGTGGAACTTAAAATTCTTTCATGTAAAATATTTTTTTCTTTTGCAAATTTATTCCCTTATGTCTTCCATTAAAATTCACCACCTGTGAATTGTTGCAATATCATTTGCAGTGTCTTGCCTTTGTTCTTGTTATAATTCCATATCATCAATTCAGCAGCATATTCTATTGACACTCTAACAGATTATCAAGATTTCCCATGAAGCCAGGGGCAGGAGTTCACACCTATAATCCTAGCTACCCAGGAGGCAGAGACTGAGAGAATCAAAATTCAAAGCCGGTTTGGTAAAAAAAAAAAAAAAAAAAAAAAGTTCAAGAGACTGGTACAGCATGTCATCCTAGCTCTTTAAGCAGCTCAAATAGGAGGATCAAGGTCTAGGCCTGTCCAAAAATATAGATGAGACAGTATTTTAAAAAGGATCAATGGGAAAGGCTAGGGATATGTCTCATGTTCAAGTGGCAAGCACCTGCCCAGCAAAGGCATACTCCTCAACTCAACCATTGGGACTACCAAAATACAGTTGTTTGGAGCAGGTCATGGGGCTTGAACTCAGGGCCTAAGCACTGTCCTTGAGTGTTTCTGCTCAAGGCTAGTTCTCTACCACTTGAGCCACTGCTCCACTTTTGGCTTTTGGGTTTGTTTGTTTGTTTTGGTGGTTGTTTGGAGATAAGAGTCTCATGGGTTTTCCTGCCTAGGCTGGCTTCAAACCACCATTCTCACATCTCAGTCTCCTGAGTAGGTAGTATTACCAGCATGAGCCACCAGCACCCAGCTCCAAAGTGAGAAATGGAGACACAAAAGGTGAGCAGTTGCAGCAGGAGTGCTCACTAGACACTATATTGAAAATGAATTATGCAACTTGTGGGTGGGGATGGGAGGGAAAAACTGGGGAAGAGCGAAGGAAAGGATGACATGGTCCAAAAAGAAATTACCTGACTCATAAAATGTACATTACCCTCTGTACATACCTTTGTAATAAAAATAACTGAATTAAATTAGAGTAAAAATATACTTGATTGTCCACTAAATCTAAACCAGTTCTTCTCCAACTCTTATTTTCACCTTATTCTTGGTCTTTAAGAAATGGCTCTCAAAACCATGACACTTCCTAAGTTGTCATCACAAGAATTCAAAATTGGTGATTTCCTCAGAAAATTTAAAAGAAAAGCAGGTGGTGAAAGTTTCATTCCAAATATTGCTCTAGTAGCTTAAAACGAAAGTGTCTGAGCCTCCTCTTCTTCACTACATCCCAAATAAGGAATCTATTTCCCTGCACATACCCCTGGTTCTAGGAAACGTATGAATGCACAGCAAAAACAGCTATCTATCGTGAAGACAACTTCAAACCCATCCTACTGTGCTTTTTAATAAAAAGAAAAGCAAGAGAAGAGTGGAAGAGGAGAGGAAGGAAGAAGGAAGCATTTACAAGTTCCAGCACTTGTTACAAATAGGACACGGCACCATTTATAACAAATGAGCTTATTTTTCTGGCATAGGCTCTGCCTTTGCATCCTATTTTCTAACCAAATGAAGGGAATCTATGATCACAAAGACTAAACTTCCCCAAAAGCCTTCAAGTGCATCTCTAGCAACAGCTGTTGCTGTAATGTTTTAGCTTCACTGATACTAATACTTTTATCTGAATCATTTAGGCACATTATAAAAGAATTCATTATTAATATGTATTATATATAATTAAAAAGTTAAACCCACTGATAGCTTTTGCTTTTACTTTTGATTTGGCCAAACTGCAAATATATAATTATATAGTATACATATAATATTATATAATATATATCATATGATACTTTGGAGTAAAATTTTTTTTCTCAAATTTTTATTATCAAACTGATGTACAGAGAGGTTACAGTATCATACGTTGGGCTTGGAGTAAAATTTTTATCTACTTTGCTTCACATAGAGTTGATTGTTTTTAATTTTGTTTATTCATTTTTTTGTTTCTGTTGCTGGGTTGTTGGGGTTGGTTTTTTTTTTGGGGGGGGGGGGCGTGCTATTGGAGACATAAGTGAGCATTTCTCCCTGTCCCTCTGGCTTCAAGTCATGTCTGCTGTTCCTTTGTCTTTGATTATTTCCAAGGCAGAGTCTTGGTGTGTGCCAGGACTGGTCTAGGCTATGAGGCTCCTACTTCTGCTTCCCCCAGATCACTTACCCAAGCTCAGTGGCATCTGCAACCATTGTCTGTGCTTCCCTTGTAGCTGAGACAGCAGTTGTGCAGCTCATGTATCTGTCTTTGCTAGGGTGACCTCAGGCCATGATTCCAAAACCAGTGTCTACCTCCAGTGGGGCTAGATTTACAGACTGGAGTCACTGTGCCCAGCTAGAGTTGTTTTTCCTTTGTGGGGAGCGTGTAGTATAAATATTTAGCCTTTTCCTCCAAGTAAATGTAAAATATCCTTAAGAAAAAAAAAAACTATTTGTGACCACCACAGTGCTATAGCTGACCAGGAAAGGAAGGAGGGAATGAAAGAGGGAAGGAAGGAAGAAAAGAGGGAAGGGAGGCAGAGAAGGAAGGAGGGAGGGAGGGGTGACGGGAGGAAGAGGGGAGAAAGGAAATGAAAACAGGCAGACACATCAACCTGCTGATTCCCTTGCAGCGTCAGCATGACCACGTTCTCCACGCTGCTTGCCCTGGGAATGATGCCCCTGTGCCTCTATATCTACACCAAAATGTGGGTTGACACCGGGTCCATCATAATCCCCTACGATAGCATAGGTAAGTGGATGGGCCGAGGGGCTGCTGACTGGCAGCCACAGACTCTCCAGTGTATTCCTGCATCGAACAGTGCACCAGCTGCACACTCTGGGAATTCTTTCTGTCCAGCCCTGGGGGCCCTTTTTCTGGATGCCAGTGTCGTTGTAAAGCCACCTTGGTATTTGCCTGACTATTGGCAGAAAGTGAATTGTAAATTTTGATCCTACAAGAGAATCTGATTTTCCTCCATGCAAATCAGAGATGGAGAGAAGACAAGGTGATGTTTCCTATCTCCACGGTATGTCCTGGGGAAGCTGAGAGTGCGGGTCCCAGCCTCCACCCTGCCCTTAACCCAAAGATAACTAACTCACGATCGTGGGAATCTGAACCCTCAAAGAAACACTGAAATAAATAAAAGTCACGCAGTGCTTTCAAAGCAGAGCACCCGTGAGCCATCACTACAGGCACCACGGAAATCTACCAGATGACACAAATCTGTTGTTCATCTTCAACAGGTAGCCCCATCTCGGTACAGAAGTTAACTTAATGGCACGGTCTGTGGTCATACCCTAGAAGTCACTATGACTCTGTCTTCTATTTATTTCAACTGTTAAATGGCAACCCCACCCACCCACCTCCTGAAGGAGCTTCTTTTCTGTTTCTGAGGAAAGGATGCTTGTGGGAGATGAGGAGGCTAGTATGGCGCAACTATGTGGTCAAAGGGAAGACAGGAGGGTCTCTGCCTCAACGAAGGCAAGATTTCCCACTGTAGTACCGTGACAAGGATGAAATGGGGGGGGGGGCAGTGCATAGGAACTGACCACCAAGGAAGTACCACCTCGTGGTAAAGAGTCAGGGGTTCATTTCAGCTGCCTTTGAAAAAGTGTCTTTCTAATGCTCCATTACAGGGAGCATACAACCAAGGTCAACCAAGGTCACTCAATGACTCCTTGAGATATCTGTAAAAGGGATTACTCTTGAAATGGAAAACCGGACTAACATTGTCTTTCGTTTCTAAGAAAGATTGTTTCTGTGATGGAATCTCCTTCAAATGTAGACAACTGTTCTAACAGGGGGATCTGCATCGTAGTATCTACGGATAGTCTCTTCTCTGCCCACTGTTTCTACCATAAACATTTTTTTAAAAATAGTCCTGGCTCAGCACAGGTGGTTCACACCTGTGATTCTAACTTCTCAGGAAGCTGAGATCTGAGGATGGTAGTTCAAAGCCAGCCCTGGCAGGAAGGTCTATGAGACTCTTATCTCCAAATAAGCACCAAAAAGCTGGAAGTAAAGCTATGGCTCAAGTGGTAGAGTGCTAGCCTTGAGTACAAAGTGCAAGGAAAGGACCCAGGGCCTGAAGCCCGATGACTGGCAAAAAAGAAGTGTGAATTGTCAAACTCTGTTGCATGAGGATTTTCTCTGTATGAGGCTTCATACTGAACCTTCAGAAACTCTGCCATTTCCATTCTACCTCCTGCAATCAGCTGTTCAGGTGTGAGCTTGCTCTCACTCCCCCCCCCCCACCTCCCTATGCTCCAAGCTGTTTATTGCTCTGGCTGTTTCCTTGGTAGATGGCTTCCTTAAAGTCACAGAATGACGTCTGAACATCAAATCGTATAGTCCTCTCATTGAACTGGGACTGACTGGGGAATTTTTATTGCATAATGCTCATTGGATAGGAAAAGCACTTAAGCCTTAAAATATTCTCTTTTTCATATTCATCCCCTTCTGGGAAATGTCCCCAGGAGAATACTGAGTAATTCTAACTATAAGGTGGATGATTTATAGCATAACCTTTAATGTGAATAAATGTTGAAAGGAGGAAAGAAGAGAAGTGGCCTACTACCTGGGTGCAAGAAAAGTTCGCTGCAAAAGAAGAGCGAAAAATAAATGAAAAGGGAAGGAAAGGAGAGAGAAGGAGAGGGGAGAGGAAAAGAGAGAGGATGAGAGGAGGGAAGGGGGAAATAACAGAATGGGAGGGAAGGGAATAAAAAGATAAAAGGAAAAGGAAAAAGGAAGGGAAGAGAAGAAAAGGGAAGGAAAGGACTTGAATCACACAGATAATAACTATGGGCTCACCATCACGCTTGCCTGAAATATTCTCCACCCTGACTTTTTTAATTGGTTTTCCCAGTCCTGTAATGTGGAAGACAAATGTGCTGTCTAGTCTCGCGGGACTTCATGGTCGCTATGTACACGAGGCAGTTGGTCCCTCTGGGGAGGTGGGACTGAGGGCCTGCTCCCCCTCCCCCACTGCCCTGCTGCTACGTGAGCAGGCACTGGGCATGCGATGGCTTCCACTCAGAGCTCAGGGTGGCCCCACGACACAGGACGGACGGCTGAGCCCCTCCTACAGTGCCAACTTGCCAGGAAGGGGTTCAATCACAGCTGAAGTCACTAAAAGCCAACACCGTGGTAAGGTTTGTACCCTGGGTGTCCCAGACAGCTTTCCTGAATCACCACTGAATTCTCACCCAGCACCAGACCACCATCAGCCTCTGCTTTACACACGGGGAAGTGAGCACCGGCGGGCTGATGGGCAGTTTCCAGGTGGTGGGCAAAGTTCATCTCCAGCCTGTCTGACCTCCAATTTCCCCACCTGAAGATGCTCACTAGGCTTCTCTTTTTCTCCTCTTTCTTTTCCACCTTTCATTCCTTCTGCTCATGCCTTGTCAACTGGACTGAAAGCCGTATTCTGGTTTCTGATAATACAACTGCAAGAAGATCAATCCTTTTTGAACCATGTAGGAAGACGATTTATACAACTAGCTCAGCCCTGTGAAGAATAAGTCAAACGAACAGCTGCTGAGAAACCAAAGTAGCAGGCAGGGGCCGCATCTGCCAGTGGTAAAGAACGGGCAAGACTGGCCTTCCCATCAACTTCAAGTCCCTCGGGCCCAAGCCAGGCCAGAGAGGCAAAGCGCCTACTTTGACCCCAGGTTGCCCAGCCAGAAGTGATGAACACATTCAATATGTTGAAAATAGCATTACAAATGCATAACCACGCTTCCTCTTCAACTCAAACTGCTGCAATGCGAACAAGTTGTAGCCAGAACATTTTAACGTAAACCTACGAACTTCACTTCAGGAGTATTCCAGAGATACAAAAAAGAAAGTCTCTTCCCTAAGCAGGAAGAAAGGAAACCCAAGTGTATTGGGGGAGGAGGGGGATCTTGCCTTCCTGATAATGCTCTCTTCTTTATCCCTACTGCACCATTTTTTTCCTGAGAAAGAAGTGCTTGCCTACCCAATCCTTCCTTCTGCCCTCCCTCCCTCCCTTCCTTCCTTCTGTCCTTCGTTTCTTCCCCCTTTTCTCTTTTCCAGCTCTTGGCTCCTCTAGTCACTACTTAATCCTGCTGAGTAATATCTGAGCAAAAGTGATTGTTGACATTTATCAGGAAGGGTAGACTACTATAAAGAAAGTATGGTTTCAGTATTGTCACATTCACTAACAGTCAATATTTATTTATACTTTTGGAATGCAGAGTCTGTGCTACAGTCCTTGGTCAGTCCATCCCAAAAGTCTCAGAGCAGAGCTCTAGCTAACCAAGAAAGCCAACTGAGTGTGAGGTCCTGAGTTCAAGCCTTGGTATTACTAAGAAAAAATAAAAAGTTGTTTGTAAAAGGAGCCCTTGAAATTTAGATGATTTTGGTGTTCTGTTGTATAAAAACAGCTATTGGACAAATGTGTATTAAATAACATGGAGAAACAAGCCCATGTGTCACAGCAATGGCAATACATTTAATGTGGTGAGGTTGAAATATGAGCCTTTTATCGGGCTGGGAGAGCATGTTGCAGCAAGGAATGATAATCACAGGAGAAGTGGCCAAATTCATTCTGTCACGGAAAACTTGAGGCCTGATTTTTCAACCTCAGGTTTCACATCTTTGTCACAGACGTGAAGAACTGAAGTCAGTTTTAACAAGTGCTCCTCAGGCTTCAGAAGGCCTGCAGATCTTAAACAATTTTCAATATATTCTTTCATTTAAAAAAATGCTTCAATATTTCTTTTATGCCTACTATCATGGAGTAACTGGCAGATGTAAAATACCATCTATGGAAACTACCAGAATACCTTTATAAAGAAGAGCAGCCACACATATATATTACACACATGCATATGTGTGTATACATATATATGTGCATATGTATATATATATACATATATATATATATCCATGCATACACAAGCACACAAAAATGTGGGCATATTTTTCCTAGAATATAAAAGGATCTATTAAAATCATTGTGTGAGGCTAGACCTGGGCAACAGGAAAAACCTCTCTGATAAAAATACCAAAAACTAAAAGGGCTGCCTAGCATGCATGGGGCTCTGATCTAAAAAACCCCAGTCCTGTCAAATTAATTAGTAATGTAATTTGATTTAAAACTGATAGACTAAAGAAGCCAAGATGCTGACGAATTGAAATGAGTATATTGGAAATAAAGGCACACAAAAACCTCACCGCAGGATTTAGTGAAAGGGTTTTACGCTATCAGTTCTCTTCCTGCAGTATTAAAGTGTTTCATGGGATGGGAAGGGGAAGAAGGAAGGGCAGGAGAGAGAGAAGGCAAGAGGAAAGAGGGAGAAGGGGAAGAGGAAGAACAGGATGAGGCGAAAAGGAGGAGGAGATGGAGAAGGAAGAGAAGTAGGAGAAGAAGAGAAGAAGGAGGAGGAAGAGGAGGAGAAGGATGTGTGTATATAATTCTTCATTCTGTTTCATGTGTTCAAGAGACATAAAAATTTCACCTGAACCTTCTCAGGCCATTCACATTTGATTTTTCTCTTTTCATGTTGACCATCTTCAGGTACTTCTCTGGTGGCTCTTGTTATTCCTGTTTCCATTGGAATGTTTGTTAATCACAAATGGCCCCAAAAGGCGAAGATCATACTTAAAGTAAGTATCTCATGCCGTAAGAAGCATGGAAGATGCTACCAGTAACAAGATCTGAAATGACATAGTCATTCGATTCACCGCATTGTCTCATTTTCATTATGTATCTACCTTCTTTGGGGCCTACAGTTACCAGTCATACAGTCCTCTATCCTTCAGTGACCTTTCTGGCTCCACCACTGGGCTTTGGAGACACCAATTCAAGCATTGCCTCTTGGCTTTACTGAATAGTCAGAGCATTGCTGCTATTATCTCTGCTGTGTGAGTTTCGGTTACAAGATGTAAATGTATCTGGACAGCTAGAAAATAGAACCTATTTTTCTCATGCCTATAACTATATATATATATATACATACATAGTTTTATATATAATATATGTATATACATATATATTCCAATGCCTGGCAATTGATAGATGCTAAACATATAATAATCATTTGTTCCCCCTAAGGGACTATATTTTAACTTGGTATAACTTAACTCGGTGTATATTTAATCTGTATGGATACAGATACAAGTGTATAGATAGTCTACTACTCAGAGATTAGATAAAACTACTCAGTGGGCAGTTATAGATAATGAGGAGGAGGAAGAGGAGGAGGGAGAGAGAGAGAGAGAGAGAGAGAGAGAGAGAGAGAGAGAAGATGAAATGTTGGAATTTCTCAGAGCCCAGTGCTTCCTGAGCAAACCACCAATCACTTGGTCTATACTACCAGCACTTGTGCTTTTGTAGTTTGTTTTTCAGGTAAGGTTTGTGGTCTTGCCCAGGTCAGTCTCCAGCTACAATCTTCCTCTGCCTCCCAAGAACCCGAGACCACAGGAGTGCATTACCTGATTACTGATCTTTAAAATTTGTTTTTAAATACGTAAAGAAGAAAATGACATCGGTGGCTTGTAGACACATATGCCCTTTTAAATATTTTCAAAGCCGCATATCCATTTCCTTATTTTCTTAACAATCACAAAAAAGTGGCTAGAACAAAATTTTATCCCCAAATGAAGAAAAGATCATCTAGATAAGTTGATGATTCACCCAAGGAGACTGAACAGGAGGAACTGAATTGGAAGCCAAGTCTTCTAGGCTATTGTAGATTTTACTTCCTTTCTGACCAAATAATTAGCAAGATGGAACATCTTGGGAGACTGAACATGGATGTGACATTTTCTATTATTTTCTTAAATAGAGAAACGTGGCACAGACAGCAGTCTTCTCATGGCCAGGCTAGCAATACAGAGAGAAATCACTCCATTATCCCTTCCCACTTGGCTAGAGACTGGACTCACTGACTCAGGGCTGTTGTGTTCTTGTGTGCCTTCCTTCCAGATTGGGTCCATCGCAGGTGCCATCCTCATTGTTCTCATTGCTGTGGTTGGAGGCATATTGTACCAAAGTGCCTGGATCATCGAGCCTAGACTGTGGGTCATAGGAACAATCTTTCCTATCGCTGGGTACAGCCTGGGGTTTTTCCTGGCTAGGGTCGCTGGCCAGCCCTGGCACAGGTATGGTGCTTCGATTAACTAGACTGGAGATTTTCATTTGTAATCACAGGCACATTCATTTGCTACGGTTGCAATAACAAAGTACCACAAATTGAGTAGTTCAAAAACCAAAGATAAATTATCTGACAGTCTCGGGGGTGAGGGGGGTTACCAGTCAGGTAAATAAAGTTGTTCCAGGTTCGTTTTCTTTGAGAGCCATGAGGAAAGAAGCTACCATAGTAGACAGAGGTCTCCTGAGCTTATACAAGACCATTCTCCCTGTCTCATTTTTATCATCTACCCTCTGTATGTTTCTAAGCTGAGATTTCCCCTCCATATACGGGATTCAGGCAACCCTAACGACCTCCTACCTTACCTATGTCTGCAATGATGCTATTTCCACATAAGGCCTCATTCTGAGCTACTAGGGGTCAAGACTTGCACAAGAGAATTTGAGAGCGAGCCATATTCAACCTGTAATTACTGTAAATACAGATGACATGTTCAAATGTCACCAACTATGTCACTCTAAGTAGAATTGTTCCTTCCTAACTTACGGAAGTCTCAAGGAAGACACCACTGGCTGTTTTTTATCTTTTGTCCCCTCAGAGTCTTACAAACCACCCCTTCCTACCCAATGAGAGTCAGTTGGGCTTTCCCATCGCGAGGTTTTCATCTTCCCTACGCAGAGCAAGTTGAACAACAGTGCTGACTGGCACCTTGTGATCCATGTGGGTTCCTCTAGCCAGCATCACGGGGACCTCATCGACTGAACATGCTGAGCATGGAGGCCGCTTTAACACGGACCTGGAGGCATTTCCCCTCATACAACTCTATCTATACCAACAGGCAAGAGAAGACAAAGAGTAGAAATTAGTGCAGGTCTGAGGTTCGAGAAGGAGCAGCCTGGGACAGCAGGGAGCTGTGTTGGAATCAGGCAGATCCGCCACTCACCAGTGGTGGGGCCTTGGAGCAGATACTCACTCATCCTCTCTGTTTCTGTAGAGTGGGGACAACAGTTTCTGCCTTGCTAGTTGCTGATCAGGGTCTGATCAGACTACAGGACTGATACTAACACTGCATTTGGAGATTTTTTTTAGGACTCCCATTCTCTTCCCTGTGCAGAAGAGCACAGCTGAGAAAGGTTGTAAGAATCTTTTGCCATTTACAGAACACTAGCTATACACTGAAAAAGGCGCACTAAATGCATACCTTGAAAGCAAAGAGAAAATGCGTATGTAGACAGGATACTTGTTCTTAGTGCATCTGCCCTACAGGTGATGCAATAAGGAAAGAACCACTAAAACATGAATTGTCTTGACTTCCCCCTCAGGTGCCGCACGGTGGCTCTGGAAACAGGGATGCAGAATAGTCAGCTGTGTTCTACCATCGTGCAGCTCTCCTTCACCCCCGAGGAGCTCAACCTGGTGTTCACCTTCCCACTCATCTACAGCATCTTCCAGATCATCTTTGCCGCAATACTCCTAGGAAGTATGGAATTGCATTAACCAACTTTCATGATGATGTGCTTCTTGGAGAAAACGGTTTAACATTTTTTAATAAGGATAGTGAAGAAAGGAACAAACACAAAGAGAAAGAAGGAAGGGAGCAAGGGAGAGAGAGAGGGAGGGGGAGAAATAAATGCTAAGCTAAATCATTGGCATAAGTCGAGGGAATGCCAGCCTACAAAGTTTGTAGTTCGTATTGGGTTTTTTAAGTTAATCACTAACTCAATTAAATTCAATAATTGCCATTGAACATTGGTGACCCATAATCCTAATTATTTGAGAAGCTGGCATCAGGAGAATCATGAATCCGAATTAGCCCAGGCAGAAAGTTTTGCAAGTTTCCTCCTCATCCAGTAGCAGGGGGTAGTGATCAATCATGGCGGTCACCCTAGCTATGTGCGAGCCTGAGATTGGGAGGATCATAGTTCCAGACCAGAATGGGCAGAAAAGTCCATGAGACTCCATCTCAGTGGAAGAACATGTGATGGTACGCATGTATCATCTCAACTATCGTGGGAAGCAAAAGATAGGGTTGTGATCCAGAAGCCCCCTCGTCAGGATGTGAGACACTGTCTCAAAACGAACCAACACAGGAAATAGCTGGAGGGCGACTCCATAGCAGAGCACATGCCTAGGTGGTGTGAGGCCTCACGTGCTAACCCAGGGCCACAGAAAGTACTAACAATAACAACTTAGTAGTAGTGCTCAGTGGCTAGAAACTCAGGGATCATTCAAAGCAGATACAAATCTGGACTTAATGAAATCCATGTGCTTGTTTCTCTCAGCTGTCTTATAGTGATAGTAAAGGTTACTGAGCACATAATATTCTTCACAGCCCTACTGAGCACTTAATTTTATCTCACTGCATGTTCATAACGGCTCTAAGAATCAATAACGCCATCATTGCAGTTCTATATAAAAAAAGTATTAGAATTGGAAAGATCCAACAAATGATGCCACTGTGATTTTGGAACTGGATGAGAGGTAGAGAAAGAAAATGAGATGTTTTAAATAGCACTTTCCTACAGATAAAGCTTAATTGGAAAGTATGGCTTGAATCTACAACCAAATGGCCCTGTAAATGCAGGTACTAACTCCCTCACCTCTTACATACACAAATATATGTACACAGGCACACATATAAACTTCCAGCCATGCATATAAAGCATCCCTGGTAAGCTGACCTCACAGATAAGCTGAGAAATGGCTGCTACCAGAGGACTAAGCATTCCACAGACAAGAGGAAGGCTGGGCAGTCCTCACACAAAGCTCTTCTTCTATGAGAAAGAGTAAACGAAGACAGGAGAGACCACATATGTTACGTATTTTATTTTAGCTCCAGGCTCACTGCAAAGATCCATCAGACCAAATTCATAGACACTGTCCAACAGCATGGTGCAAATGACTGAAGAATGGTGCATTTGCTGAGAAGGCTAGGTATGGAAGGCATGCTTTCTTGTGCTCAGTACCACAGCCATGCAGTTGCAATGAGCCATTATCTGCCCATGTTCTGTGCTTGGTGTTTCTGAAGTACAGCCACCCTGCTTGCCATGAGCATTGTAGAACTAAGGACAGTGGTTGTTTTATCTCAATAGTCTAGAAGAGAATCTACAGAGACTACAGACTACAGAAAATGTAAAGTCGTACGCTGTAACCACAGTCCAAAGTAAGTTTGCACCACATCATCTGACATTTCCTTCACCTCCTATGTATTTTCTTCCAGTTTACATTGGATACAAGAAGTGTCGTGGGAAAAATACTGCAAAATTTTCAGAGAGAGAAGATAACGAAACAGAGTTGGAGTCAACATGTCACAAGATAAATGGAGGGTTCCAGCCAGATGAAAAGTAGACTCCAAGTGAACAAAAAAAAAATGCTAAAGAAAATTCTTAAACTATACAGTAGATCATTCTAGCTTTGGATGGGATAGTTAGTAGGGAAAAGTTAAAGTAAAATTTAAAATTTGAATTGAACCTGCATATTGGTTTTGGTACAAAGTGACTTACTAATTGAGAAAATACTGTGTCATATACACATATATTCTATACAAACACACCACACACACACACACACACACACACACACACACACACACACATTTACTGGTTATCTATGGGATGCTCTTTAGTACCACTCAAGTTCCTCAAGTAATATGGCATTTGCATTAACTTTCTCATATACTGGAAATCATCCCTAGTTGACTTGTAATACCTAACTCAATATAAGTGCTGTGTAAATAGTTTTTATACTTATTGCTTAATGACTAATGACAAGAAACAAAATTTGTAATATATTCAGTATTTTTTCAAGTATATGTGACCACAAATACATGATTCACATATGGAGGGCCAAATGTATATAGAGACTGTACATGTGGAGACACTGAAATAGTCTCAAAAAAATACATGTAGACTGAACCTACTACTAAAGGTTACACTTAGCCTCTGTCATACCTAGACTATATTCTAATACTTCATCTCATAAACCATAAACACTTTTTGTACATTCAAATAGATATAAATTTTTCTTGTAAATGAGCTTTTCCTCAGTATTTATGATTGTAAAAAGTAATTGAAATGAATTTACTCAGCTGACACTTAAACTGTTATTTTGAAAACTGTGCAGACTATTTATTTATTCAGCTTCATTTTATAATATATGCAAATACCTGACTTCCTATTTAAAAAATAAAAGCCTGCTCTTTTAATAGTCCAAAAGCAGAAATAAAAGTCAAATATTATAAATAGAGCTCAGTAATGAAATTCGAATGAAGTTTGTAACTTAATAGGGATATCATACACCTGTTGGTCTATATTCAATGTCCTCTTATACCCACTGTATCTTCCTTGTGAAAAAAATACAAATTCTTTCAAATGCTTTGAATTTGGAATTCAAAAGAATTACCTCTTCAATCCCTACAGCAGGACTTCCTAAAGGTTTAGCTAGGCGAAGCAGACTAAATCAGCTACTATGATGGCCATTCAGTTCATACACAGAAGGAATGCAAGTCAGGGCACCATGAGTAGGAGGAGGGATGAAGGAAATGCAAAGGAAGCAGAGAAACTAGAAGGAATATCATGCCTCCCCCGGACGAGTTCCCACAAAGTGGGTAACGGGAAATGCACATGTTGGATGAAGATCATTGGAGATAACGCAGAAATACATCAGAGAGCAAGCATAACCAAACCTTGGTTCCAATGTTTGGAGTCAATCTAATGGATAACAGGAAGTCGCTATAGGAAGAGTCAAGTCAGAGGGCGATGGGAAATGTGTAGGAAGCCATAGGTGAGAGACAGAACACATCCTGGGCACCCGCAGTAGGAAGGGCATTGAAAACCAGGTCCTTGCAGGCAGCCGTGCATGTAACCTGAGGAATAGGCAGAATCTGATAAGTGCCATCCGGTTTCATGGCTTCCAGGAGGAAATAACTGCTCAAGTTTAAGGCTCTCAGTTATGGGGTCTAATTTAATTTCCTCTTCTTCAGTTTGTATGAAAAGGCACAGATGTTCTTAACTTGATCCACAATTGTTCTGTTCCACGTTCCATTTGATGTGTCCGTAGTCTTGCGGAGTCCTTTTCAAACACTTTGGCTTCAAGGGACATTTTGCTTCTGGATGACAAGAGTTCAGGTCCTTGCAGTGCCCAGGAGGATTGTAGGAGCAGGAATTCAACTTGGCTCTTACAGCAGAGGGTTGGGGGCCTCTGCTTGTAAAACTGGAACAATTAGATCTTGCACACTTGAATCATGTCTCTATATTTTTCCATCATTAGATAAATATACTAAAATGGACTGGAATTGTTTTTAAGGGTAAGGGAGAGAGGGGTACAATTTTTCTTCTTAGGACACACTCAAGGGTGTGCCACCAAACATACACAATGCCTTTCGTTCTAGCTGTTGCTACATTCTGTACTTTCCTCCTGACATGGAAAACAGACAGGGGCACCAAACAAACCATGAATTAAAAATATTAATATCAAAATTTTAACACACCCAAAGTCAGAAGCCCAGATGCCCCCAGCTGGTGCACCAGGGTTTTCCTCTCCGTTGATTAAGATGTGCGGGTTAGACAGCACCCGGCTTTCTCACATGATGTGGTACCTTGTAAGTTGCATTCTTTCCCTTGATGTACTAGAGGGAAGAAAAAAATAGCTAAGCTCCCTAAAATGACAGCTTTCTCTTTTGAAATGAGTTTGAAAAGCCAATTAAAATGTGTATTTTATTGCCTCTGTGAGTATCATACTAAATGAATATTTTATTGTAAAGCGTGAATAAATGATAATAATTTTTGTAATGTCTAGTCTAGTTGAGTCTTTGTGTGTGCTGTCAAATGTCCTCACTGTTCAGCTCTAGAGCTCTAAATAAGGTGTGGAGTCTCTGAGATCTTAAACTGTTCTTTGGAAAGTGCATAAAAGAAGCTCTTAATTAAATATTCTAATAATTAGGTCTCCCACTGATACCAATTGAGGTTTTCCCCCAAGAAAATCATACAGCAGAAACATTAATCAAAGGCTTTTAAAAGTGGTATGTCAGTGATAGCTGATTTAAAATATTAACAGGAGTCCTTCATTTTCTCATAAAGCCACCACCCTCTATGAAATGATGAGACTGATAAGAGTGGCAAAGATAAATGTATGTATGCAGAGAAAGAGAATGAAACAGAGAATCATAGACAGCGAGAGATTTTGATTAGTAAGCACATACACTGAAATCATATCAATGACAACTGAATACCTTCCAGATATAACCTCCTCAAAGACTTCACCCCTTTCTCCATCGAGGAGACCTCTAGGACACACTCACTGTCTTCTAGAAGGCACCAGCTTACCTCCTTTGGAATATTACATAGTCTATTGCTGCTCAGCCCTGCACCCTTGCACTTACACAAGCTTAGAACAAGTCTTCATACTATGGTACAAGTGCCCACCCATGACTGTTCATGGAAGTGACCAGAGGATATGCAGGCATAAGGGAATCTGTTATTGTCTTCATTATTTATATATTTCTCCACAAAACTGCATGGCTCATGTGCCTATTGCTTGAGATGCATAGTTTCTTCTTTTCCCTCCTTCTTCTTGTCTAAATTCTCTCCCAGGGGGGTTAAAAGTGTTTTATTCTCTGAATATTTACTGTCCCTGTGATGCATTGGCCCAGCCAGTATAGAAAAACAATTTGAAATCTAGTTTGGCTAAAAAAAAAAAAAAAACTCCCTATCTTTCCCAATTGTACACCAATTTATTGAAGGACGCAGAAATGGGGTGGGGGGGTGTAATGGTGCAGTGGCTAAAAACTCTAACCCTAAGCTCCTCAGAATGCAAAGAATGGGTAGATTGTGATTAGAGGCCAGCTAAATGCTAAAGACCCTAACACAACATACATGCTAGTCATGGTGGCATGTCCTCGGTATCAGCTATAAAGGAGGCATAGGTAAGACTATGGTTTTAATCAAGACCCAGGAAAAAATGCAGGACCTCAGAAAAGAAAAAAATAAGGTAATATGTGTGGCTCAAGCCATAGAGCACCTTCCTAGATAGTATTTGGCCCCAAGTTCAACAGGAAGGAAAGAAAGAAGGAAGGAAGGAAGGAAGGAAGGAAGGAAGGAAGGAAGGAAGGAAGGAAGGAAGGAAGGAAGGAAGGAGGGAGGGAGGGAGGGAGGGAGGGAGGGAGGGAGGGAGGGAGGGAGGGAGGGAGGGAGGGAAGGAAGGAAGGAAGAAAGGAAGGAAGGAAGGAAGGAAGGAAGGAAGGAAGGAAGGAAGGAAGGAAGGAAGTTTCATAAACTACCATTTATCCTGATTACATTAAACCTTTTTCATTTTGAAAAAAAGGGAAGAAATGCAGTGCTTGGCTGTATTGTAATCTCTAGAACCCAGAAACGCTGAAAGGAGGTATAAGAGTGAAGATAGTTCGATAAGCTAACATTATTTTTTCCCCCAAACAACGTATCACCCTTGAGGGAATCTTCAAAGGACACTCAAAGTATCATCCGTTTAAAAAAGACGAAAAGAGAATCTGTGTTATCCTTTTCCTCCATGAGATCCAGAAGTATTCCAAATGGACCAACCTTGTCTATCTACTTTAGAATTGGGATTCAGAGGTGACATCGTCACTGGGGAAGCCCGCATCAATATATTTATTAGAACTGAAAAATGAGGTCAGAATTTTTTTTTTCTGACAGAAAATGTAATTTAGCTAATTGACTTGACAAGGGCTCTTGCTTTGCAAATTAAGAAATACAAATGGTATATTTTAGAAATTAAATGAGTTCAATCTGCAGCTCCTAGGTTTAAGAGAATATATTTAAAACAGGGTAATATAAAAAGCACATCACGAAGTAATGGCTCTAAAATACATGAAGAATTCAAAACTCAGTTAGGAGTCAAGCAACCTAATTTTCACAAATGAGCAAAAGCATGTGAGCAGACATTTCGGCAAGGAAGGATAACTGAAGCGAGTAAGCACGGGAAATAAGTACCCGAAAGGATGCCCAGAATCATGAGACAGATACATGCAAATCAAACAGAATATGGCACCACTGGCATGCGACTAAGGTGGAAAAAAAATATATTAATGTTGGCAAAAGATGTCAGGAAGCAAACAGCAACCCTCACTGACCACTGGGCTATCACCCACTTCAAAAAAACTCCATGGCTTCTTATAAAGTTAATCACCTAGTAACTGGATGACCCAAGTGATTAGCCGGGATTACCTCAAATCCAGTGACCAAAAGCCCCGCAGGAGCCAGGGTTCTGGGGAGAAGCTGGTGGCTAGGATGCTGAGCAGCAGGATGGGACACCCCGTCTTAGCAAGCAGATACAGAGCTCTGCGTATCGGTCGACATTCACACAGCCCTATATTGAAAATTAGTGGTTCTTCTACACACATTTTGTCATAATCAGACTGATTGAAGACTCTATTTGCCAAGAAATAGCCAGCAAATTTATCCAACATTTTTCTCTTTTGAACCCTTTCAGAGAATAGTTAATTAAATTTGGAGCCTCTAAATGCCGAGCAACAGAGTCAGAGCTATTTAATAAGACTAGTCAATCCTCTGATAGCCAACTTCCCAGAAACTGAAATGGTAAATGGCTTCAGTTACAGAAAGGTTTTGAAAGATCCATATTTTCAATTCTTTGTTTTCAACAAAACTGAACAACATTTCCATTAGGTTGCTGTAACCCTTGCATTCAAAATTTCTTTTTATGATAGACTGTGATAAAATATATCTTTGTAAGTAAGTTGGAAAGTGTTCAAAGGAACAATGTGTACCAAAAATCTTCCCTTTATCATCTACCTCTTTATGTAAACAAGGTTATCAGCAGTTAAGTATACTTTTAAAAGAGGAACAAGATGTTAAAAATCTGTCTCAGCACTGTACAAAAGAAATGTACTCTCAGGCTGGGGATATGGCCTAATGGCAAGAGTGCCTGCCTCATATACATGAGGCCCTGGGTTCGATTCCCCAGCACCACATATACAGAAAATGTCCAGAAGTGGCTCTGTGGCTCAAGTGGCAGCGTGCTAGCCTTGAGCAAAAAGAAGCCAGGGACAGTGCTCAGGCCCTGAGTCCAAGCCCCAGGACTGGCAAAAAAAAAAAAAGAAATGTACTCTCGTGCTCAGGCTCTGAGTCCAAGGCCCAGGACTGGCAGAAAAAAAAAAAAAGAAAGAAAAGAAAGAAAAAAGAAATGTGCTCTTTACCTGACTTTGGTAACTGTAACTCTTCTGTACAGCACTTTTATAATAACAATAAAAAAAAAAGTTTAACCTATTCCAGGCTAACAATAACAGAAAGCTGTCGCATAGTGCTTATAATGCCCCCAGCTTTATTCTAAGTCATACGTGAACTCCTTTAGTCCCACAATAACTCTATGTACTGTTAGCCTCTTTTAAAAATGAGAGAATTACACTGAAGTAAAAATCACTTTCATGTGGCAAAACTTGAGTTCAAGAAGTGTAGCTCTACATTCTATAGGTTGATCACTGTGTTTAACACGTATTCTTTACCCACAGATCCACAAAGGGTCAAATTCTTCATGACTACATTACAGTAGGATAACATTTGGAAGTGGAAGAGGAAATTCAAATATGAATCCAACTAGAAAAAAAATTGTGAAACACCCAGATGTGAAGGTAAAACTTCTTTTAAAATAGTGGTTGTCATGTCTGAGTTATACATATTCTTTGGGATATGCTTTGAGTAAGAGTTTAATTTTAAATTACAGAATTTACAAAATTGTATTTGCAACTTCTGTCAGAAACTGTATATTGGAAACCGTGTATACTGGTATTAGAAGTAGGAAATTGAAAGGGAATACCAAAATTGACAGACACAGGGTAAAAAAAGACAAACAACTACAAAAGCAATACTTGCAAAACTGTTTGGTGTAAGTGAACTGAACACCTCAGGGGGGGGGAGGGAAAGGGGGAGGAGGGAGGGGGGTATGAGGGACAAGGTAACAAACAGTACAAGAAATGTATCCAGGGGCTGGGGATATAGCCTAGTGGCAAGAGAGCCTGCCTCGTATACATGAGGCCCTGGGTTCGATTCCCCAGCACCACATATACAGAAAACAGCCAGAAGTGGCGCTGTGGCTCAAGTGGCAGAGTGCTAGCCTTGAGCAAAAGGAAGCCAGGGACAGTGCTCAGGCCCTGAGTCCAAGGCCCAGGACTGGCCAAAAAAAATAAAAGAAATGTATCCAATGCCTAATGTATGAAACTGTAATCTCTCTGTACATCAGTTTGATAATAAAAATTTGAAAAAAAAAGATAACAATTGGTAAATATCAACTAAAACTGTGTAAGTTATACATGGGTTTCAAAATGTCAAACTGAAGGTTCTTTCTCATCTAAAGTTCTGTCCTATTGGCTTTTACTTAATCTGCTAAATATTTCATTTAAAAACCTGGTCCATGTTACAAAGATTAGCAAGGAAAGCCAATTCTGAGAAATGGCCATTGTCCTTTCTGGAAATAAAGTACATACAAACAAATAGATATTGGCTATTTATGTATGTGATTTTAAAAAAGAGCGTATCATTATTTAGAATCAAAAATAGTATTGCAGGAAGGTTACTACATAAATAATTTGGCAGTGAACCCACTGGCAATTTTAACTGAATTAGGAGTCACAGAAGATGAATGAAGTCATAAATTGTCAGGAGTTCAAACCAGGAGCTCAAAAAGAACAGCTTTAAAAAAATAAACATGACTCTTACCTTTTGCTACTGTAGACATATGGTGTTTTTAAGACTCATAGAAAGAACTAAGCTACATTATAAAGGTGCCAAACTGTATCATTAGTATCAGTCCTTTAAAGGAATCAGTGAAGATAATACAGACATCGATTAAGAACAGAATAACATAGAAGGAAAAAAGAACTGAAAAAAAAAGTTACTTGGGAAAGTATATTGGTATTTTATTTATCTTCAAACTTTAAAATGTGCAAATGGAAATATGAGGAAAATTTGCTAAGGAAATGAGGCTATAAGCTGATTTTTCAAAAATTTTTTTCTATTGTATGATCTGTGAGAACCAAATAAAATCAAGAAGGGACAAAGACACTTGAATGGCAGCCCCATGAGTAACGCGAGTCTCTGGGGCCTGTGCATCCGGGGTGTTGATAGGCAGGGAAGAAACAATTTTGGGGATTGTTTCTATAGCTTCTGCCACGTGCCACTTCTTTCTTTCCCCTGGTCCCAGGAGTCTTTGCTACTAGCTAGGCTTCCCAGAACCTCAGCATTCACTTCCGGTGCCCTTCCCCCACTCCTACCTCAAGCTGGCCACACCTTCATTTGCACTTCGGTGGCCATCGGACACAGTCTAAGACAATTACACAGAAGCAGAAGTCTCTCTGGGGAGATTCTAATCGAGTTTTGGGTAATTTGTTGTTGATGATGATGATGATGATGATGATGATGATATCATAAAGCTGACATTTTTCCTACCCCATATTCGTCTGCCTTTGAGACAAAAGACTACCAATTGCTGCCCCCTTAGGAAGGAAGAAACAGAACCGCATAAACACCAGCCCTAGCAGTGTGGAACCCCTAAAGCGTGTTCAGTAGCTGCCTAGTTCTGGACATATGGTCCCTGAGCAAAAGGAACACCTGCTTTCCAAAGCTGCTGTTGGCCATTAACATTATTACTTGTAATTAAAGCATTCTTAGCTCAAAGACTATGACCCCTTATAACTGGATTATAACTGTGTTGATTGTAGACACACTCACAAATGCCCAAGGAATGGCAAATATAAAGTAGTGATGGGAATGTCAAGACAAATTTCTCTATATCTGTATTTTGCCTGGGGAAGAAATGGAAACTTCCACAGAGGCAATGTCTGTGGCATTTAATTTGCCATGTATCTTATTATCACAAAAGAAGATTAATACATACTTGTGAAATTGAGGGTATTGGTCCTAGATCAGATTATGAAAAGTGTTGTTCATTTTCAAGCCAAAACAATCTTCCCCATAGACAGTAATTTAAAAAGTAATTAACAGAAGTTACAGATAGAGAGAATAGGAGCTAATTTTATTTTATTACTAGGTAGTGACTGTCAAGTTCTGAGTTGGAAATATTTCATTTTGTATTTACCACTCTGATAATTATTTTTATTAACTCTCCTCAAACTACACAAATTTCTTTAAAGGGTAATTACACCATTGGATGCAATGAAAATGAAATCCTTCCACAATAACAATCAAGAAGAATTTTAAAAAGGAAAACTTATGTGATTCTAACATATAGTCACATTTTAAAGCTTTCAAATTTACACTGATACACTTCCAATTGTACATGAAGTTACTACTCAGCTTTTTCTAAGTCCACTGAGTAAATCTATGTTAGATTCATTTATTTGAAGCACATTAATTAACTCAACCAAGAAGAACAAACTCATTATTAGTAAGATCCAGATAATCAAAGGAATCTACATCAGAATCTTGTGAATGCACTAGAATGCTACATTTATTCATTTAGACCTGGCTAGAATCCCAAAGTAATATGCTCCTCATACCATGGATGTTTAATATACCATGTGGATTGATGTCCTGGAGTACAAACTGCTGACGTAGTATCACATACAGCACTTAACTTTATAACCCAACTGTCAATTCTCATTATATAAAAGGCCATGAGTGAGTCACCACCATTTTTATAAAGAATTTTACTACCTTTGATTCCCGAATTCCCTAATGTCTTCAACTTTCCCAGCTCTTGCTGGGAAATTTCTATTTCTATTAGGAAACTTGATCTCTTTCTTCCTCACCTGAAGACTCTGCCATTGAACCTGGTAAGCTTCCTCAAGCCCAACACAGAAGCCTCCCTGGGACACTCAATGGGTTCCTTACCAACTAATAAGGAGCCTCCCAAAAGCTCAGCAACCTCAAACACCAGGAAGCAGGTACTCGAAAGGGGTAGGGTATCACCAAGAGGTAACAAATGAACAGGAGAAAAGAGGCAGAATGTAGTGAAGAATCCAGTGTGTGTCCTACAAAATTGGCACAGGTTAAAATGTTCTTAATAAAGACCCAGAAGCACAACAACTCAAAGAAAGGTTGGACAAATGGGATTGCATCAAACTGTAGAGCTTTTGCATGGCAAAGGACATAGCTTGCCAGATAAATAGAAATCCCAGACTGGGAAAAGATCTTCATTGGCCATACAACAGACAAGGGCCTCATATCTAAAATACACTTAGCACTCAAACAATCAAGTCCTCTCAAAACAAATCCTCAAAGAAACAACAGTCCCATTAATAAGTGGGCTAAATACTTAAAGAGAGACTTCTCTGAAGAGGAAACCAGATGGCCAAGAGACACATGAAGAAAGGCTCAACATCACTGACCATAAAAGAAATGCAGATAAGAACAACGTTGAGATTCCACCTCACCCCAATAAGAATGTCAATTATCAAGAAAACTACTAACAACAGATGTTGGTGGGGATGTAGCCAAAAGAGAACGTTACTATACTGTTGCTGGGAGTGTAAACTTGTTCAACCACTCTGGAAAGCAGTATGGAGTTTCCTCAGAAGACTAAATGTTGAGCTCCCCTGTGACCCAGAAATCCCATATCTGGGCATTTACCCAAAGGATCACAAACAAGGCCCTACTAAAGCAACCAGCACAACCATACTCATTGCAGCATTATTTACCATGGTAATAATTGGTAATAATTAGTACATGTCCAGGATTGTCCTAGCAGAGGATCACAACAGTCAATGACTATGTACATATGATCATATGAGATGATGCTAAGCAAAATGAACTCCAAGATATGGAAACAAGAGGGGTTTTGTTGTTATTTTTAATGTACTATGTAAAATTATTATTTTCTTTCATTTGTCTTTCCTATGTTTTATCTCCTGTTGTCACTAAATTTGGTTTTGGTACCCTGTGTATTGTATATATGTTTACCTGAATTAGGGAATGGAAGGGGAACATCAAAATGGTGAGACACAGGATAAAAGGTGAACCATTGCAACAGCAATTGTCAAAAGACAATATGTTGGAAATTAACTGTACAATTCAAGGGCGGGGATTGAGGGAGAGGGAAGGTGGGAGAAAAATGAAGGAGGAGGTCACAAGTTTGACAAGAAATGCATCACTACCTTACGTATGTAACTGTAGCTCCTCTTTATATCACCTTGACAATAAAATTAAGTTAGAAAAGAAGAATAAGGAGGAGGAGGAGGAGGAGGAGGAGGAGGAGGAGGAGGAGGAGGAGGAGGAGGAGGAGGAGGAGGAGGAGGAGAGGGAGGAGGAGAGATTAGGCAGGGATGGATAAGAAAGTTGAAATGGGTGACATTGATCAAGATACATTGTATCATAAATTGTGTTGCTAAATGGCAACCCCTGCTTAAAATTAAAGGTGATTTTTTTAAGTAGCTTATTTTCATGTATGAAAAGAGAATAATTAATGCCACTGAAATGGTTTTAGGATGCAGGGAAAGGAGTAAACGAAAGCGATAGAAGGGTTAGGGTCATTGGATATATTGTATGCATTTGTGGAAATGTGACAATGCAGCCTCCATGTACAACTAACGAAGGTTGATAAAATAATAAAGGAGGCATACTGAAAAGTTAGAGTAGGATTTTGAAAAATAATAAATATTATTCAATCAAATAATAAAACACACCACTCCTATTAAAAAAATAAAAAGCTGGGCACCAGTGGCTTACACCTGTAATCCTAGCTATTCAGGAGGTTGAGATATGAGGATCATGATTCAAAGCCAGTCCAAGCAGAAGAGTCCCTGTGAGACCCCAATCAACTACTCAAAAACAGAAAGTAGAACTGTGGCTCAACGTGGTAGAACACTAGCCTTGAGCCAAAGAGCTCAGGGAGAGTGCCCAGGCCCTGAGTTTGAGCCTCATAACTGACAAATAGACAGACAGACAGTCAAACAGTCTCCCAACTTTTTAAGGCCATACATGGAGAAAGAAAGAGCACTCATCCATTATCAATACTCTAAAAGAATCATTACATCTTACATGGCAAATTGCTATACAATATTTAATTTTCAGAGTTGGTCATTTCCATCTTGAAAGCTGCCATGGTGTTTATTATCCATGTGATCATTTGATATTTTCCAAAGCCTTGTCTTTTTTTTTTTCAAATTTTTATTATCAAACTGATGTACAGAGAGGTTACAGTTTCATACGTTAGGCATTGGATACATTTCTTGTACTGTTTGTTACCTTGTCTTGTTCACTTCCATTTCTCTTTCTGTATAGTGAGAACAGTTATCGAAGAATGAATACTTTAAACTATTGTAAGTCTTTGAAAAACAAAAGTTTCTTTATTTCTTTTCCATGCTACCTAAAAAAAATTTCTACTATTCTTATATTTCAAATAGTCATTAGGCATCCAGCATATGATTTCACAACTCACAAAATATGCATTGTTTCCCTATGTATTTACCAGTAGCCCATTTACAATTACTATTTGCAATTATATATTGTTTTCCATAACACCTTTTTCCTGGCCAAATACATATATGTGTTTATATACTTATATATGTATGAAGATAATATATAGTACATATGGATATATGTGTCGTGTATGTATGTGCACACATGCATATAAACTGAACTGAATGCTTATTATAAAGTCTTGGTAACTCTTAAAATTAATGATGCTAGGGGCTGGGGATATGGCCTAGTGGCAAGAGTGCTTGCCTCATATACATGAGGCCCTGGGTTCAATTCCCCAGCACCACTTATACAGAAAATGGCCAGAAGTGGCGCTGTGGCTCAAGTGGCAGAGTGCTAGCCTTGAGCAAGAAGAAGCCAGGGACAGTGCTCAGGCCCTGAGTCCAAGGCCCAAGACTGGCCAAAAAAAAAAAGAAAATTAATGATGCTTGCCAGATGCTGGAGGTTCACACCTGTAATCCTAGCTGCCACTCAGGAAGCTGATATCTGAAGCCAGTTCGAAGCCAGCCTGAGCAGGGAACTCCATGAGACTCTAATCACTAACAACCTACTCAAAAAAGCCAGAAGTGGTACTGTGGCTCAAATCGTAGAGGGCTCACCTTTGACAATGCCCAGGCTGAGTTCAAGCCCTGGGACCAGCAAAAAATGTAATGTTGCTGTAGTGTGGCATTTTTTTGTGTGTGTTTTATTGGATAAATGCTCAGGAATGAAATTGCTAGGTCATAGGGTAGCTTGATGCTTCGTTTTATGAGGCTCCTCCATACTTCTATGACCATGTTCATCACTACATTATTTACCATAACCAAGCTAGAGAATCAGCCCAGATGCTTCTCAATGGAAAACGCATCAAGAAAATGTGGTGTATATAAACACAATGGAGTTTTACTCATCCATCAGAAAGAATGACAGTGTACCATTCACAAGGAAATGGAAAAGCTTGGAAAACATTATATTAAGTGAAGTAAGCCAGACACAAAGACGCACACACGTCGCATGGTTTGCAACATGGTTGCATGGTCCTTCATTTGTGTAGCTAGAATGTGCCTACACATCTATAAGTAAACACACTGGGTGGTAAGCAAAGGGTTACAAATGAATTCGCTGGGGTGTGATAGATGCTAAGGAGAGTGAAAATAATATAATTCTTTTAAAAATCTAAGTCAAATCCCAGAAAAAAATAAGTACTAGGAAATGGGTACTTGCAAGAGGGAAGGGTGTGGCAAAGGGGAGAATGGTAGATGAAGGAAGAGGGCAAAAAATGCATTGCATAAACCACAGAATTGAGAAATCGAAGGAAAGGGGTGGGTGGAAGGAGGATGAAGATGTTGAAGTGCTCATACAGATCAATAAGCATTGTACACATAAACTGCTGTGTTAAATGGCAAAAAAAAAAAAAAACACTTCAACAGATAACCTAAAATTAAGACCACCAAGGGACAGGGTGGGTTGAAAGGGAGGAGAAGACTGAAGATGACATTGACCAAGATGCACTGTATTCATAAACTGCCTCAGCGAATGGCAACTCCTTTGCACAAGTACATAAAGGTAATAAAAATACTTTTGAAGTAATGGTGCTATTTTCCAAAGGGCAAACTTGTGATTACTCTTCCGTCTGTGTGTGTATGAGCGTGTGTGTGCGCGCATGTGCACGTGTATGAGTAAGTGCACGTTTCACATATCGAATTAGTATCAAGGGGATGGTGATATTTATGTCCAGCATGATTTCCATGAAGAAGAAACAATCTTCTTCTGAAGTCTGGTTGCATACCTGCGAAGGAAAGGCCATCCAATTGTAACCTCAATGTGTTGTCCAACTCCATGAATTTTTCTTGCCTTGGTTTACAGCACTTTTTTTTTTCCTGATAACTCACAAAAAGCCAACGCTAGTAGATACACCTGACTCGGCAGCTTCTTTCCCCAAGGTAACAAGTCTTAAGTGCTTTGTCCCTGCCCCACCCTTTCTACAACCATTTTTTACAAGGACTTGGGCATTTTATGGTCTTGTAAGAAAATTGTATTACATCTAATGATGGGATTGTGCATTGGTCATATACCCAGAGTTCTATTTATTCCACATTCCATCTTATCTCCTTTTATGACTATTTTATTGTCATTGGAATTACTAAATCATAAACCTCAGAAAGAAAATGTTCTATTTGAAAATATTTGTCATGTCATTTAGAGATGACAACCATTCACTGAATGTTTGTAATACATTGAATGTCAGTTAATGAAAATCCCAGTCCAATAAGCTCAGCATTGAAACAGTACTTCACTCACGGAGGGCACTTAACAATATTTATTGAATGAAAGTCTATGAAAACCTATTGTTGAAATTTTCCTTCACCATATTTCAACTCTGGTCCTTACCATCACATTTCTGGACAATTATAATAGCTACTTAATTTCCCCTGTTCTAATCTCTAATCTTTCTGAATTCTTAGGCATCTAACACTTGACAGTATGTCTACTATGTATTAGGACTCAGCAGAATTTGTCCAAAGAAGGTATAAACTAATTAACTAAGGGATAAATATTGTCCTATACAATATGCCTTAATCATTGACTCCATCATAGTCACGTCTGTCCTAATGTCTCCTGCACCCAAACTCCAAAGTTGTCTGCAATCTGAGTCTGACTTTTCTCCACGGTTTCCAAATTATTCCACTCTTTCTGGCAGATTCTTCCAAGCAAACCAAATTAGACTTCCTACTCTGAGAAGCACGTTCCTTGCTTTTCACACATGCAAAATTCTCCCCATTACTTCCACAAGTAGATGTCTAAAATGACTTGTGTCCCTCATTAGCCTTCCATCTTCTCTGAATTTCTAGAACATTCTGTGCACAATTGTAATAAATTTTGGCATTCTAATCTGCAATGTCACTTCACTACAGCCTGCACATACATCTTCTTCCCTCAGCAAGATTTACATAATCATGGATGACTGAAACTATGTCTTAAGGTCTTTGCTTGGCTGGATTCAATGATTTAAATGATTTAGTATTTTTTAAGTGCGTATATACTTCACTTTTCCCTTTGTATAGTTCCTTAAAGAATAAAAATGAAACCAACTTTAAAGTAAAACAAAATCTATTCATAACAGGCTCCCAAATTGAGAGAGAGCTACACATTCAATACCAATTTACTAACATAAATCATATGGCTCAAAAGGAGATCTCCCTGAAAGCTTATGTTTATAACCATGCAATGGAGAGAATTAGAAGCAGAATATTTTCTTTTGGACTATTGCTTCCTGAAATTCATAAAATTGGCTTACTAGCTCTGCTCATTGGTGTTTATTCGAAATAAGCAAAACACTTACACATTGTCTTATTTAATAAATGACTATAGGAATTGATTCTATTTGAAGGATTTTTATGTAGTTAAATATAAAAACAATCTCACCACCTGTTTCTTAGAAGCATGTAGTCAAAAGAAAGACAATTATCAGAGACAGATATAGGATATAAAGAATAATCCATATAATTTTCTAATGAACACTTGTTCCTATTTGTCAGAAGTTGAAAATGCTCTAATTGGATACATTTCAAAGATAAGACAACGGGCTGAAGATGAGAGTTTATGTTTAATCCTTAAATGATTAGTAAGCATTTCACAACATAGTAAATAAAAAAAAAAACCTCATATTTGTTCAGCTCAGAAAAATGTCCTGCTGTTCAGGAAATTATTCCCAATTTTTAAACTTTGGATTTTTTTTAGATAATTATTTCAGTATTCATTTCCCTTTAGTGGTTAATAAGAAAGTAAAGACTTTGAGGAAAGAGCTCAGATTAGAACCGAGAGTATACAGAGGCAAGCTCAGACCATCTGACTGGATGGCGTATCCATCTCTCAACCCTGCAGTCTGTCTCCCTCTTCTGTTTAGGGTAGATCATTTTAAGTTTCCAATCTTAGGCTATACCACTTCTCCAGAAAACTATTCTCCATTATAAGGCAATCCACTCAAGATTCCCCAATGGTTTGTCCCACATACTCCCCTGGATGCTGTTACTGAACCACCTTCAACACCTCCGGGTTCTGGAAGTTCTTCCTTGTATTTCCCTCACTATCCAGGTGTCACCTGTCCTTCAAGGCACACTTAAGCCCTGCCTCTCTTTGTCCAGCCCTCCCTAACCACAGGACTCTCTTCTGAGCCATTCCTCACGTAGATCTTCCTGTCTGTTCCACTGAAAACATGTTTTCTGTTTCAAAACAAAATTGATTTGGCACAAAGCATGACCTTGATTAAAATAATGACCTTTGTTTTCATTTTCTCATTCCATTTGATCAGTCTTTGTTTCTTTTTCTATTTTTGACTTAACTTTTAACTTACTTTTTTTTAATGGGGCAGTCCTAGCACTTGAACTCAGAACCTAGGTGCTGGCCCTGAGCATTTTTGCCCAAGGCTAGCACTTTACACTTAAGCTCCACTTCCACATTTTTATTATTAGTATTTGAGTATTTTATTGGCAATAAGAGTCTCACTGCTTTCTTGCCCAGACTAGCTTCAAGCTGTGATTCTCATATCTCAGCCTCCTGAGTAGCAAGTGTTACAGGCATGAGCCAATGGCATCTGGCTTTAACTTGCATTTTTAATATGGAGAGGTTTTACTATGATGTTCCCATAACATTCACACAGTGTACGTTGAACAACTTTCCTCTCTCTCCTTTTTGCAAATAACATTTGGTGGGTTTTGACCGATAGTATATATTTCCCTTGATATTCATGTCCCATTGTTATTACTGTCATTATCATCATTGTAGGTCTATAATCTCCAAAAGAGGAAGAACATGCAAGAGTTGGCTTTTTGAGTTTGGCTTATCTCAGTCAACATTATGATCTCCAGATCCATCCATTTTCTAGCCTCAAGGGAATAAAACATTAAAACAACAGCAAACACATGGAGACTGAACATTTTGTTGAATGCTGGGTGTGTTTTGAGAAAAGGGAGGGAGGGAGGGTTGAGAACTCAGTAAATGTCTCTTTAATGAATACATTGTAGTATGTGCTCAGCCGATTCACAGCTTTGCCATTTACAATGACATGTAACTTTGGTTTTATTATCTTCCTGTGTTGTAGGAAGCAGAGCTGACTCCACCTTGATTAGGGAAACATGGTAGCAAATGTTAAAATGAAGTAAAATATTAGGTCAACCTGACCCCAAAGTTCTGCTTCTGTCAATGGCTTGCTTAACTCGTTTGTTGTTTGTTCTACCCACTGTGTCAACCCCCTACATCTGTGCCAGGCTTATTCATTTATAAACCCCAGCTCGAGGACTGTTAGGGGGTCGCAGTTTCAGCTCCCCAGTCTGTGCTGTGTCCCTGGCCAGTCATGCTTCCCCAATAAATCCATCTTTTTGCTTGAGACTGTCTCTGAGTGGTGGACTCTTGGAGGGATGGGGAATCCTCTCCCTGTAACCCTGTAACACCTGTACCAGCCTCTATTGCTACATCTGTAAAATGTGTCTTTTCTGCTGTTAGAATAGCAGGGTTGGTTTAGCGTGGAGTGATCATCTATCATCTGTTACTACAACAGCCATGTCTGCAGCAAGATACAACTTTTATTTAAGAAATCTTAACTGTACCATTAAACTCTCTGCAGAAAATTTATTGGCTCATATCACGATATTTTTCTGAAGTCTTTCTTCCAAAGTCATAAAAAGAAATATGGGAAGACAATAAAAAACAAAGGAAAAGCAACATTTATAATATATATGTTCACTTTTAAACCCCAAAGATGTGATACCAAAAAATGTCTTTCCTCACAAGTACCACTTTGTAATCCGTAATGCCTCTCTAGCCGCAATTCTGAATGATACACTGGATTCCAGAAACAATGCTACAGTTCACGTGCCCTGGGTCAAAGCCTTTTAACCCTATGACTGTTGTTTAAGTAGAAATGTTCAAAAGTGTCTTTAAGTCATTTGTAACATAACAAGATTTACTCACACTTGGCAATTTTGTGTCTGCTCCACCGTGTAATCGTGTGCCCAAAAGACCCTTGAGAACAAATGACGCTCTGTCTTCTGATTCTTCCATGCCAAAACTATTTAAAAAGCAGGATTTAAAAATTGCCAATTTGTTTTGAGTCACTGCGCAAAATACCTGCCCAAAGTTTGTCTTCCACTATGCAAACTTCCACATCCTGTGGCCTCTATTCAGATGGACTGCTTCTAGACTGGAGAGTTTCTGAACTTCAAAGAGTTGAGAACAGTAAGATTTCAAATTAACAAGGGTAGTACTTCCCCAGTGAAAGAGCAATTGATGGTCCACACTGTGTTTGTACAAAACTGCCCGCAAGAGTGAGCAGTGAACTGACTCTGGGCCTCGTGTTCTCCTATCCTTCAAGCACACACTATAAACAAAGCATTGTATTTGGCCCTGAGGTGGACTAGTTGACTTTCTTCTACCCTAAATAAATGCTTAGTACCAGTGGCCCTTGATTAAGGAAGAAACATGGCCACTCCAGAAAACTGGTCTACACACAAGAAACCAAAAATAAACCCCTCAACCTGTCAACTGCATACAATCCCATTGGCTTCCTCATTAAGATCTTTTTTTTTTTTTTTCTGCTAGTCCTGGGCCTTGGACTCAGCTGTCCCTGGCTTCTTTTTGCTCAAGGCTAGCACTCTGCCACTTGAGCCACAGCACCACTTCTGGCCATTTTCTATCTATGTGGAATCGAACCCAGGGCTTCATGTATACGAGGCAAGCACTCTTGCCACTAGGCCATCTTCCCAGCCCTTCCCTCATCATGATGTTTGAAGACAGTTGTACCTCTACACTACCATTAACTCATGCTACACACCTTCCTAGGTGTTAATATAATATTTTTTAGTAAATTCAGTTCCATATTTTTCCATCTTGCTCCTGCTTAGAAAAAGTACTTTCCGAACCACGCGCCAGTGGTTCACACCTTTGGGTCCCAAGATACCTGCCTGGGAGCTTGAAATGGGAGGATCATGGTTTGAGGCCAAAAACCAAGCACTGAAGTACCTCTCGGATTTGCAATGTCAAGCCACAGAGCCCCAAGCAGCATCTTAGCCCTGTGCTTTCAAACTGACACCACTTGAATCCAAATTAAGACTATAGAAAATTAACACAAAATGGATACTGTGGTGCATTGCTCTACCAGGAAAGGATAGATACCTTCTGGGACACTTAAATATGCTGGTGAATGTGCAAAACTCATTGAGACATTTAATGACAGACCCAACAATATAAAAAGTAACCAGGTAGAATCCCGTATCTTTTCTGCACCAGTCAACATGGAATCTGCTAAAGTGCTTGTTAGCCTTCGCCCTGAAATCATTCAGCTGCAAAGTGATGATGAACTGGAGGCCAGGTACCCCAACTTCCCACTGCTTCATTTTTTTTTTAATATTACATTAGCAATGGTGACCTCTCCCATGTTGAGGAGAATGCATTGAAACCTGTGTTGTGGTCAGAAAAGCTTACTGCTGCAAACAACTTTTCTCAAAATGTGTTCCATTGCAAAGATCATGGGTGAGCAAACTAAAAGTTTGACCAAGCAGAGTGGGCGAATTTATTTTGTTCTTGAGGTCCAAGGCTGGGACTCAAATTCAGTCCCTGACCCTTTCACTCATTGGCCAGCACTCTACCAACTGAACCACACCTCCAGCTGTGCTGCCGCTGGAGATGCACGCATCACCGCCAGCTCGGTTTTTAAATGGATAATGTTGTATTTCCCTTGAAAGGTTCCCCACCCCCGATCCATATTTAGAGGCTTTCCAATATGCTATCATTCCCTATTAGTGTCTATTTGGAGGCACCAAACACATTCACAATGAAGGAAAAACCAATCACAAGGTTCATCAGGTCCACCCCAGAACCAAGCTAGTCTCTGAAGAGTTATCAAGCCTAGCCCCGGGGACGGGGGCGGGGGGGGGGGCGGTGCTTGTGAGCACAGTTCCAGAGCTGTCCAGGTTGTGGACCGTCACAGAGCCCGTCAGCCCTCAGAGCCCCAGGCTTTACTCTGCCCTCAAGCCTGGTGACTCCCTCCTTCTGGGCTCTAACCTCAGACTGCTACACCCCAAGTTCCACGACTGACCTGGGAGACTGAGTGCTAGACCAGACCAGACCTAAGGCCCCCAAACAGGTGACTCAGGCTTGTTCCAGGCCAGCCCCCCACCCCCACCCCATGAACCCAAGGGCCAGGCTCATCCCATCCCTGGATTGGAAAGAGAAACGTGGAGGTCTAGTCATTACGCAGCAGGAGCTACTCATCCCAGGGAGTCATGAGGATACAGACTGATGGTTAGAAAGCTATCCTCGGTTTTCTAAGAAAAAAAAACAAGCTACATAAATAGCCTACAAACAAAACTCGGTGACTATCAAATCCTAAATGAGGGTGTCTTTTCTCCACGAACTTCAAAAGCCAGTAAGTAGATCCAGAAATTGGCGCAGCTTAAAAAGCAGATTTCCAGGTTGTTCCATGCAAATGAGTCGAGAGGGGCTGCCGGCCCAAGCTGGCCCCCCTGGCTCCCAGACTGCTCGGACCCGCGGACGCCAGGCTGGCCCGAGCCGCGGAGGCCGGCAGACACCGCCCCAGGGATGCCAGAAGCAGGGGCTGACCTGGAACGGGATCCTAGAGAAGCTGGAACAGAAGCTGTTTGTTCCTTTGCCAACACTTACCTCAGCATGCGCCTACCACATAAAAAGTGCCAAGAACATTTTAAAAGAATGGTCCTTAGCGCCAGGACAATGTAAAATTTAAAAAAAAAGAGGTCTGACTCAGGATGTGAATGTGTGTGTGTGTGTGTGTGTGTGTGTGTGTGTGTGTGTGTACATTGCCCTTTCCCGAGTCTACTGTATCGAAGTCAACCCAATATCTGGCCATAGTAAAATGTCACTCATCAGCTTTCTGTCCCCCTTCAACCCCAGCATGAAACCGCAATCAGAGCATGAAACACTGGTGGAAGACATTTCCCACCCAGACACAGCAAGACTGAAACACCTAAGTGTTCAAAGGAAAAGACCAGCCAGGTCCTAAATCCAGAAAATGTAACATACATCTTAGCTCATTAAACTTTATGTCCTTTCAACTGGATCCCTTGTGAAAAGAATAGTAAAGTATAATTACTTGGTTATTGGGTCCCAAATCAAGTATAGTTGTCTGTATTAACGGATGTCAATAAAAGGTCACTGGAGAAAATGACTCAAGGTTGGATACTCAAGGAATTTCAGTAGAGAGGCCTTTGTTATTTTACTGCAGTAAAGATTAACAAGTTGATCAACTGCCATAAAAATTTCCCCTAATAATCCATGCACCCAATACTGCATTGGTGAGTACATATTTACCTTTGCAATTTCAGAGTAAGGGTGAATTTGCTCATAGGTATGACACTTGTCTTAGGAGAGTAAAAAAAAAAAAATCCCAGTTTTTTCATTGATTTTTGTTTTCAGGGTGTTCGTTCTTTCATTACTATTATTATTATTAATTATATAAAGGAGTTGCCATTTAACAAAGCAGTTTGTGAGTACAGCGTATCTTGATCAGTGCTACCCCTTTCAACATTCGTCGTATTTTTGACATCCTTCCTAGGCTAGAGCCCAGGAAAAGCCAACTGTTAGTATTGACAAACAACTTAATAGCTCAAAGACAAAAGGAGGTGGACAGAAGCTGTCCTGGAACTCAGCCTCATTCTCTGTCTACTGCGTGGCTCTCTGGTTATGCTCTGTTGAACCCACCTACTTTCCAGCCCCCCCCCCCTTGAGAGCAGATGTGTTCACATGTGTATCTGCAGGGAGGGAAGGAGGCTTGAGGGAGGAATTCCTCCAAGTAGCTTCCTGTCCCTCTGCACCACGGCAGTGACAGCCCTGTGTCCCTGCTACTTTGTTATCCTAGGGCATTCCATTTTGTTTCATGTTTTGTTTTTGTCTTTCACTTTTATTAAAAAAATAAACAACACCGTATCTGATTTTTCTTTTTACTTCTGTGTATCCATCCAAAAAAAAAAAAAGTTGAAGTAGGTTAGACAAGTGAAAAGTGTGATATCTCCGATCAGAGCCAAATTCCAAAAGGGTTAGCCCACTAAATGGCCAAGCAAAATAAGATCTGATTGGTGCTAACTTCATTTTCAAAAGTTCCCACAGGAGGTTTATAATGCCCAGAGGGATGGGTTAGCTCGACTGTGTCTTGTTTCATTTGGCCATTTAAGAGGCTAACTCTTTTCAGACTTGGCTCTGGAGACAAGTTTCACACCTCTGCATGTCTGAACTTGATTCTTAGCTTGGCTTTTTCAGTGCACATTAAATGTTTCTGATTTGATATCACGCTAAAAGAATTTGTAAGTGGTTTCTTCGCACTAATGTCTGGGTGGATGGGGTCAGGTTGGTTTCCACTGCTGAATTATTTTGCCCTCCTTCACCTTCCTAATAGATACAGTCTCAGAGTTCTCTTCTGTGTGGGAGGCCAAACTATTCTGAGATCAAGTGCTGAAGATGATTCTTCGCTTGGCAATTGCAAAAGATGATGCATTGCTTTGCAGAATAAATGCAATATATTAGCCAAGAACTTCTGATTTGAATTTTCAACTTGGGAAAAATTACAAAGAATCTCCTAATTTGGTAAGTGGAACCCAGGGACTATCATTATGGTGATGCGTTTCTCTGTTTTTTAAATAGAGAGAAGAGACCTTGAAGAAATTCCTCGTTTATAAGTTAGTACATAGAAATACAAGAATACAAATGGAATAAACTCTAGATTTCTCCCTGTAAATTCATTGTATTTGTTGCCTCCTCTTCTCCCACAAAAAAATAATTAAATCCAGCCTTTGAAGATACAAAAATCACAAGATAATTTAAATTAGAACAGTAAAGCAAGAAGGAACTTGAGTAATAATTCCTATATGAGTTAAATAATTTGGAAATGAACTATGAGTCTTAAAAGTCAAAAAACCTACAACTTTACCCTGACTTACTGGGTTTAGAACAATTAATAAAGCCTTTAACCTCAATATGGACATCAGAAGAGTAGAAACCTCAAGATAATGCTTCACTAATATTAGTAAAGAATTAGATCATAATTAAGCACCATGCGTCACAGGGAAAGGATGAATGTAGTAGCCCTTGGCGATTAGATAGTGCTCTTTGAGTCAGATACTACTTCAGTTGGACCTTGGAGATTCTATCCAATTTTTAGGGGGGAAAAAAACCACAAGAACATGGTCTGGATAAGAGGAGGCAGGGTAAGGTAAACGTGAGGTAAACGTCACTGCATGCAGGAAGGATCCCTGGCAGCCCAAATGCGCAGGTGCGACCTGGAGACTGACTGAGCCCGCTGAGGATGAACTGGATCTATCCGTCAACCCCAAATTTACCTGTGGAAACCCTGTCTACATGATGGTTCTTAAAGAGGTGGAGTCTCCAGGAAGTGAAGTTAGATGAAACCCTGCAGGTGTAGCTCTGAGCCTACAGAATCCCTGCCCTTATTCTGTCCCCCTTTCTCCAGCTTCCTGCCCGTCCTCCCCCTCTTCCCACCCTTCTCCTTCCCACCCCCCCCTTTCTCTCTTTCCCTCCCCTTCCCTCTCCTTCCACCTCTCCCACCTTTTTCCCTCTCCTTCTCTCTTCCTGTTTTGCCTCCTCCCAGTCTGAACGTACAGACAAGGGGCAGGGACCTGCAAACCAAGAAAAGATACTCCAGAAGGAAATCAATCCTGCCGGCACCTTGCCTCCTTGACCTTACTCTTCTGGCTTCCTGAACTCAGTAAGTTCCTATTAAATAAATAACTGCCTAATAAATGAAATCGTTTTTCTCTTCTTGAGAATGAAACGTATAGTTTCTTTTGGATAGTTTCTTTTGGAAGCTAGATCTACCAAAGACAAGGCGGAGATGTGGAAGGCCTTGAAATGGAGCAGAGGGATTAGGAATGAGGAAGGCGACAGGTTCTTTTGCTGGACAGTTTGTTGGTGATGGTACGGAGAATGAAATAACAAGGAAGGCAGCTGAAAACAGAGACTCAAGCTGAGAAGCTGTTTCTGGAGCCAGATGTTCATGACTGGAAACAACCATGGGGCAGGAAAGGAGAGAGTGGATGTCCCGACACAACTGTCCACTACCCAGAGACAGAGAAGAGGGGAGAGCAAACGTACTCCCAAACTCAACTTTCTTCTCTACTTTACAACATAGGAATGGGGCACGGAGTGACATCACTGTTCAAAATAGAAAAGTGGAGAGCCATCATTATCATTGCCATCATCATTCTTTTGTGTTAAGTAGTTGTGCAAAGGAGTTGCCATTTAACAAAGTAGTTGATGAATCGAACACATCTTGTTCATTGTCACCCCTTTCAACCTTCTCCCCCATGCCTCCCCTACCCAGCCCTTCTTCCACTCGTCTTAATTTGGAAAGCTATCTGTTGAATTCGTGTCTGCATTTCTCCCCTCTACTCCTCCTCATCCATCTACCCCTTCCCTCAACCTGACTCTACCCACGAGCTTCTTGCTGTTTTATTTTGCTGAGCTTTGACTGTGCCAAAGACTACGTTGTCTTCATTATTAATAGAGATTCAATCATTGTCATAGATTGACCAATCTAAGATTGAGATTGAGAATCGTGTCAGTTTTGGCTTAATTCTAAATTGTATCTCTAACTTCAAAGTTTTGTAAAGAATGACTGTACTATATCCTTGCACCCAAACCCACCATAAAGAAGTGATAAATAACAAAACACCATTATTTGTCTCACGAGCTTATCTGTGCATAAGAGACAGCATTTGTAAATATTCGAATTCCAAAAAACTACTGTGATGCAAATATAAACTACTATGCCCAGACACGTAATTAGACTTATGGGCAGCCAATAGAAAAACTAATTGTTACTGTAAAGGATCTTCAGGAATCATGAGACAAAGTTGTATTATTAGGTTATGTATTATATAGTCAAAGGATAAATTTAAAATTGATGTGTTAAAGTCCCCAAATTCTTTTACTTAATTAAATCACCTTGGCGGACATGATCTCAATACATAAAGTAAATGTTATCTTTCTAGTGTTAGTTTTATATATCAGATATCAAAATATAACAGAGATATAAACAGACAGAAATATATTCACCAGACTAAGGAATTATTTTACAGTTATTGCAATTACTAGAAATGTTTGCTGTATTGTTTGTATGTAGGTACACACACACACACAACATACTGACACACATATATCTGTGAGGATATTAGAACTAGTCATAACTTAATGGGTCATCTATACATTGTTTTTGTTTGACAGATTTACCATGGAAACCAAAGGAAGAATTGGAGAGGAACTGGTATAGAAAGGCCATCTCTTAGGTAAGGGCCAGTGGTCGCACCTGTGAGCATGCATCTGAAATCCTCAACCTCTTCTTCTGCTTGCACAGCGTAAGGCTCTTTCATGATGCCAGGCTGCTTGTCTGTTCTCTGCCTAGCCGATCTGCCCAGGGGCAGCACAAGAAATCCAGAATTCCACAAAAACTGGGTGAGACCACCCTGACCTAAAGGATACAGGAAACTTAAGGCACCTCAGCCCTCCAAGATCACGGGTAGATTTGGCCAAACAAAAACCCTAACCAGCACTTCTGAGATCTGATTTCTCAGGCAGGCATTGAGTGGTGCTCAAAACCAGATCTGACACTGAAATCCAAGAGGAGATGCCGCTGCTGTTTCTGCCCACCTCTCCCTCGTGGCTTTCCCCACAAGGTGAAAACTGGGAGAAAGAAATGGTGATTTTTTTTTTTTTCAGCCAGCTGGGCCCTCCTAGACCCCTCTTGAAGGCCCAATGTGTCCTCTGACATCGGGGTTCCATTCTGACGCTGTAACTCCTCATCACTACGCCTGCTCCCCTCAAAATCAGAACCCAGGTTTACAATATCTCACTTCTCAAATCCCAAGTATGGTGATGGAGAAACAGGAACGCAAGATGAGCAGGAAAAGAATGGGGAGGGGAGGAGTGAAAGAGGAAGAAAACAACAATGAAGAAAAGAAGGGGAGGCACAGCAAAACTTTGTTTCTATTGAACTCAGGGGTTTTCCAGCTTCTCTGGTCCTAGACCCTTTTATCTCTTAGAAATAACACTTTAAAAATATTTTAGGAAAATTTCCATTGCGATATGTATACTTGTGGTTGGATTAACATGCTCGCCAGCCCCTGCTAACACATTTGTAGTGTTATTTGAACTTCACTGACATGTACCCTAACCCAAGGGAACAGGTCCTGGGAGGATAGTGTCACACACACACACACACACACACACACACACACACACAATGGCAGTCCCTAGACAGAGAAGAGCAACAGAGCCTTTTCTGCACTCTCCTCCCCCCCCCCCACCACCACCAAATAAATGTCATCAGGAAATGCCACCAGCAGACCTGGGCACCCTGCAGCTCCTTCCTGCCTGTTCCCACCAGGCACAAACGCCTGAGGGACCAAGCACTTTCCTAATCACATTTTTTTCTACATAAAAGCATATGGCTATAAAATCCCTGAGGAGCAAGTTGAAATGATACCATTTATCACAGTTTTCATGCTGCAGCACTGATTGAAGAAGGCATTACAACCCAGATCCCTCGGAATTGTGTTTTGATTCTGTGATTGTATTTATTCGTGGCGTTCGGGTGTCAGGGTGTTGTGAGGGCTTAAGGTGCTCTTTCCGATCCACCCAATCGTGTTGGGGGAGATGTAGGAGCACCGTGGTCCTCCACACTGGCTGCTCAATAGGACTCATAAAGACTGATCCGCAGGCCTGGAAGACCTACCTCCCTTCCTCCATGCTCCTGGGGCCTCTGTCAGATGACACTGCTTCTAGCATGTTCGCTATAGCCCAGCTGGATTCCCCAAAGTCTCTCCTAGCCAGTGCTTTTTACTCTTCCTCCAATGTTTACTGTCACCAGCATGGCCTGTCAGACAGTCCATCTACTCTCATCGTACAAGCAAGAGGCCTGGAGAATAAATAGAGGCAAAGTTTCCTCTAATGTGGCCTCATCTCCAGTCGAAGAAGCAACTGATAAGAACCCTTTGAGGCTCTGTCCAGGTCATGATGCTGCCTGTTAGATTCCTTCTCAGTCACTTACCATTCACTCATCAATTAAAAAGAAAAATGAAAGGCCTGTTTTCCTTAGGATGAGAGGTGATGGATAAGTTCATGTATAAACTTGCCTAGGCTAAGGGACGCTCACAAGGCTGGTATAACGTTAAGCCTGTGCTTCTCTGCAAAGGTAAATATGAGAAGACTTGAATTTGAACCAATTAACTGAGAATAGCTCTGTCCAGAACCAGGACACTGAGGATCTAAACAGAAGAGAAAGGCCAAGGAAAGCTGAGTGCCTTCCCCCTTAGACATCAGCTCCTGGCTTTCAGGCCCTGGCCTTGGACTAGGAGTTACACCCTAATTCCCCTGAACTTAGGAATGCAGATTTAGACTTTGAACCCAACTAAATTACACCACCAGCTTTCCTGGTTCTCCACCTCAATGATGGCAACAACTGTGTCTCAAGCAAGAAGTTTGGCCCTAGGAACAAACAGTTGAAAGTAGAGATCCCATTGGCCAAGAGTTTTCTTAAAGTCTGGTGGGGGCAGAAGTGGGGAGGAGGGATGACAAGTACTTGGAAAGAAGTATTTCAAGAGTGTTGTAGGAAATCAGATGTTCAAGCCATATGAAACCCAAAAAAAAATGCTTCCCCAAGAAAGAGATCCTGAGATGAGTTTGAAGTTGAGAATTTGCCATGCTAATAGGAGATATCAAAGCAATTAAGTGACAAAGAGTAGAACAAAAGGCTCCCATGTGAAGGGGAAAATGCAGTGTTGAGAACACTGAGACTTCTGCAGTAGGTGAGCATTTGCTGCACACAGAGGTGGCAGGGAACAAGGACAAAAGAGGGAGCAGAGTGGACCCAGGATCTGGCTGTGTCAAACTTCTGGCCTTAGGTAATGGAGAGTCATAGTAGCTTTTTTGGATGAAGAAGTCAGGTAACTATTGTATAAATGTGGAATGATGGAGGGGGAGCTAATCTAGAAATGGGTCTCCTGAACCAAGAGAGACAGAATGAGAAATCAAGGATGATTTTCAAAACTCTGACTTCAGAAATTGAAGCAAAGATGGTATCCATTGCCTGAAACAGGGTTTGTTTGGGGATGATTGTGTTTACTGATTAAGTATGAAGTGAAGCAATTCAGCTTTCCTGTGGGGTATTTAAACAGAGTATCCATTAGCACATGAGATCATCCAAAGGGTCTCATAGAAAGAAGGGAGCAAACAGAGACCAGATCTCTAGGAAACTCCAATCTCTACAGCTGGCAGAACGGGAAATACAAAGACAGTTGCAAAATCATCCTGAAGAAAAAGCTACAGAACAAAGTTTTTAAAAAAAAAATTTCAGGCTACAAAGTATCCTCTGTGTTACACCAACTCTTTAAGTAAAAGGTGAGATTTCTCACTCTGTGCAGTAGATAAGACCTCTGATTTTTTCATGTAATTTTATTTTTGTGGACTTCCTTAGAGAACAGTAGCCTTACACAGGATAGCCAACTCGGAATACAACCCTTCACTTACTTGTTTTTTTTTTTATGGTACACAATGTGTAGGCAATCTGATTCATCATCTTATCAGTGTTCAACCTGGAAGAGGTTTCTGTCTTTCTGGTTTCTGTCTTCTGGAGGCTCAGAGAGTTGAGACTTGAGTATACATGAGGAAGAACAGTGCCAGGATTGCACTTTCATCTGGATCAAATCCATTCATTTCCCACTGTACCCGTTGATTCAGGTAACATCCCATTTGAACGCATTTCTCTTGCCTTTCCAAATTTTCAAATTATTTCAAATGGATCCAAATTAAAACCAAAGATGACTTTCAAAATTTAACCTTTCATAAAAATGAGATCTGACTGTAGTATTTTCCAAAAACAGATTATTTAAAAAAAAAATAGGCTTTGTCAAGTTCTCCAGTCTTCTCACTGTGTGGATGTTAAATGCTATTGTCTTATTTTCCCTTCTGCTGTTAGGGAAAGACCAAAAAATGAGGAATTATGGATCAAAAGTTCAACAAATTTCAATCAGCCTTTAGAAGAGGATGAACCAATAGCACAGATCCCATTTTAGCTTGATGGTAACCTGAGAGGTGAATGAATATATGAAACCATTCTACAAATATTGCACAAACATAATTTTATGATTATGCAATGTACCCAGGCAGAAGCCCGAGAAAATCCTAAAAGAAAAGAGATCAAAAGGCTGTTGTCAATGCTGGAGGAATATTAATACCAAACTTCAAACTCTATTACAAAGCTATAGTAATAAAAACAGTTTGATATTGGCACAAGAACATCCCTGAGGAACAATGGAACAGAACTGAAGACCCAGAAATGAACCTGAAGACCTATGGCCACTTAATCTTTGATAAAGGAGCTATAAAAAAAATAGAGGGCTAGGAATATGGCCTAGTGGCAAGAGTGCTTGCCTCGTATACATGAGGCCCTGGGTTCGATTCCTCAGCACCACATATACAGAAAATGGCCAGAAGGGGCGATGGCTCAAGTGGCAGAGTGCTAGCCTTGAGCAAAAAAGAAGCCAGGGACAGTGCTCAGGCCCTGAGTTCACGGCCTAGGACTGGCCAAAAAAAAGAATGGAAGAAAGACAGCCTTTTCAACAAATGGTGCTGGCAAAATTGGATAAATACCTGTAACAAACTAAAGGTAGATCCTTTTATATCACCCTGCACAGAATCAATTTCAAATGGATCAAAGACCTTGAGATAAAACCAGATACCCTGGGGGCTGGGAATATGGCCTAGTGGCAAGAGTGCTTGCCTCCTACACATGAAGCTCTCGGTTCGATTCCCCAGCACCACATATATGGAAAATGGCCACAAGGGGCACTGTGGCTCAGGTGGCAGAGTGGTAGCCTTGAGTGGGAAGAAGCCAGGGACAGTGCTCAGGCCCTGAGTCCAAGGCCCAGGACTAGACCAAAAAAAAAAAAAAGCAGATACCCTGAAATCATTTCAGGAAGGAATAGAAGAAACACTTGGGCTCCTTGGAACAGGTTGAAATTTTCTTAATAGAGGCCCAGAAACAAAACAAATCAAAGAAAGGTTGGATAAATGGGATTGCTCAAACTGCAGAGCTTCTGCATGGCAAAGAACATAGCTTGCCAGATAAATAGAAAGGCCACAGATTAGGAGAAGATCTTCACTGGCCGTACAACAGACAAGAGCCTCATATCTAAAATATACATAAACTCAAAAAAATTAAGTTCCCTCAAAGAAACAATTGCGCACTTAATAAATGAGCTAAATACATAAAAAGAGACTTTTCTTAGAAGGAAATGAGAATGGCCAAGAGACACATGAAGATGTTCTCAACATCAGTGCACATAAAAAAATGAAAATAAAAACAACATTGAGATTCCACCTCACCCCAATAAGAGTGTCCATTATCAAGAAACCTAATAACAACAAATGCTGGTGGGAATGTGGCCAAAACAGAATGCTACTACACTTTTGGTGGGAGTGTAAACTTGTTCAACCACTCTGGAAAGCAGTGTGGAGGTTCCTCAAAAGGCTAAACATAGAGTTCCCCTATAGCCCCACAGTCCCACTTTGGGGCATTTTCCCAAAGGATTACAAGCAAGACCACACTAAAGCTACCTGCACAACTATGTCCATCACAGCACAACTTACCATTGCTAAAATATGGAACCAACCCAGATGGCCCTCAGTAGATGAATGGATCAAGAAAAGGTGATACATATGCACAATGGAATTCTATGCTTCTATCAGAAAGAATGACATTGCCCCCATTCATAAGAAAATGGAAAGACTTGGGAAAAAAAATTATACTAAGTGAAGTGAGCCAGACCCAGAGAAGCATAGACTATGGTTTCCCTCATGGGTAATAATTAGTACATGTCCAGGATAGTCCTAGCAGGAGATCATAACAGCTCAATAGCTATGTACACATGAACATATAAGATAATGCTAAGCAAAATGAACTCCAAGTTATGGAAATAAGTGGTTTATCATTGTTGTTATTTTCAATGTACTACGTGAAATTATGCTTTTTCTTTTGTCTTTCTGCCCCATGGCTTTACCCCTTGTTGTCACTGTAACTGATTTTGGTACCCTGGGTATTATATATACATTTATCAGAACTAGGGAAGGGGAACATCAAAGTGGAGAGATAAAGGGTAAAAGGTGAACCAATGCAACAGCAATGCTTACAAGACAATATGCTGTACACCAACTATACAACTCAGAGCGGGGGAATGGGAGAGGCAGAAAGGTAGGAGAACAAATGAGGGAGGACGTAACAAATTTGATAAGAAATGAACTCACTGTCTTATGTCTGAAGCTGAAACGCCTCTGTACATCACTTCGACAATAAATAAATAAATTAATTTAAAAAGGCTGTTGTCCTGTTTTGTGAGTCAAGATTACTGCCTGATCTCGAATAAAACAAATGTGAGAACAATGCCCTAAGATTATTTTGGTTTGAGAAAACCGCATTCTTACCAAGCATCACAAAGGGTCCCCAGTGACTGAAATTATTATGCTGCTACGTGGAAAGAATCTGGCTCCAAACTCATTATCAAGTGGCCTTTCCATGAGTGGTGGGGGGGGGGGGGGCGGGCTTCACCGCTTCCGATCACACTTTACAGCCAGAGTCTGGGTAGAGTTGTTTTTTTTGTGTTTTTTTTTTTCCTGAATCAGAGCCTAAGAAACTACTTCATTTCCTTACCTTTTCCCAGCATTTCTAAGTACCCAAGTTTCGATAGTGCTTGTGAGTAGTAGACAAAAGACTCCAATTCCCTGTGCTATAAAACTTATTTTAAAAACCAGCCTGTAAATTCAGCAGCTTGCTTCGGTTTCTTCCTGTCAACCAATAATGGCCAACTATTCCCATTCTTAAGAACAGACAGAGGAAACTTATCACAGCCAAAAATAATTCTCTTTTTTTCAAATTGAAATAAAGCTTTCTTGGCACAACTTTGCTTCAAGTTCCTCCTCTCTGGAGGTTCATTATGGAACTTAGTATGGTGGACCTGAATTATCAGCCTTGGTTTTGGCTGTAGGGCTATTGCTGTAAGTTACTGAAAGCATTAATTATGGTGTACTTCATCGTGCTGACATCACTTAATTATGGGGTACTTCATCGTACTGACATCACTCTTCAGAGAACTACAAGTAATACCGTTTAGTGTTTTATCTCTTAAATCCTCATGGAACCACTGGGAAGGAGAATCGATGCTATGTTTACCATACTTTTGAAAACATGAGAATGCACATAATTCTACACACAAGAGTAAGATACTTCCCCACTGATAATGTGCTTATCCTGAGAGAGTCATAGTTTATTCCTGATATGTAGGCTCTATAAGAGCCCATTCTTGTATTATTTACTGGATGGATGGATGGATAGATGGAAGGATGGATAGATGGATGGATGGATGGGTTATATAAAAGAACCTTGGTATGTTTTACCTTTTCCTCTCATTTTATTTATGATAAATGGGAGTGGATGGAAAATGAGTTCCTGATAGATGAATGCATGGGTGGATGATATATAACAAAAATATGGATAGGAGGATGAACGGTGTGTGAACAGAAGAGTGGCTATGTATAGATAGGTGAAGGGGTGGGTAAGTGGACTTACAGGTGTGCTGATGAGGACCAAAGATGTCATCCTATGCCACAAACCAGTCTATAAGAATGCCAAGTAACATCCAGTAGAAAGCCTGCATAAACAAATGGAGGAATGAGGTTGAGGCAGAATTGTAGTGTTCGCGTGGAGAAACTTTTAGAAAAATAAAGCATATTTGTTTGCCAAGTTTGGGACTGAATATAAATACAGGACTTAGACTTGCTCACATCTCACGAAAATGACCAGAGGCAGTTGCAAGATGATGAACAGAAAGTTCAGGGGTGAGCAAGAAGAGGTGGGCTTCAACGCCCTCCTCACCCCCCAGTCTACTGAGACTCTACACAGCACTTCAGTTGAAAATGGATTTCCAACTTTGGAAAAGATTTTTTAATGAGGAATAAATGAATACTTAAATAAATTTTAGTCCCACCTTACAGTAGCCTTAGTCAATGTCAGTGATCACATTTCAACCTGAAAATAATCCGAGGGAAAAGGAAATCAATCAAGCTAGCAATATATAAATGTTCTACAGACAATATATGAATGAAACTTTTATGACCATGTAACATATCCATAAATTAAAAATGATTTATAAATCAATCACCAAACTAAGAGGAATAATTCACAAGATTATTACCAAAAAAAATCAAATTACCTACTGTAAAAAGGGTTTGAAAATCACAAAGAGCTTTATAAGTACAAAGCATTACCAAAATAGTAGGAAGTGAGAAAAGATCTGAAATTTAAGAAAGAGCTAATTCACCTTAATATGCTTTTCTGTCCCTCCTTTTTAATCCATCTACTCAGCCATATCTCTTAGCAAGTTCAATCTTTTTACAAAAATCATCATCTTAATATATCTTCTTTTTCCCATTTTTTCCCTTTTACTTCTCACAAAGACTGAGACTGTGACTATTAGGACAAGGCAAGAAGACATTAGCCAGAGGTAAGAGGCCTGGGGACCCTAAACAGTGTAGGAAAGCAGGACTTCGATTCCCAAGGCCAATCTTATAGATAAGGTAGGGAGGAGGAGTCCCCAAACCTATTCTTTAGGTGATAGTGGGATTCTTTAGTTCTTTCCAAGTAAATTATTAGATCTTTTCACCTAAAATCAGGAGTCAAATCAGCCTCCTATGAGTCCCTGGTAGAGCATTAATTGTGAGCAAGAAAGCTGGGTGAAAATGCATGAGCTCAAGACCCTGTATTGCCAAATAATAATTTTTCAAAAAAGAGTAGTATTTACAAACTCATCCATAATGGCAACAGATAAAATCCTAACCACTGAACTTCACCTAACAAGCGCTAAAATGCCCCCCACTGTTAATGAACTACAACAGAGAAAGACTCTCAGGCTCTGGCTCTCCATCCACATTGCTTACTTGGCTTCTAAGTCCTGTGCTTTCTTGGTTGTGATTATTCCATCATACACAAAGCCCATAACAAATCACCAGCTTCCTGTTGCATCTTGGAAGTTGAGAAAAATTGGTTATTAGAAAAGAGAATTAACCATCTGAGGAAAACAACCCATAATATTTATATGACACTGTATTTGCTATAAGTCTCTATCTCCTACTCTATCATAGCTTGAAAAATCCTATTGTTGCCAGGTACCAGTGGCTCATGCCTGTAATCCTAGCTACTCGAGAGGCTGAGATCTGAAGACCACAGTTCAAAGCCAGCCCTGGCAGAAAAGTCCCCGTGAGACTCTTCTCTCTTTTTGAATACAAAAATAAAATAAAAAACTATGCTTTTTTAAAAGCCAGAGTGGCACTGTAGCTCAAGTGATAAGCCACTAGCCTTGAGCACAAAGAGGTCCAGGAACAGCAAGGCTCAGGACTGGAAAAAATCCTATTGTTAATAAAGCCACTTGGTTGCTGAGGAAACCTACTACGATATGACTTAGTGTTTAGTAAGACTGTTTGTCATTATGATCTCTAATGATATTTTATCAAAGTATTTCTCCTAAACAGAATGGAAAGTCACTTTTTGAAGAGTGTTACGTACAAGATTATAATTTTCAAACTAAATATCTCTTGTAAACCTATAAGGAGAGGAAAGAAAAGAACAGAGCTGTTTCCTTGACTACTACTTTGGGATCCCATCTCTAGGAGCCATTTCAAAAAGATTTCCACCAAGAAGCTCCTGGTCGGGGCTGGGGATATGGCCTAGTGGCAAGACAGCTTGCCTCGTATACATGAGGCCCTGGGTTCGATTCCCCAGCACCACATATACAGAAAACGGCCAGAAGTGGCGCTGTGGCTCAAGTGGCAGAGTGCTAGCCTTGAGCAAAAGGAAGCCAGGGACAGTGCTCAGGCCCTGAGTCCAAGGCCCAGGACTGGCCAAAAAAAAAAAAAAAGAAGCTCCTGGTCCTTCACGCATTCCTTCCACAACCACATGAGCATCCTTTTCCAGGCACAATGACACCTGGGTTCTGCTTTCAAATATTTTATAACCTACTCAGGAAACAGTCAAGCAATAAAAGTATGATGGCTGGCATAGGCTATGAAGAGAGGTATGTATTAGTGAAGGATGCCCTCCCCTGGTTCAGGGGACCAGACAATGATTCATAGAACGCAGTCATGTTGGAAAGATAGAGAATGGATTGCCCGTTCTCTTAGCCAAGAGGAAGTGTGTTTGAGGGTGCAGTGGGTGCAAATGGATATAGCAATAGGGATGGGGATGAATTTTTGGTGTTCAGAGACTGCAGGACGTAAGTGCGGGAAGAGAGAAGGTGGACAGAGTTGTATGGCGTAGGCTGAGGGGCCTTTGTGTTCATCCCAGAGGCCTTTGGGCTTGATTCTGTAGCTGAATGGATTATAAGCAGAGACAAACCTTTGCCGTGCTTGCCTGCTAGGAGAGGAGAGGGAGGCCTAACCCTCACTCATCAGAGGTGGCCCATGTGTGCTTCGTCTCCGTGGAGACGCTGGCCCCCTCACTAGAACACTGGTGAAGACCCAAACAACCGAAGAAAAATCTTCCTAAAATGTTCTTCTGAAAATATTAGCCCTGGAAACTTGAAGAATATAACAAAAGGAAATCCTTTCTCATTGGAATAGCTACAATGTGTTCAAAAAAATCTAACCGGAAACCATAGTTATTTATGAGTATGGCATGTCTTCTATGCTGGTACTGAGGTTCGAACTGCCAGGCAGGTGCTTCACCACGTAACCATGGTTCTAGCCCGTTTCTACTCTGGTTATTTGTGAGATGGGGGTCTTGCTTTTGACACAGACCTACCTGGACCATAATTCTCTTCTTTATGCTCCCTGCAATAGCAGAGATGACAGGCATACACTGCCCTACACAGCTTTTTCTGTTGATTTGGAGTCTCAAGAACTTCTTGGCCTAGGCTGGCTGGGAACCCAAGAGCCTCTGAGTATCAGCCTTCGGTTTAGCTTGCATGACAGTCATACAGCACCACACCTGCTCAGCTATTGATTGAGACAGGGTCTCACAAAGGTTTGTGGCCTGGGCTGGCCTCAAACTGTAACTCTCTCAATCTCTGCCTTGCCAAGGAGCAAGGATTGCAGGCATGCACCACCAGCACCTGGCTAGTGTAGTGATTTGTTGCAAAATTGTATGGTCAAAGTAAAAGTACAAGTATTTTTTTCCAAATTTATTCCATATGTTAAGACTTACAGATAGAGCTTCTAAGCACTGTGTCCTAATATAAAATTCAAGCTCTATTCCAGAACATCCGTAGCCCCCTCCTCCCCCACTAGAGACTAACTCCTTCTCTACCCAGATGGGCTTCCAGTGGCAAGACCAAGCCCCATCCATTGTGCCTGGAGAAGGATTATCTCTTTAGGAAGAACATATTCTAGGGGCACCGAAGTGTTTTATGCGTTACTATAATTCCATGTTAGTCCACATATTAGTTAACACCAAACATTAAAGGCAAGCATAATGGCGCACTGGATTTTCTCCTCCACCGTTCAGTCTCTTTCAACAGTCCTGCCTATTTTACAAGGTTGTTTTAAGGATTAAGTAAGGAAATGAAAACACTTTGTAAACTGTAAAGTGCTACCCTGATGTAATGCTTCATTAACAAATTAATTTCCAAATGGCTAGGTTGCGCAAGGTGCTTTGTGAACTACACTTTGTATTCCTATACGACCTAGGAGCACAACGTTATAGTGTGGACTACTGAACACAGTCGAGGGTTGTGGCAGAGTTCCCCGACAGTGTGGCACAGATGTGCAGAGCTCTGATCGTCTACATCAGACAGTAGCAATCAAACACTGTGCAAGCCCATCTGGTTCTCATACGGCCAGAACGAGGTGCTGAATGGAGGAGTTTTACCCAGCTGCATTTGAGCAAACCCTCCTGAGCTTTCACCACATGATTAAAGACAGTTCAAACTGTCCTCAGCCCAGGCCCCTTGCTTTGATGTACTCTGTCAGCAGAAGACAAAGTTTCCCCCGGTGGTACCACGATCTCAGAGCTCTGGCATGAGTGATTGGACGGAATTGTCACTGGTCCACTCAACTTTGAAGTCACACGTGAGACTTTCAGAGGTGAGCCAAACACAAACCAGGCCTGCCTAATTCTTAGTGTTTGCAGCAGGTGTTTATTTGGGGGGGGGGGGGGAATACCTCTCCTGGAGACTTGCCACTTCTTTGTTGAATGCCATGGCTGAGATTTCTACTTAAAATGGCCACCGAATGCTAATTCCAGAAATACTAAGGCTAAACCCAGAAGACTGGCTAACATAAAACAACTAGATCCATCTGGCCAAAAGAAGCCACCGTGTATCAAATGTAAAAATATTCAACTTCCACTCTCTTCCACCATAAGGCTAAGTGCTTACTAATGGATTGTTCTGTGGGAGCAGAAAAGAGAAGAGAGCCATGGTAGGTGGCAGTAGTCTCAGGCACACTGGCAGTTGGTTTTAAAGGATGGCGCTTAGTTCTTTGGTACTTAGCGATTTTATAGCAGAGTCACCCAAACCAAAACCAGCAATGAAGATAAAATTAAGTTACACTGATCCTGGAATGTATCTGATCATTTTAATATATATGCCCAGACCTAGGGTATGTGGGGGGAAATGGGATTTTTCTTTACTTATGTTAATATAATTTCCACTAAAATTTGGATCACAGCCAATAGTTAAGGGAGCCAATGTGCTCCTTATAAGTATGAAATATGGTTACGGACATCTGATGACATCTGAAGTGTTTCTTATATTTAAGCGAGGAATACTGAATAAAGATTGCAGTTATGAAATCCAATTTGGGAAAATTGCATACACACTCTAACCTAGCAAGACTTTAGACTGTGCCAGATACTGGAAGAATTACCCAAACCAGACAGAGAGCCTTCCGTCTTGAAATTACAGAATCATAAGAAGGGTTCTTGGATGTGGTTTCACCAAATGCTTACTTGGCAATATTTTGGATCTATGAGCGACTCCATCAGACATCTTTCTCCGTGTGTCTTATTTGCACTGCTTTTCATGTGCACACTTCTCAGGAAGTGAATGTTGGTGCTTGGTCCTCATCTAAAGAAAATACTAGCCTTCAGAAACGGACCCTTCAATGGCACATAACTACTCTAGGGCATGTTTTATATTTATTATACTGTTGAGAATAACAACATCCAACGTGTTTGAGGACATTCTATTACATAAGCAGACCACATGTATGTTGTGTTTTCAAAGTCCTGAGAAGTATTTATTATTTTGTATGTGTGTGCTGGTTCCATGGCTTGAACTTAGGACCTGGGTACTGTCCTTGAGCTTTTGTTCTCAAGGCTAGTGCTCTATCACTTTGAGTCACAGTGCCATTTCCAGATTTTTGGTAGTTAATTAGAGATAAGAATCTCAGGGACTTTCCTGCTTGGGCTGGCTTTAAACCTTGATCCTCCAGTCTTAATCTCCTGAGTAGCTAGGATTACAAGTGTGAGCTTCTAATACCTGGTTTCTTGTTGTTGTTATTGTTGTTGTCATTGTTATCTGGATATCAGAGAGGAGAAAACTAAGGTTCCTAGAGCAAAATGATGAGGTGACTTGCCCAAGAATGCACACTCAGTAAATGACAGAAGTGGGAACGACATTCAGAGTTTCTGATTCCTAATCTTAAGTTTTGCCCCAGTCAGGATTTCTTTTTCATTAGAAACATGTGTGATCTATCCTTAGGTTACAGAAGTGGTAGAATGCAGGACCAGACTTGAAAACTCTGGAATTTTGGTGAGGACCTGCAATGCATGAGATATTTCCTTGCCATAAAGCAGTTTCTGACAGTGGTCTTCCTCCTCAGCCGATGAATCTTCTGTGTTGGCTCCGCATCACCGACGAGATCTGCCCACTTTCCAACCACAGAGAAGAGAGAGGTTCTGGACAGCAGAAGTGGGAAGACAAGCTGTAAGTGTTGTGGCTTCTGATCTATAAATTTGATTCCATCTCTTAGGATTCTTAGCACACATTTCTTCCCATAGGCACTTCATATTGTTTGTTTCTTCCATGAAAGAAAACTAGTGGACTACATTTGACCACATGGTCATAAATATGAAATGGAAAGTGCAAGTGGAATGATGAATTGCCCACTTATCAGGCCATCATCTTGCTGACTAAAGATCACTGACCAACGTGACACATACAGCAAGACTCTCTTCAGCCCATCCTTGCATAAGGAAAGTTGAAGAACCAAGGAGCCTCCTGTCATCCCCCAGGATTATCAGACAGAACAGAGGTAAGGGAGAGAATCTACAGCGAAACCCTTCACCTAGTTTTCCTCCTCCAAGGCTCAGTTCCCAGGATTCTTCAGTCAGAATCCCCAGAGGACTAAGCAAGGACTAAGCATGGACGGGAGGCTGCAAGCGCAGGATCTTCCAAGACAAGCTCATCATCATCAGCCAACAGCTAAGTACATGTCCTACGTGCCAGAAACTCTGCCAGCCACCTTGTCCTCTTCATAATCAGGATCCCTGACTCTCTCCCCTTCACAGGATAATTTCAGACAAGTAAAGGTGACATGAATAAGAATCCATGTTTAGAATTAATCTTGACACCTGCTTAGATTGTCCCCCAGTGGCCACCCACAAATTCTATGCCAATCCTGCACTTAGCAGGCTTCTGCTCACACACCCCCAAAAGCAGAATCTTCAGAATATGTCAACCATGAAGCCAGATGTAGACTGTTGTCCATTATCCAGCAAGAAATGATTCCTCTGTAGAACACGGAGTCCATTATTTCACAGCCAATAGCTACATCTCTGGGCGAGACAATGTCATTCCTGTAGTGAACTTCAGCAGTTAATTCTCTTCCTAGACTTCCACCAAGAATTCCAGCCAGGTGTGGGACCAAGTGCAACACCGCTTCACGTATCTGCCCCAAAGCAATAGGACAAGAAAGCTTTGCCTCAAGAAACTTTGTCATAAACCGCAACACAGTAGTTGCTCAATAAACACTTGTTGAGTGAAAGAGAAATGGACCTATTGGGCAGAATATAGACTCTGGACATGATTAAAGAGAGGCACAAAGAAGCCATTAAGGATCCCAAGGTGTTATTTAGGGACGTCCATCCCACAGAGCAGAGAGGAGCCACCAGATCAGAGAGGAGCTACCAGATCCAGGCTAGAGGCACACAGATGTCTTTCTGAAGCACTCTGCAGACGAGCAACACTTAGCTTCACCACTGATTTCTTGTTCTGCCTCTCCGGTAAGCCAGTCCCTTCTGGGAAGTATTTACAAAAATCTTTTCATGACTCAGAGGCCTCCTACAGTTATTTGCTTTCCTAGCAGAAAGCCTTCCCGGTGAGACACCTATACTTTTTTCCTGTTGAAAGTCTGGGAAAGTACATAGCCTTTATTAAAAAGAAAAAAAATAACTCATTTGGGCGAAGGTTAGGCAGCTGGCTGGGTGTTCTTGTCACCTTACCAAAAGTATCTGTTATTCTTTGGGCTTTCTTTTTCTTCTTCTTCTTCTTGGGTTTAAGGTTCTGTGATATTATGAGAAACAACAAAAGGCTTCTACATAAATCACCCGTGCGCTGAGGTAACAGAATGCTGAGAGCAGAATTCATGCTTCAGGCTCTCCCAAGCTTCCACAGAAAGGAGCCTTTGTGAACTTTTCAACAAGGATCCTTCTGGAAGCCATTGTCCTCTCTGAACCATTCTCATCCAAAGAACACATTAAGTAGCACTCTTTAGATTCGTTCCAAAACCAGTGCCCCAGTCGTGCCTTACAAATCCTGCAAGCCCCGTTTGTTGGGGTGTGTGCCAAGCTCTCGGGGACTGATTCTGAAGCCACGGCAGGGTCCCGGGAGCCCATCTTGTCCTCACAGAGAGAGAGAAGCAAGGAGTCCATCCAGAGCTGAGCCCAGGAGGTGAGGCATGCCGCCATTCCTCACCCAGACTAAGACAGTTTTTCCTTTCTTTATTGATATTATTTTTTCATCGTGCTCCTGGTACACAGCTGGGAGACATTTAACCAATGAGTGACTCCATCAGATCCAAAATGTAGCAAAGTGGAATGGCCAGTCTTCAGTGGAGACGGAAGGAGAACCGCTGCCCAACGCCAGGACGCAAGGGGCGCACAGCGCGGCCAGGCTTCTTTCTGCACAGCGCTTGCGGGTGCAGCACGCGAGGCGCGGGGAAGAACAGGAACCTCCCTTTCCCCCGTGGGGGCATCTCGGGCATCAGAACCCCTGGGGCCCGCAGCTTGGGCGCCCCGCCACTCTGAGTGCACGGGGCACAGCTGGCAGGAGTCCAAGGTCACATCTGGGCAGAAGCCAAGGAGAAGGACGGCTCTCCATTTGCGAACGGAGCTGCTGCTGGGACGCAGGGCTTTCTTTGTATTAAGATTGAGCAATCCGGACTAGAGGAAGTAACAGGCTGCTTGTGCTATAGACTTGCATTGCTGCAGGTCGGCTTGCCATACCCACGTGCTTGCTTCGTGAAGACCGGGCACGAAGTGTAGCCCTCCCTTCCACAAAGCTGCCTCTCCTCCACATTGCATTTCATCAGGACACTTAAGGGAGGAAAAAGAACAATGCTGTGGTTTTCATTGCGAAGTGTACTTTCCCTTCTCTCCGATTAGCGTCTTAGCCATCCTTCGGGCCCTGCCTCTGTTGGTGAATTATAATTTGTTAAAATGAGAGTCTTTGCCTAGTCCTCGGGGACCCCAGCTGTCGTGCTAACCATTGCAACAATGTCAGAGTCATGCTCGAAACTCGATACAAATACAGACACTAGATGGAAAAGCATGTTGCAATTTAGTCCTTCTTTTATTTCCTTTGCAGCATGTGGCAAAGCTGGAGACTTGATGTAAGTGAGATGTGATTCCCGGTAAACCAGACAGTCAAGCTGAAGGATAGGATAAAGACTTCTTCCTTAAAATCATGAATACTGGTAAGGAGGCAGCTTTCCACTAATACTGTCCCAAAGCATGACTTTCTTTAATTTCAGAAGGAAATACTGACATTAAACGCATATTGTGTTTCTATAAACTCTGTTATATAATGATGAAAGAAATGTAAACTTTGTAAATGGATCAAGTAAAATTTATCAATATATCAACAGATGTTTTACTGTGCATTTTTGTGCCCAGAGCACTGCATTTATGCTTGTTTTCATTGGATTGAATTTTAAAAACAAAAATAATTTCCACCATATCCAAAAACCCTCAAGAAGTAATTTTTTAATTGCATAAAAAAACAACTGGCACAAAAGCAATGGAAACAATCACAAAGGAAAAGATTGACAGCATGATATATAAACCTATTTCTGAAAGAATAAACTGATCAGATGATAAGCAACAAGATGATATATATACATATATATATATATAATTACCTCATACTGAGGAATATGTCTTGATGTGTTATCATAAGGTTGTATAATAGTAGAAGACATTATAATCCCAGTATGGAGAATGAAGACACAGGTATAAAATCTCAGCTACTTGGGAGGTAGACATTGGAAGGATCAAAGTTCAGTGCTAAATTAGAGGGTGGAAAAGTGGAGAGACCTGCATCTCAATAACAAAACTAAACAACCGTAATTCCAACTATGCAGAAGGCCATAAATAGAAGTATTTAGGTTTGAAATCATCCCCAGGCAAAAATTCAATACCTTGTCTGATAAATCAAACAAAGTGCTGGGAATTTTACTCCAGTGGTAGAGTTCCTGTCTAGCAAATGTGAGGTCCTGAGTTTAAGCCCCAGTAGTACCACAAAATGAAGAGAAAATCCCAGTAGAAAAGTGGTTCATAGATGTGAAATTCATAAATAAGAACTTAACGTAGTTTACATGCATACTTTTATAACACATCCCAGGAATACTTTTTAAATGTCTGACAAAAAAATGAACCTCAGTAATTAATCCAAGAAATGAAAATTAAACCAACAATGAGAGAACGATAATGTTAACATGTTTCATGATAACTGAGAAGTGAACAACATGTTCTTACATGTGTCTTCAGAGTAAGGAGAAGAAACAGATTTCCTCTCAATCCTCCAAGTACCACAACAAAGTAAGGGGAAATACAGGGAAATAAAGAACTGAAGGGATTAAGTTTTTTTTTAATTAATTAAATTGGAGAACTAGATATAGAGAGGGTAGATTAATGTCCAGGGACCTGGGAAATCAAGGCGCAGTTTCTCACTGGGGAGCTGGGAAGAACATAACACGATAGAAATGTTCTCCCAGGAAACGGGACTATTTGATTCATCCTCACAGTGAACGTAGTGGTTTGCTAATGACTCTCTCAACGTGGCCACCAGATTGGGCTAGAATCATCTGCGGGCATTCCAGGAAGGCCATTCTGCAAAGACCCAGTGTCGGGAGGTCTTGGCTCACAGGAAGTAACCTGGTGGGTTTAGGATGTTCAAAGGAGCAGATGAACCGCAAATTCCTCCAAATTGATCCTCCCTTGGGAAATGAACCAGGTAAGACTCCGAGGTGAGTAAGTGTTCTCTTGAAGACTTGCTGCTGAACAGAAGCACAGGAATGGCCACAAGCCCAGAGATCTTATCGGCTCCAGGGCCAGGCATTTTAGCCTTTAATGCAAGTGCCCATGCAATAGGCCGCAGTCACAGAAAAATGCCAACCGTTCACCCAGACAGCACCTTCTTTGCAAGCAACTTCCTAGGTAAACGAGGAAGTGAACATTTTAATGGATGGAAGCCGTGTTACATTATTGTTTTGTAGGCCGATTAACTACTGGGGAATGTGAACCCAAAAGAGAGACATTCGCTTTAGAATGTTGATCTGTGGCTCTTCTAGCAAATAATGAGGGCCATTCCTTTTCCAGAGCACTCTCACATCAAGACAATAAATGCTCAACACAATATGAAGGTTCCTGCCTTCAGGAGGGGAAGGAGGAGAAGGAGAAGGAGAAGGGGAGAAGGGGGGGAGGGGAAGGGGAAGAAGAAGAGGGGGGGAAGCTATCAACTCACTCAAAAGCAGTATATGCTATTTATGGAACTAATTTAAGAAGCTGGGCTTACTGGTGCATGCCTGAAAGCCAAATCATTGAGGAGACAGTAGAAGGATAAAGGCTCTGGGCTAGCTCCAGGTCAAAGCTTAAGACTATGTGAAAAATAAAACATAGCAAGAAGAACAGAGGGTGTGGCTTGCGTGGTAGAGCTTTAAACCCATGCGCCTACCGGAACACTAGGAACCAACTAAAAGTCACTCCTTGAAATGCTCATTAAACATTTGTGTATTTCTATCAGGCAGGATTCCTTCATATGTTTAAATATGACATGAGTTCATATGGTCATGCGGTTCATGTAATTTAGTTCCAAACCAAAGCTTACAAATCAAAGCATAAGGACAAGTTATAATGAGTCAATAAACATGAGTCAGTGATTTGAGAGGAAAAACGCAGTATAAATGTATACTAACTTTTCAAGTAGGATAATTACATTTGGGGGCTTATCCAGAATAAACAATTTGAGACTGAAATCCTATCATTGAGTAATTAAGACAAAATGAATCAGAGACCTACATATAAGAGTTAAAATGACAACACTTCTAAGGGAAAAATCCAAGGAACTGTGCTTGCTGGGCAAATGTCTATGCCTTGAGCAATGTCCGCAGCCCTTTCTGTTTTGGTTATTTTTTTTTTTAATTAGGTCTTGCTTTTTGACTGAGCTGGCCTGGGCTTCTGTCTTCCCTGTAACACGTTCTGCTTGGCTGGGATGCCAGGTGCACATCACCACACTGGTTGCGATGGAGTCAAATCAGGATTCTGCCTATTTCACCCTCCCGCATAGCTAACATGGCAGGTATGAGCCGCCACCCTCAGATCTGGAAAGGAATTTATTTCTGCCCTATGGCTCGTTTTCCAAAAGTTCACTTGCATCTCCACAAGGTTGTAAAGACGCTAAGCCAAAAGCAAACCAGGCCGAGCTAAGTCAGGCCAGGTGGGTGACCAGATTGCAGGTCAAGACGCCCACTAACCGGCAAACCTGTGACAGTGTTTGTAATCAACCTTATGAGTGTTCATGAGGGGAAAAAACACAATCACATAGAACATTTCCAAATGAAATGTACTGCCTGCTGGACCGTTTTCTAGAGGGTTCCCAATATTACGTGCATTTCCCCAACCTCGAGAAAATGATAGAATTCTAACTTTGCCCCAGAAACAGAACTAGAGTTGCTAAAGGGGGAATCACAACATGGTTTCCTGAAGGTACTGCTACATGGTGTGACTTTCAACACCAGCACCACTTCCGGCGTCACGTGGGTTCCAGCTGCAGAATCCAGTCCAGCCACCGAGTCACTGACCACTGACCAGGAAGGACGAGCGCATCCGACCTCCACAGTCCAACATTCACCCCTGGGTTAAATAAAGGTGATCTACTTGAAGCGGCAGGTCCTTAGGGTAGGTTAGCCTCAGATTCTGAGGAGAGCAGCTCCGGTGTCACCTCTGGCTGGATCTAATCACTAGGGACCAGGTCCAACCAAACTTCCACCCAGGCCTCCACCACATGGCTTTTGGCTGGAGAAACCAGAGTCGGCAAACCTCGTTCACACAAGCGTGGCCCTCAAGCACTAGACGCAACATCATACGATCGCAGGATGTATCCGCTGTACTGTGCTCTGTGGGGAATGACAGCAAAATGTGCTAACTGCCATGATACCACTGAGTATTTATCGCCCATCCTTCAGGATTTAGTTACAACTGAAAATAGATCCCAGTCCTTCTCCCGTCAGGTCTGTTGACAAGCACAATGTGTCTTCACTACAGCCTCTCCACCCACCCCCGTGGCAATGGTGGCAGTAGAAGCATTCTCCATCAAACAGGCAGGCCATTCTGTAGAGTCGCCATTAAATAGAATAAAAATTGGAGACCAGTCAGAATTGCTCAAATCCTTTGAAGGTAAAAGGCTGTCTTCTAAACATTTCTACCTGGAAACAAAGCAGAATAGATCATTCGCCACAAGCATGTCTGTGTTTCTGTATTTACAATGTAGCATAAAAATGGACAATGCAAAGTGTTCCGTGTACCTTTTTATTTTTACTCAATAACGGGAGCGGCAGAAGTTAAGCTCTACACCACACAGGCCCTCAAATGCCACCACAGGAGATGGATGTAGTAATCGGCTAAGACCCAAATAGAATGATGACATCCGCTTTGCACATCACGTAGAACATTTTTTTTAAGTCAGAGCAATATATGAATTTTTTAAGAAGGCTGGAAATGTCACAATGTTATATAACCAACCAAAGAACACAGTCTACCTCTACTCTTATCAAAAGATGAATCGTAGAGTTTCAGAAACCATTTACTAACTTCCTTTCTGGGTAAGGAACAGGACATTTGAATATGGTTTAAAAAAAAAAGTCTGAATCAGCACCAAAAACAAATATTATCCCAGAGAGATGCTCTGTGATTGGATAAGACAACATCACCTGTTGTGTGCTGAAAATGCCTTATCTGATAAAGCACAGGGTTCTGATTGAAAGGTGATTAAGGAAATGAGCCACAAGCAGCACGTTAAACATTAAGCATTTCTCAGAATATGAGCACTGTGCTAGAGGTTATGGCATCACAGGAAATGACTGTTCCACCAAGCTCAAGGTCGACTTGGCTACTTCCGATCCAGGCTCCCTTGGCGATAACAGCCAACCCCATTCACTTCTGCAGAACGACAAGAAGCTCATTGTCCTGACAACCTTCAAATTGGACTTCTTCTTTAACTATGGTCTTGTTATTTGAAAGTTTTGCTCTTCCTCTTCCACAATATTATCATATGTCCCTGGCTTTCCCTGATTTTACCTCAAATTCTTGATCCATCTATGTATTCATACATATTTACTTTTCAAAAATTTCAATCCAGGCCAGGCACCAGTGATTCATGCCTGTAATCCTAGCTACTCTAGGGGCTAAGATCTGAGAATCACAGTTCAAAGCCAACCCAGGCGGGAAAGTTTGTGAGACTCTTATCTCCAATTAACTACCAGAAAACTAGAAGTGGTGCAAAGTGGTAGAACACTAGCCTTGAGCAAAAGAGCTCAGGGATAGCACCCAGGTCCTGAGTTCAAGCCCCATGACCAGTGAAAGAAAAAAAATTCCAATCAATCAGTAGAGCCATTTCCAATCCTCTTTGTACAATGTCCAACTTGCTTCTTGGTCTAGCCACTCCAGTTTTATACTACTGTGCCTTCTATATAATCTGTAATGATGTGTATAATTGTATTATTGATAACTGACCCTATTACCATTCTATTTCCTGCTTGGTCTCTTGTGGCTTGATACCTTTCCTATCTGATACCTTGCCACCTTTCAAATTCCCTCTCTACCTCCTGCCCCTTCCAAATTATCCTGAAAGCCCAAATTATCTACCAAAAAAATAATGTTGAGGTCTAGAATCAATTATGTTGAAATCAGTGCTTTTATGGAATCAACATACTACAAAATGACATGTTTGTTTAACTTTGCCTCCTTTTGGCATACCTCATACCTAGGATGATAGACATGCGCCACTTTGTCCAGCTTCCTCCCATTGGGTAGTGTCTCACAGACAACTGCACGGGCTGTCCAGGAGCCCAATCCTCCAGCCTCAGCTTCCCACCCAGCTGGGATGGCAGGCGTGTTCCCTCACACATCGCTATCTGCAGAGAACAGGCCTCGTGACGTTTTCTGCCTAGGCTGACCTCAAACCGGGATCCTCCAAATCACAGCCTAAACTTGTAGTTCGGCTTATAAGGATGAGCTGCTGGCACCTAGTTTATATTTCCTATGTTTGTACATGGAAGAACCTCCCATATTTCTGATCATTTAAGTACTTGCCCTCATTACTCCACTCTGTGTTATAGAGGTAATTTTTATGAATAAGATTCCTTGGTATAGGATCAGTAGCATTTGCTACTTGAAATATGAGTAAGAAGAAAGAGAACACAGTGGGTACCATTCTGCCTGTGTTTCCACTTATACGGGGAAATGATGACTTTGAAGATGAAGGAAAAAGAAAATAAACACCCAAGGACAGATTTCTCACTCTGGTCCCATTTGGTGCTCATCTGTAGGACGTAGGGGTGATAGAAGTGGATTGGGCAGGGAGGGAGGGGGGTCCTCCAAAAGTATAGCTCTTTTATGTGTTTTTATCAACTAGAACCCTGGGCCAAGAAAACTGAGTTTAAGGCATGGATAATTTTCTGGGACATGGGTATGTGCCCTTGAGACTCCGTCCCACGGCTCAGCAGCACAACTCTTGTCTTCTTCCGTGTCAAGTGGAAGAGCTGGGCCTGAGCCCACGGATCCCCGCAGAGAGCCTTAAATCCTAGCTGTAAGCATGGTTTTCTCAAAGCTATACACGTTTCCTACAAAATATCGAGGTAAAAGGTATTTCCAGGTCGTAATTCCTCATTACCAATTCCTTCACCTCTGCTGGTGTTCCAGGTGCCGGAAGATATGCTGAAGGCTTTTCATTAGGTCACTAGTGGTCAACAGAAACAAAAATTCAGTGTTCACATGAGTCTATTCATTCCATGGGACCGGAAGATAGGAGGGAGAATTAACAAATGGGACTGCATCAAATACAAACCTTCTACGCAGTGAAGTATGTTGTCATTAGACAACAGTCTGCCTACTGAATAGGGGAAGGTGTTTTCTAGGAATATGTCTGATAAAGATCTAATAACCAGAATATCCAAGGAGCTCAAATAGCCAGCCCCCCAAAAGTATCAATAACCTATTAATAAATGATTAAAGTTGCTAAACAGTCACTTCTCATATGGAGAGGTAGAAATGGCCAGGAAATATTTTTTTTTAATGCTCAGTATCCCCAGGGATTAATGAAATGTCAACTGCAACAATATTAAATTCCATCTCCAGTGAGAATAGCCATCAGCAAGAACACAAACAGCAAGAAGTTTGGTTGCAGGTGTGGGGAAGAGTCCTCCTGCACTATTATTGGGCATGTAAGTTAGCACAGCTACTACAGAAGCCAACATAGAGAATCCTCAAAAAACTAAAGACAGAACTACCTTATGCGCCAAGAATACCATTTTTTGTGTATTCATCTGAAAGGTCACAAGATAAGGTAAAGGAAAGGCATATTCATGCTTATTGCAACACTATTCACAATAAAATGTTATGGAAATAGTCCCAAGACCTTTCAACTGATCAAGAAAATATATGTGTGTATTTGTTTGGATGCATATGTGTATGTTTGTGTGTGTGTGTGGGTGTGTGTGTATAATAGAATTTTATTCTCCAGGAAGAATAGTATTATGTCATTTGTGAGTAAATGGATGGACCTAGAAAACATCATATTGAGTAAAGCATAGGCTCAAAGATATTAAAGGGCATATGTTTTCTCTCATATGTGGGAGTTCGACCTAAAATATAAACATAGATGAAAGAGACACGGGGCCATATGTATGTATATATATGATCAAACATATGACTAAAGTGTGGTGTGCCCAGAGTGGATTCCTGTGGTATAACCCCTTTCAACAACAGACAGTTTAACAAAATAAATGCAAGGAAGGGGAAACAGGTCTTGTCTGAGGAGAGGGCAGACTCAAGGGAAGGGCGAGGACGATAGGAAGAGAAGAGTGGGGGAGGAGAGTCCTAACGGGGACACTCAATTCAGAGGGATGGGGAAGGAGAATAGATGAGGGACACCGCTCAATATGCCTTGCTGCCAGGTGCCCTTGACTCATGCCTAATAACTCAGAAGGCTGAGATATAAGGGTTGAAGCTTGAAGCCAGACAGGGCAGGAAAGTCTGTGAGACTCTTATCTCCAATTAACCACCTAAAATCCAGAAATGGAGCTTAAGCAATGGGGCAAGTCTTTAGTTCATGCCCCAAGACCAACAACAGCAACAACAACACCAAAAGATTCACTGTACACAAAAACAGACATATTAATTGAAACCTCTTTCTAAAGATAATAAAAAAAACTATAAGGCTGCATTTGAAATTTCCCGATATACTATCACAAATACCAGTTTCTTTTTGCTATTTTTTTTTTATAAAGAGCTGAAGATCCAAGAAAGTCAGGACGACTGAGAAAGAAATAAAGAATACAAGTGTATGCATTATGGAAATGTCATGATGAAATCCCTTACTATGTACAATGTAGCACAGCCAACAAAATACAGAAAAAGAAAAAGCAATAATGAGTACAACAAAGCGTTCTGCTCCACTGTTTAACCTTCCTACACACCCAGAGAGCTATCGCATGCATTACAGAAGGTTCTGCTGACTAGGCGATGATTAATTAATCACACTTGCAACCAAGCAACATTAACAACGCAGAGCAGCAACCAAATGTCCTCTGTATCACAGATGTTTTCTTTTTTTTTTATTAAGGAATAAGTATTACACGCCAATATTTAACAGCCTTCTTCAGACACGGATGATAAAAAAAAAACACAACATGGATGGTACAATATGTGTTTGTTTCCAAATTGGTTTCACTTTGAGTTTCATGTTGAAGGTCACATCTCTCTTCACTTTGAGTTCACGAGTAAATATTTGCACATAGATAAGTTGCAAAACTGGAAATCTTGTCGTGTCGCTTTCCTTCCCCTCTGTTGTATGTGGTTCTCTCAAGTTCCAAGACTTAGAGCAGACACACCGATGACTGTCACCTAATGCCAAGGACAGCAGACACTGTCCAGAGACACTTTCTCGGTGTCATGTTATTACCATTTGTATTACTTACAAGTGATGCAGGAAGACAGGGGGAAGTAAAGGTCACTTTTCCCTAGTAAAAGATCCGTGTTCATCCATCTACTACAGGGTCAAACAGGTGGCCAAGGAAGCAGGCATGGTGGGCATGCCTGTAGTCCCGGCCCTTGGAAGTGGAGGCCGGATTGTGAGTTCAGCTCTAACAAAAACAAAAACAAGACAGTCAAGGTCAAGGGGGGAAGGCAGCGCCTTGAGCTGTCTCTGGGACGCAGAGCCGCAGAGGAGCCGCCATGAGGAGCGTCCTGTCCACTGGTCCGGCTGCTCAGGGCGCCCCGGGGCGCGTGGAGCGCAGCGCGCGGCGCCTCTCCACCCGCGAACGGGCCAAGGGCGCCCCGTGGCCCGCGCCTTGGAACGCCGCTAGCTCGGAAGCACCACTCGATTCCATCTCCACGCGTGGCACGATCCCCGCCCTGCTCCATGGAGCGGAAATCCCTCCACGCCTGTCCGTGCGATCGGCTCGTTCCTATCGGATTCCCAGGGCGCCTGGCGCGCGCATCGCCCTTGCGGGGGGGTGGGGGGGCCGGGGCCCTGGCCCTGCCTTCCCCAACCCCACGGTGGGGGTTCCAGAAACACGTCCCCACGCAAGGCTGGGAGGGGGAAGACAGCAAGAAGGACCAGGAAGGACACTGCACTCATTACCTGACTTCTGGACTCGTACCCAACTACTTACTAAAATACAAAAGGATTGCTAGAAGAAAAGTCATAAAACTAATGTTTTAATAATGTGAGAAATAGTTATTGAGAAGATAAAGAAAACATTTTCTCCAAGCTTCTTTTCTTGGTCCAGATGGTTATTAGGTTAGTAAAGAATTCTGGGCAAAAAGGGAAGGAAGTAAGGGAGGGAGGGAGGGAGGAAGGGAGGGAGGGAAGGAGGGAGGGAGGGAGGGAGGGAGGGAGGGAGGAAGGAAGGAAGGAAGGAAGGAAGGAAGGAAGGAAGGAAGGAAGGAAGGAAGGAAGGAAGGAAGGAAGGAAGGAAGGAAGGAAGGAGTATTTTAAACTATTTATTTAGCACTTTCATATTTTTTACAAAAAAAAAAAAAAAGAAAAGAAAAGAAACCATTCAGGTAAAAGAATGAATATACCCAAAATGGCCAGGGAGACTAGGTCAAATGAATTTTAAAAATATCAGTTTGCTATTAGTCTTTCTTGTCTAAATTTGATACAAAACTGCAATCCAGGACCTTGAAATCAAGGTTCTGAAACAAAAAGCCCTTGCCAATGGTTTCTGCCAGCAGCAGGCAGCAACTTTTCTCTTCCACGTCGCTTTTGCGAGCTTAACATCGCCCCCGTCCCTGTCCCCTCTCTAATTGTGGCATCCCCCAGTTTGCACAATATTCACCAAAGCCTCAAAAGCAACACTGGGAAAGTGAATAACCATTTCTGATGATTTGTATCTAAACTCCAATCTTTCCATTTCCTCTGAGCAATGGAAAAAAAAAAAAACGTGGAAAGTGATTATGAATTGAGCATGCACTGTGCAGAGCCCTTAGCTTTGAAAAATGAAAGCACAAAACTCATTATGCTTTGCCGCAGCTCCCAGGACATAATTACGTAAAGGGACAGATTCTTCCTGCCAGCCCTTGTCTTTGGCACTGGTAGGAGGAAATGCTGTCAACGCCCTTCTCTTGGCTGCTGCTTTTGTAAAATGGCTATTATCAACCAATGTTTGGGAGCCCGCACAGTTCGGATTTGGGGAGCATTAGCCTAGAAGGATTCATCTGTTCCTACCTCTCAGGCAATCAGATTGGATCCTTGATCTGAAGGTACCACCTTAATAAAGCTCTTGAGACAGTGTGTCCAAGGGTAACTGTTTTCATTGTAAATGAGTATCCATTTAGGGATTTTTGTGCACTATGGAAGTTTTATTCATGTGTGGGCTAGTTAGTAGGCATTCTTGACCACTAAGAAGGCACGTCAGCCTGCTCTCCTGTCCTAGGCAACAGTGACAAGGAAAGAACAAAAGGACCCTGAGGGCCCCTCCCTCCGCTGGCCCTCCCGTGTCAAGACCATGCCGTGCTCAGTGCAAAATTTTAATTAAGTTTAAAAAAAATGTCCTATTCTCATTTTCCAAAGAACATCCTTGGGTTTTTTGAGTACCACTGTTCACTCAGCTCTGAAAATGGGGGTCAGCATTTGAGAGGATGGGAACCCTTTGGGGAGGGTTGTTCTGCCAAGCTGTGACACACTGGATTTTGAGTCTCTCTGCATTATTTTGTACCCTAGATAGATGAAATCAAGATTTAGGTAATAATTCAGGGAGTTCAATCAATGGTAGCTATCCATATAGGTGATTCAAGACAGCATAATGTGAGTCCTTGCTAGTAAAAGTGTTCAGGCTGAATTTTCTAGATAGATAATTCTACATTTCTCTTTGTCAATGTGGATGAAGCATTCGGGGAAATAAGAAGAAACTTTGCTCTTTTTTTTCCCTTTTAATTAGACCTGCCTGCCATTCAAATTGCTATTCTTTACTGCAGCATATTCTATCCAAATTGAACCCAGGGACTCCACTGCACTGTTGTTATTAATTTTTCTTATGACGAGTGAAACTACACTCTCCCACACCTGGTGTCTTGGTTAATTCCATCAACATCACCACAAACCCTTCTGAATTGTGCCTGGCAGAGGAAGGTCGTTCCCAGACGAGCCCTCCGTTTCAGAATGCCCATCATCGCGCAAGTCCTGTGCAATAGAAATGAGGAGAGCTAAGAAAACAAAGACATCGGTGCAACAAGAGTCACAGAGGAGTCAGGAGAGGAGTTGCGGAGGTAACGGGTCAGAAGCCAGGTAGTTCAACATCCCCGCAGGTAGGGATGTGCAAAGCACGATGGGAAGGCAATTCTGTGTGCCTACTATGGAAAGCCACCAGCACTGACCAGTGTCGGCTCTGACAGATTCTCATAGACACGAATGGCAGATTTGCCCCCTGACTAGCCCTCCTGGCCTGACCCTGGCCAGGGGCAGGTGGCTCACTCCTGTGATCCTAGCTACTCAGGAGGCTGAGGATTGCAGTTCAGAGCCAGCCGGGCAGGATAGTCTATGAGACCGTTATCTCCAATGAACAACCAAAAAGCCAGGAGTGGAGCTGTGGCTCAAGTGATAGAGTGCTAGCCTTCAGCAAGAAAAGTTCAGGACGGTACCCAAGCCCTGAGTTCAAGCCCCAGGACTGGCACCTCCCAAAAAAATCAGTTTGGACAAGAAATTATATAGTTTTTTTAATGGACTACTATTTAGAGAAAAATGCTACGATGGAATTACATTTGATCTTAAAGAAAATCATCTCATACGCTTCCTATGTTCTCATATTCCTGAATCTTGGGGAGAGTTATCAATAAATGATAAAAGTTATAACAATAGTCAACTTGATCCTCTTAATCCAGCTGGGTCTCTCTCGGTCACTTACACACACACACCATACATATCATACACACATAAATGCATATGCACACTTACACATACCTATTATACTTATCTGGCTCTGCCCTTAGACATTTCCCTAAACCACCTTCCAAATAAGCCCTGGCTCTTATGTACAGAATTCTCTTTTCAGTGCTAAAGTCAAGGCTCATTTACTGTCTTCACTGCTATCTCATTCTACCTCAGAGTCTATCTACCGTGGAGTCAAACGAATTGTAAAAATTATTATATCAACTTGCTCAGAAAGTACTGTAAGACAGAGTGAATATGCATCAAAAGTGCTCCAGTGCACTGGCAAACCCCTGTTGTGCTTGAGAAAATCCTGGAAACCAGCCAGTGACCCCCTTGACCTCTGACTCCAGCATTTGGGAGTCCTCACCGGCATCTGGAAGCTTCTCAACGCCTCAGCCTTCGGCTTGAAGGGCACAGTTCTCAACACTGTCCCCCTACAGGGAGAAATCCTTGACCTTCCTTTTCTGATCTATTTTTAATTTGTTTTATTTGCTGTAAGTTTCGCAATCCTTATTCCATCCTCTGCCATGAGTTGGGAAACTTACAAGTGATGAAACACAGAACGTGCATGCATGGATCTTTGAATGCACTCTGATGTCTGTAACACAGAGAGAGGTCAGTACCCTAAAGTAGCTGCCATGGCCTAGTAAGGTTGAAAAGAAGAAGAATCGCTTCCGTGAGTACAGAATGGGTGAAGGATTGACATTGGAGACGGAAAACCTCCCGGGGGTTATATAATAAGGTGGCAGAAGGCAGAGATGTGGAGGGAGCAGAAATAGAGCAGGCCTGGTGGGAAGAGCTAAATAGAGGCACAGGGCAAGAAGGTAGGGAAGCCTGATTGGGGTAGAAGGACCATTCAAATCCGCAGAACGACATTTAGAAGTAAGGTAGAGCCTGTTTTTTAAAAGGGTAGATGTCCTGTGTGTCTATTTTATCTGGGAAGATCAGAATGAGAAAGGAAAATGTTTATGTTTATATATCCATGCAAGTGTGTTGGTAGCTTCACTGAAAATGTAGAGAATAACAAAAATGCTCATTTCTTAAGTCCTGAGCTTGTGGGACCCAGGACTGTACACATTTACCAATCAGCTGCTTCGGCTCAGAGGAAGAGAAAAACAGCTAGGAACTCCAAGGAGACCTACTTGAGATCAAAGATTCAAACTGCATCTACGAGAATAATAAACCCACATCACATTTCTGTAAAATTTTCACTTCAGGTTCACGCTTAGCTGCTCAGTCATGAGGATTCTAAGACATGGCTGATCACGTCCTGGAGGGGAAGGGAGAAGCGATCTCTTTGTTGCCAGTGTCTTCTACATTCGGTGACACCGCCTCGCTTTTCCCCACTTTAAGTCTCAATCAGTTTGATTGATGCACAGAAACTCCCCGGGGAGGAGGGAAAGAAGGATGAAGTGCCATATTTCAAATCAAAAGTGGTTTTATACGCATCATCTTAATTTTCAACGATGGAGAAAGACCAAGAATTCTAAGTAGCAGAGAAAGGTTCAAGGTTAATTTGATTGGCAATATATGAAATGCCACTTACCTCAGGCCATTTCAAATTGCCCCTCATTCTCTCCACGATGAATGAAACGATTCTTTCCAAAGACAGAGGGATCAACTGATAATGGCTGCTATTACATATTCATACACCACTTTACATTCTGTAGCTGGCTCGGCAGGAATTCTTGCCAGTCTGTCTTCACAGATTTCCTGTCAGAGGCCAGGGAGGATTCGTCGTGGACACTTCTGTAGTGGACGGAGGAGCAGAGGTGAGATCGCATGTCAGAGCTGCCTGGCAGGGACCACACCTTGGGCAAAGGGGTGATCTAAGGCTCCACTTTGGCCCTGACTGTCCACCTTAATACCTGCTGGGGACGTACAGTGCCAAGACCCGGCACGCGCCTCCTAGCTCACCGTCCTAACAGTGTGGATTAGCATGAGGCTACAAAAATCATTTTGTCCCTTCACTAAATAACAAGTCTCTGTTGAAGCTAATGTCCTCGTTCCAGAGAAAATTAGAAAGTCAGATTTTTTTTTAATTCCAAAAGAATTTAAAAATCGTATTAAGAATTTTTACACGCAGTTGAGTTTCCAAGCTGTGGTGCAATGGACACACTTCTTGGAGCCTGATCCCAAAGACACTGAGGTTAAATCGATTCTACCAACGTTTATTTGCTATCTCCTCTGCGCCAGGCACTCCATTGGCCAGCCTTCATCCTTGTACAAGCCGGGGTAGGTCACGCATCAAAGACAGAGCCAAAGACAGACTTGCCTGTGAATTCAGCCTGAGGGAAACCGAATAGGAAATGGAATGGCCAAGTGAACGCAGTCCCATCTCACCTTGCAAAAGAAACCTGAAGCCTGAGGCTCACTCCGCCACAACCATCAGCGGCACCTTTTCATCGCATTTTGATTAAGAAGTTGTACAAAGGAGTTACAATCCAACGTGTCAGTTTATGAGTGCAACACATCTTGATCCATGTCACCCTCTCCTTGTTCTCCCTCACCCCTTCTAACCACATCATTCCCAGGTTCATATTTTAAGCTAGGATCTCTCTCTCTCTCTCTCTCTCTCTCTCTTTCTCTCTCTCTCCCCTGCTCCTGTTGTCTGTCTGTCTTTCTCCCTCTCTTTCCTCTCCTCTCCTCCCTCTTCCCACTCCTCTGTCCCAGTCATTTAGTGACTTGGCCAATTGCTGAATTGCGATATATGATTCACTCTCTTCCTTCAAGGTCAGGGATAGCCCTTACATGATGACAGTGCTCGAAGTAATACACAACTCAGGTAAACCTTGAGAGGTTGACCTGTCCTAAGGTCCACAAAGTTCAAAGCTGTGCCTGTGCCCAAACCAACTGTCTCTGAGCTAAGCCAGACATGTCCATAGGCTTTCTCCACAGACCCAGAGTCTGGGTGCCAAACTCTCACCGAATGCATTGTTATTGTTTCTGTCCGTGTTATCATGCTTTTACTCCTTAGGAGATAGCCAGGAGTCAATTTTATTAGTAAAGGTGTCTATTTTTAACCGCAATCCTTTTCTCCTATGCCACCATGGTGTGTATTGTTCAATTCTTGGGCTGTGAGAACCGTGCTGAGCTGAGAGATTGGAATCCGGGGGATGAGAGTCTGCAGGTGCAAGGTTAGCCGTGGCGACCGAAGCCCAGATGCTGCATGATGACGCTGCTACGTCCACGAGGCCTCTGAGAGGGGCAAACCTGCTGCTTCTCCAGGAAAAAATACCACGTGGTAGATGAGCCTCGCAGGTCTCACAGACTCGGGGAAGTCCCGGATGGTTTCTTCTGAATTTTAACTGTAATAGCCTCAGCCAGAGCAAAGCCACTGGATTCCTGGAGGCAATACCTAAGATAAGGAGAGGACCTCCGTCACCCAAAGGGGCCACCTGGGCAGAAGCATGAAGCTCAGTTCCAGGAGGAGGTCGCTTCCTCCAGCTGATCAAGAAGTCTGGAGACCATTGCCACGGGTGACGTTTGACAACGGCGCACGTGCAGATTCTGTTCAAGGTATCTGTCACCGCTGCCCCTCCGGGGGCCACATCAGTATGGGTGGCCGTTACATCTGCAAGAAGGAAGCCACTGCCATCATCTTGGCCAAGCTCACCATCGTCCCTGGGTGGGACTACTGAGGGGGAAGAGTATCAGCAGGCTGCACCATCCCATGCAAGGGGACGGTGCCCGTGCCCCTCATCCCACCCCTGTGCACGCTGAGGGTCCCTCAGCCCCCGTGCCCAGGAAGTTGCTAAGGATGACAGATGCCAGCTCTACTCACCAAGAGCTGAGCTGACACCTGGGTAATGGCCACGGCACCACGGCCATCTTTGATGCTATCTCCAAGACCTACAGCCTCCTGACCCTTGACCTCTAGGAAGATGCAGTATCAAGTGCCTCTGGTCAGGAACTCTCTCAAACATCTTGAAAACAAAAAACCCCGCTTGAGCATTCGGGCACAAATTCATGCACATTTGTCCGGGCCCCAGCCGCAGCTACACCATAGGGTTTTTATAGAAGGATAAAATGAAGTCATTCTCATCCTAGAAACTCCCCTTCCACAGTCTAGCAAACGTGTGTATTCCTTTCCTCATAAAGTGTTCGGTTACTTTCACTTAAAAAACTCATGTGAAGCCAGGCGCTGGTGGCTCACGCACTGTGATCCTAGCTACCTAAGAGGCTGAGATCTAAGGATTGTGGTTCAAAGCCACTCCAGGCAGGAAAGTCCATGAGACTCTTAACTCCAATTAACCACCAGAAAACCAGAAGTGATGTTGTGGCTCTCAGTAGTAGAGAGCTAGCCTTGAGTAACACAGAAACTTAGGGACAGTGCCCAGGTCGTGAGTTCAAGCCCCGGGACTGGCAAAAAAAAAAAAAAAGTAATAAAAATAGTATCGTTTAAAATAAAACTAAAAAAACAAGTGGCATAGAGAACAAATAGAATGCCAGTGGCTAGATATGGGAAAGGGAAAGGGAAGATGCGTTCTGGTAGATATTAGGTACAAAGCTGAACTGTTCACGTCCCCCAAGATAAAGACAAGCACGTGACAGAGATGAGCTCTACCACACTGTGCGGTACTCCACAGTACTGGATTTTACACTTGAAATTCCACTGAAAGAAGGGAGCTCCTGTTAAATGTTCTGTTCACAATAAAAATATAATGTTTTTTAAACTGTGGCTAGCAACGTTTTGAGACAGAAAACTACAGCCCAGGCACCAGATTGACAAAAAAAGTAAGTTGATAAAATGTTTTCAGTTGAGCAAGTCTCTCTAAAAAGAACTCAGGTGTGTTCTGAGCCACAAAGGTATGGAAGCAGTCTACTGAGAGGAGCCTCCCAGCATCTGAAAGCCAAGAAAAATAAAAACAAAACTTCACATAAGGGAAAGACAGCCTCAGGCAACAGGAAGCCACTAGGGCAGGGAGGCTCTTCCCTTATTCAAGCTTCCCAATAGAAGCAAGGTCTGTCTCCTCCCATCCCAGTCCTGGGCGTGGCCACTATGACCACGCCCACCATGCCTTTCCACACCCAAGACCCCAGGACGGCAGCCCAAGCCTGGCTCCAACACGCACACATAGGCCACCGTGCTACCGCCCTGGCACGTGTGGGTGCTCTCAGTGACAAACCAGTGTCGGTAATGGCATTAGCTGACATGGTAAGCATTAAGCCAAAACTTACATGGCTGGCATTTGATGATCAGTCCTGGCCACTTCCCTACTTTTAATCATTCTCTTGGATAGCCTGTCAAACCGCCTCCATTTTAGTCACCATAAAAAGCTGCTATGTGCAATACCACGCATGATCCCCTCATAATGTGGGGGTCGTTGCTGTTGCTTTTATGCTGAGCTCATCTTCTCCATCTCTCACTTTCATGTTTTTAAACATTGGTGCAATTTTAGGTCTGTTGGACTGCCCATAGCTAATAATAGTCTTCTATTCAAAAAAATCCAAATAGTACCCTTTCCCTTTGTATCCTTACTATTGGAATTGTGACTTGGAGTAAAATAAAATGTTATTAAATTCCATCCATCATCCACATTGTTGCAAGCTTCTCCATTTAGGTCCCACTTTTGTGGACACTGCAAAGCTAGATCGTGGTATTAAAGCAGAACTTATTTATGAAAGGGAACACTAACCAGAATGTAAAGAGAGGAATTTAATTGTGATCTACAGTGCTTTGAAAGCAGCAAGATAAACACTAAGCACTGTACACACATGGTCTGATTTAGAACAACCATCTCCCCCATTTTACAGATGAGAAACTGAGGCCAGACACATGGAGCGACTTGATCAAAGTCATAGAACTTAGAAGGGACAAAACTCAGAATCCCCTCTATCCAGTTCTAAAACCAGGCCTCTTAATCATTCCGTCACGTGCAGAAAAATTGTATGCGATCTTTTGTGCATGTGCTTTTCTTCAAAATGCCTTTCAGTGTTCAAGTAGCCAAATGAAAACCACACATAATGAAATAAGGACGTGGGCACTTTGGTGCCCCTTTTAAGCTTTTGCTGCTGTCCTTCTAATGCACCCCTTGCGATTACCTGGTTTCTATTCAGTCACCGTTAGCATGCAATAAAAGGGGGAGCAGCATAAATGATACTGAAATAGCACACGTAGCCATTGCAGAAACCGGGAAGAACACAGACGAACAGCAAAGCCAGGGTTCAGGCCGTCCTCTGTAGCTGCTGCGCCTGCTGGGGCCCTGGCTTCATGTGGTCAGCCACTGGCTGCAGAACTTTGTGTTTCTGCCCACAATGAAATTTCCATCTCTGAGATGTTATTATGGGCTTCATAGAACAATCTGGGTAAGGTCATATTTGCATAAGTCAAGCGTTCCACAGTGTGTACGGCATCTTTACCTAATTCAAGATTAAATCACAGCTGTGGACTATGATTAACCAGCCAAATTGCCCTAAAGGCCAGCCAGCCTTCACTTACAGGGGAGTGGTTGGAAAATGGGAGCTGGGAACTGCAGCCTGTCTCCTCCACAAAGCCCTGGCCATGAGAAGGCGTTCAGGAGAGAAGCAGGACCCAGCGTCCACGCTTTGTCAAGTTCGTATAGAAAGGGGACATGTTGGTGCCGGCCCCGGTGATCACAAGAAGACTCTAAAGGACCATGGGCGCTGCTGATGTCTCCAGATTGTTCCCCAGGGGACCCAGACCTGCGCCAATCTGGTGGCTTCCAACGTGAATTCCCCAAAGTGCCGTTTCCTCCTGTCAAGCTACGTTAGGACTGCAAGGCCCAGTCAGTGTGGCCCCAGGTCCTTCAACCTGGGCGACTTCACTTTGATCTAGTAAGCAAGCTAGGATTCCATCCTGCCTAAATATGCTAACTATGAAGTTAGAACATCAGTGCTTCAGGCAATGGCCATCTTTTACTCACAAGGGGAGGGTACAGAAGTGAGATACAGCAGTGCCCAGTAGTTCAAGGCTAGAAAGATCTGGGTTTGGATTTCCGATCCATATCTCAAGTCTTCATCACTTGAGATGTGCATTATCATTTGTTCTAGTGTTGGTAAATCTATGAGTGAAATGTTCTCATTCAACCTTTCAAACATGGACAGATTCATAATGTGTGTACTCCATGTGGTCTGTGACACGCAGGTGTCTCTGCTGAACTGCACGTGTCCTAAATCCCCCTACAGAGTTCTGAGCATGTGATTTTCAATCTGTCTGGCCGAATTCCTCCAGCAGTTCCTTTATATCCCACTTAGCCTTGCCAAGAATGGGCCCATCTTTCATCCCAATGTAGCCCTTTCTCAAAGAGGTGGAATTTTACAGCTTGGTAGACCTGTAAGGGTGCCCCGTGGTGAACTCTTTCCAGCAGTAAGTAAGCAATACTCACACACAGAAAGCTTATGGGATGTCACCACACTGACCACATGTCATCCGATACTGAAAGCGAGACACATTGATTTCTGGAAAGCTCTTTACTCATCACACAGTCCGATCATGGGCTGCAGGGCCTCCATAGAGCCTGGCTCACAGCAACACACCTTACATGCAGTGCACGTAGAACCCAAACTCAGCCGCTCAAAGCGCACTTCATCGCTTAGCCAGTGGCCTCCACGTGTCTCTAGGAGCCTTTGCTCTATGCATCATTTTGCAGTATTCACTTATCTGTATAGATTTATTATTTATTTATTTAATGCATTTTCTTTTCCTCTGTTTAATGCTTTTGCTCTCCATAAAAATGTAAGTTCCAAGAGGGCAGTGACAAATCTGTCTTGTTTAACATGATTATTTCCTGGTCCTAGCACCATGTCTAGAACAGAAGCAAAAACCAAGTGAGGACTGGGGATATGGCCTAGTGGCAAGAGTGCTTGCCTCGAATACATAAAGCCCTGGGTTCAATTCCCTAGCACCACATAAATAGAAAAAGCCAGAATCGGCGCTGGGCTCAAGTGGCAGAATGCTAGCCTTGAGCAAAAAGAAGCCAGGGACAGTGCTCAGGCCCTGAGTCCAAGGCCCAGGACTGGCCAAAAACAAAAAAACAAGTGAATGATCTACGTGTCTCACTACTCTTAAAGTATTTCTATCAGCGAACTCATTACATAAGGTTGATACCATATATTCCCATTGCTGTTTCTCTATAAAAAACTACCAGCTTTCAAGACAGTGGCGTTTGTGCTTTGTAGCACTAGCAATATGTAGATTATGCCTTTACCAATGCAAAGAGGGCTGTTAAATAATTATTGGTCAAATAAATAAATTCAACCATTTGTAAACCATGGTGAGGGCTGGAGTTATGGATCAGAGTGTTCTATTATGTTATGAGGCTCTGAATTTGATTCTTACCACTAATTAATTCTAGTGATCTTGAACATATAGGTATGACATATGACATATATATTCAAACACACATACTTATTATTACACTGACTGAATCATTCATACACTGATTAAACTTGATACAAATTAACATTTTCATGATAGTATTTGTAGAAAGCTACCTGCCCTCACACATGCCTAATTTTCAGATTCCTGTTCATATTGTACAGTCCACTTTTATTTCTTATAAGTCATTTTGTTTTTTCATGGTACATAGACACATGGTCTCTTTCAGATGCTATTGCAATTGTAAAGGATAGAAACCAAACTATAACAAGCAATGACACTTAAAAGAAAAACTACAGTTTTCATAAGAACTTAGAAAAATGTGCTTGGCATATGATTTTTCTTTTTATTTTCCTATTTGAGGTTCTTGGGATTGGACCCATAGCCTTATATACAGGAGCATTGAACTACATCCAAGCTGTATTGCTCTTCACTCTATTCCTCTCTCTTCTTTTTTGCTTCGCCACCAGTTCCATCAGAAATGCATACACTTTGTGGAATAAGCTCTTACTTTGGCTCGGGGCATGGTACAAAGAGAAAACCCACAGGTAAAAGCAGACTTCTATATGCATCACTTCAAGTTCATTGATTCCTAACTTCAAAAATAAAAAGGGGCCAAAGTTCAGAGCAACCACTTAGGACTGAGCATCGCAACATATAATAAAACAGTCAGAAAGATGCTGGTGATCGGACTTGAACAGGTCATTCCAAGCAGGCTCAGGGCTAAGTGCCTAAGCGTAACATGGGCAATACCTTGGGCTTATCTGTGCCTCTTAAGAGCATCTTTGCAAAGATGACAACTGTGGAAAAGGGAATAATTCTCTCTCTCTCTCTCACCCTCTCTCTCATCGTCTTCACTAACATTTTAGCTTCTCTTTTGAAATTCTACAAGGCCAACTCTACAAAATGGAAACCTAACAGGGACACTTTCACAAGGACTTCTGAAAATGACCAAACAACAGCAGTCAGCCTTTGATCTTTCGACCACATTCCAGGAAGAATGAAAAGAACACTCTATTCATCGGCTGAGTGCACACCGCAGTGCATGCATATGCTGCTGTTAACCTTGCACTCAGAGGAAATGAGGAGATCATCGCTTATAACTAGAATCTATCACGGATTCCGGGTATTTCAAGTTTATTTATTCTTGCTTTATCAAATAGCTGGCTACAATGATACTTAGGCTACTTTCTTCCCTATCTCTGCTGTTTGTGGATGACTATTCAAAAGCCCTGAGGCAGCATCTGAGTGATGGCTAACACCCTAACGGGACAAAGGCCAGCCAGCCATCTTGAGATGATCACCTACTGGATGAGCTCCTACATAAAGTGTATGCTCTTCCACCAGTCCAAGTACATACAAAAGTATCTGGAATGTACTGGAGCCCACGTGTGTGGCCGCACATTATTTGCACGCATGGGCAGTGAATTGGTAGAGGGAACCACCGAGGAGCTCTTCGGAGCCAGCACAAAGGACCTGCCGCTTAGACATCGCGTTAAAGGCAAGAGAACACAGGTGGCAAATGCCAGACGCACGAGGCAAGCCTTAGCACCAGAACGACCTGACAGCAATGGATCCCGTGCTAGTCCTCTCTCCATTATGCTCGCAAAGCATCTGAGATATCAGCCCCAAAAGGGGAAAAGCTTAGTATTTGGGCTTGGAGTTTCGAAGCTTCCCGTCCATGATCGATTGGCTCTGTTGCTTTATAAGTATGGCCGCACAGCAGCACATCAGGGCAGAAGCACATAAGACACCGGACCTTCGCCTGGCATGACAGGACAAATAGGAAGGGCCTAGAACGGCACTGCCCCTCTATGCTCACTGCCCCAAGAACCGGAAGAGCTCCCAATAGTTTCCACCTCTTAAGGCTTCCACCACCTCCCAATAACTCCTGGTTGGGAGTCAAGCCTTTAGAAAATGGGCCTCTGGGGAGGCCAGATCCAAACATAGCAGGCTCTGCTACTTAGGAATGCCTCCAAATTTAGCTCATGGTAAGCATCTGACTGAAACCTGAAGCAGATGGCTCTTGCACTAAAAAACCACTCCGTTTAGGAAAACGATCCTTTTATCCTAATAAGTTATTATCAGTTAAAGATGGGAGCAAGACAAACAGAAATGGGAGGGCAGTCCAGTCCGCCTCACAGTAAAATGAAATACGGCTTGCGCCACCTCAGCCCCTGCACTTCCCGTGATGACCTACAAACATCGTGTAACCTTGAGGACATTGTGGGCCGTGACTACACGGCAGCAAAGATGCGTTGGTATCTGGGGAAATGTCTGAACTATCTGAAGGTTTCCTATGTGGGTATCTTGGGACACGTGAAATTTGGATTGGTGTTATAGAAGTGCCTCCATCTGAAACCACAACCCAGAGAGGTGTCAGAGAAATTCAAGAGAGAGAGAGATATGTAAGTGCTGTATCTATGCCTTTATAATACATTAGGAAATCCAAAGGCCCATCAATTATATTCACATTGAGATCTATAACCACACTAAATCCTCATTGTACTTCAACAAAACTTATTAGCTATCCACTGTACGCAGTGCTCTGTGCCTGGGACTTTGGGAATACAAAGATTTAAACATGGTTTTGTTATATACTGAACATGGTCTATATTTTGAATATATATGTGTGTAGATTCCTGTTAAGCACACCCTCATTACCTTCTCAAGCTAGATGAATTTGATTTCTGGCACCCGTGTGCCATTCAAATCACTGACATCAGCCAAATAAGTCGGTATAAAGGACTGTAAGTTGCGAAGAAAATTGTTGTCAAGGGTGCGTGTACTTTGCTCTGAAGTAAAATAAATGGAGTTACCCTCCAGTCAGAGGCCACCCGCTTAGTATGACATATAACTTCAAGGTTATTGATTTGAAGTTTAGTTACCTGTATTCCACTCGTCACCAACAAGCATAAGAAGTGACAAGTGACAGCAAGGGACAAAAGCAAAGAAATGAAACCGTAGAACAATCGTGTGTCCTTGATTGGGGTGAATGTCCTGAGGCACCCCGTGGCCTCAAGGGCAGCTATACATCATAGCATGTCAGCTCAGTGACTCATCCATAATGGATGGCTCTGAATCATCAGAAAGCAGGAGGGCAGGTTCCCTCTCCCCTGGTAACCCACACAGCACACCACGTTCAGGATGCCCATCGTTGTGTTCAGTGTGTTCATTTTCAGGCTAGAATATGAGGATCTCCTTTACAAACCATAGTGGGGAGTATCCGGTCAGGGTGAAGCAGCAGGTTAGAGGTAAAACCAAAATGATTGTCCAAGCCCTGCCTGCTCTAGGGAAAGGAACAGAGTTTCAGAATTCAACAGAACCTGAGCAATGTTTTCATCTCTAACCTCATAGTTTGTCAGTAAAAGCAGCATGAGCTCTTGAGATAAGCGACAAGCTCAAGGTCACAATTCAGGGGCAGGTAGAACTGAGACAAGAATATAAGGCAGAAGGATTATCACATTCTATTTTTTGCCGTGAAAACAGGCTGTCTCTTTCCTAAGGCACTTGAATGAGGTTCATCGCTCTCACGCTAAAACCTGTCATTCAAGCTCTGTCTCACAATGGGTATGCTCTGTGAGGTTCTGGGTGCTTTTATGTAAGGAAAAGTAGAATGGGGAGACTGGCTGGATTCACTCACCCTAGCAAACGGATAGCTTTCACTTCCTGAAGTAGGTATTTTTAAGCAATTACATATTTTTTTTTCCAGTTTGAAAGATTTAATGAAGGGAAATTATGGCCTACCCTTCATCCATGGGTACAAGAGCATGAAAGGAAAAGGGAGACAAGCTATTCACATCCACCTTTCGAGTCTTTCAACAATTTTATTAAAAACCTACTGTGTGGGAGACGTCTGTCTACACGTTGAGTACATGCGGTCCTTCTCTGTCCCCGGCTCAATCTCAAAAGGAGACTCGAGTCTTCTAAAGGTGCCTGTGAAATTTAATAATTGGAAGGCTAACACCAAATCTCATTTATTGCTACTTTAAATGAAATAGATCACAGTTAATAAAAAGCCTGCAAATTAAAGTAACCCAGCAGTCTTAGCTAGCAATTAAAAAATGACTGGGTTTTTTTTTTCCTATAAGAGGTGAAGCCATATGCTGGAGCAGATTTTTTTGTCATGTACAAGATAAATGAGTGGTTTGGCTCTGTGGGGAATAACTCCAGTTCATATGGAAGGATCCGTTTCAGTATCACAATCTCATTCTCTCAATGTCAGGATCCTTGATACCAATTAACCGAAGTCACCTGGGCTCGAGAGCCTTCCTACAAAACGCACAACCACACAGCTTGTGTCCCCTCCCTGTCTCCCACACACCCAGAGTAGGAAAGATAGAGCCAAGACTCTAATATTAGAAAGTCCTGTCCAGAACCTAGAGTTCAACCAAAAGCTAACCTGGGTGTCCCTCCCCCCACCCCCATACAGACCACTACTACAGACACGCATGGGCAGAAACTGAGGGGCAAGGCGAACCAAGCAGCCGTGTGACACCCGCTAGGCACAACACTGAAAATGAGCTGTATAGTTTGTGGAGTGGGGGAAGGGAGAGAAAAACTGGGAGAAAGGGAGGGAAGGGATGACACTGCTCAAAAAAGAAATGTACTCATTACCTGACTTGTGCAAGTGTAACCCCTCTGTACATCACTTTTACTATAACATTTTTTTTTTTTTTTGGCCAGTCCTGGGCCTTGGACTCAGGGCCTGAGCACTGTCCCTGGCTTCTTCCTGCTCAAGGCTAGCACTCTGCCACTTGAGCCACAGTGCCGCTTCTGGCCGTTTTCTGTATATGTGGTGCTGGGGAATCGAACCTAGGGCCTCGTTTATCCGAGGCAGGCACTCTTGCCACTAGGCTATATCCCCAGCCCTACTATAACATTTTTTAACAAAAGAAACGCGTAGGACCAGGGAGGGGGTGGAAAAGAGAAGTGCAAGGCTTTGTCTAATCTAAAGCGATGCCCACTTACTTGGCCAGAGGACTTCTGGAAACTGGAAAGTGCCTTTCACTGGCATTCAGGAAGAAAAGAAAGGCCTATGAATCTGGATGCCATTTACATATAATATTAATAAAACAGCATCCAAGACCTGCAGCACTGTTTGTAACATTTGCCCTCCAGTTTAACCTGCCTGGGAAGGAAAGATGGATGTAACAGAGAGACGAGCCTGAGAGGAAGTAGAAAATGGTTACTGATAACAGAAGCCCACAGATAGAAGGAAGGAAAGATAAGATGCATTGATTAAGTGGCTAGAAAATGGATATATAGAGAAGACAGGGGTTGGAGGCATGAGTCAGGCAGTTGAGCATCAAGCAATGAGCAAAACAGTGAGATACCAGGTTTGAGTCTGAGAGAGAGAGAGAGAGAGAGAGAGAGAGAGAGAGAGAGCTGTTACTATATCTATATGCTATGGAGATGGGTTGGGTAGATGCTCTTGTCAGTGAATGATTGGAAGGAAAGAAGCAGGCACACTTTTTACAACTTTCTCTGCCAGACTTTCCAGGTACTATCTCTCCTAACACAGCTGTGGAAGCACGTTTATTTTACCTATTTCACACTAGTAAAACCACCAAAACAATATCCTTATTGGAGTGTGATTAAAATCTATGTGGTTCCCAAACTCCTCTCCATACTCCTCCTCACCTGCTTCTCACTCGAGGTCATGGTAACAATCTGACACCAAACTAGAGAATGGGATGCAAGCTACATGGTGCTAGTAGGTGATTATGAACTACACCCTCAAGTCCTTTCAACCAGTTACCATGCGTGCGATGAAACGCCATGAATGATAAAAAAAAAAAAAGAATCAAGAAAAAAAGCAATGCCTTCCAACCTTCCTCCATATAATGGTGGATTCCCATCAACTGTCATTTGTCACCAACACCATGCCCCCAAGTATGACCTCACCTCATTTAATCAGCCATGTTCACGCCAAGGCTTCTGAGACTTCTAATTCATATGTAGGGCCTAGGATTTTTGTCAAAATGCAGATTCTGGTTCAGATAGTCTAGGACGTGAGATGGGGCATGTCTAACAAGCTTCCCTGGGATGTTGATATTTCCAGTGTGAAGACCACGCGTTACGTAACAAATGCCACCCTCTGCTTCATTACGTGAGGACATCACACTTGATAGCAGCCGTGGAAGTCCAGCACTGTGCTCTGAGCACTGAGAACATGTGGTACAGATAATAAGAGCTGTGCTCTGAACATGGGGCTGGCTGGGAGACAGTTTCATACATGCAAAGGTGCAGACTCGTCAAGCCCAGTTAAATCACAAATGTCCCTCATACCACTCTTGAATCCCTGGGTTCACTTTCAATGTTGCAAAAGCAAGAACTTCCCAGTAAGGAGCAGATGTCGTCTTGATGCTATTTTAAATCTATATTTACCCAGTTTTCAAGATCTTTCACCCATTCATTTCTCTCTGAGAGATTATTCGGGTCACTTTTTAAATGTGTTTTAATGTCTCTGGGTTTGCAGCTCATTACAGAAATGTGGACAGCAGAGAAAATCCTGCTTCAACACAGCACTATTTTGAGCTGCCAGACACTGAAATCGGTAAGTGGGTCTATGTTCCATAAACATTAATTTAGTATTGTGTGGAAGGTTGATTGATTAATAAATACACAAGCCAGGAAGCCGAATTTAACTCTTAATTCACTTTTTAAAATTTCACACAAAGGGGAAAATTAATCTAGAAGTGTTGATTGATTGAGGGTTTTAGTCCGTCTAGACAGCAATGGAAAATGACTATGAACCTGGGACTTCGCAGACGGCATCATTTGCAAAATAAACCTGATCAACAAATTTCATCTCACAATGACTGATGGTCAGAAATGAATGGCTGGGAATAAGAGAGTAGGAAGGAGAAGAATATATAATCATCAGAGTAAGTAGCTTTCCATGGGGGATGGAGAAGAAGAAAGAATTAGTAAATATTTTCAATTCAGAGGTGGACACAAATTAAAGGAAACCTACTTGCAGATCTAAAAATTAATGAGCAGGAGAGCACTCCCACAGACTAGCAAATTAGAATCAGTATGCTGCATTCTTAAGAATGTAGAGAATATAAACATAACCTCACTGTTGTGGGACCACACAGAGACTACGAGGTAAAGAACCGACTTAGCCTCTTCTGTGATTAAAAGGTTACATGGAGAACAAAATGTTCTATTTCCAGATTTGGATAGTGTTGAACTTTTTCTAAAAACAAAGGACATGACCAGTAGCAATTCCGCAACAATTACTTCCCAATCAGACCTACATCTCCTTCCTGTGACTTGATTTTTGATTTTTGATTTTCCAACTCATATTTACACAAGGACGATCAAGGTCAGAGTCCAAACCCCAAACCTGAGAATGCTGGCATCAGAATCATCCCTAGTTTCTGTAATTATGATATCTATGGGGGGGAAGGGGGAGGGAAGGAGAGGGGGGTGACATCTGAGGACCTGTTATAGTAACAGCCATTAGTATTTGGTCCCATTTTAGTCATCCGGATGCACTTAGGAGAAAACTAAAGATCTGGGATGCACCGATATTATAGCATCTATGTGGTGCTGACTTCCAATTATGCAGAACTATCACCAAGGCGTGACTCTTCTGCGGCACACCTCAGACATGACCTCCAAAGACCTTCCAAACATAGTGCTGGGCTCGATGCTCAGAGTTTCTGATTGAGTCAGAAACTGTACGACTTTCCTATCACTGCTGAAAAGGCATCACCACCCGCTGAATAGCGTAAGAAAACACGAATTTGTTTCCCAGGTTCCACAGGCTGGAACCCCGCTGATGGAAGGAGTTGCTGGCTTAGTCTCCCTTGGGGACGGCCTCTTTGAGGGGCCATTCTGCCTGCTAAGATGAGCCTGTTCTCCAGTGCGGGGCCCTAGGATGTGTGGTTTGACAAGCTTGAAGGGGATTCGGATGCTGCTCTCGTTTCCCGAAGGGCGGGCAGTGTGTCAGCATCATCCAGCCCCTCGTTGCACGCAGAATCCCATGCCTCGTCCCAGACTGACTGCAGTAACGCTGTCGCTGATCAAGACCTACCAGGGACATGTGTGCACAGTAAAGTTTGAAAATCACTTCTCTACAGCAAGCGCAGAACACACGGAAGGAAAGGGGTAGACTGGAGAAGAGAAAGCGCCTCCTTTGTTCACTCATTGGTCTTCTTTTCCTAGGCTGGAGTGGAGGGAAATATCTTCCTGACCAAATTGAAGTGATGCAAAATTCTCACTTCATCTCTCTCAGTAGCTTTCATTTGCCCACATCCACTTCTGTATTTTATTGTGATACTGGAGGATTAAACTCAGGGGTCTCCAAGTTGCTCAGCAGGTCCTCAACCACCGTAACCTCTTCTCCAGCCCCTAGTCACTTCTATTGTTGTTGAGATAGGGCCTCGTTCTATTCCGCGTGTCAGCCTGGAGTGTGCTCCCCCTTTTGTGCTTCCATGCCTCACCCGGCATGGCAGGTGAGTACACCACACCCAGACATTATTAGGGACGGGATGTTCTCAGCTTCGTTGTTTATTCCTGGGCCGGGCCTGAACCATGGTCTCTCAATCTCCGCCTTCCAATTATCTAGGATTACAGACTTGAGTTCTTACATCCAGCTCTCAAGCCCAAATTTACTACAAAAAGTAAGGAAACCTTCCCTGTGAACTCAGCCGTGGCAATGTTTAGCACCCTTACACAAGGGCAAGGCGGACTGCTTTATCCACTACGCTCCTTGAGGGAGACATCTCTCCTCTGGTTATGCCCAGGCTTGATGGGGGGGGGGGGGAAATTATATCATAAATGACACTTGGAAGGTTCTGGAAGTGGCTGCAGTGCTGGCTGGCATCCATACCCAGAGGCCAGCAGGTGCAGAATGTTCTGCCTCCACTTCGCCATTAACAGGATTTCCCAGTCCTGGGAAGAGATTCAGCAGAATCTGAGGCCTCCAGGGGAGGATAAAATGACATTACCTGTTTTATTACAGACATTATCAGTTTTCTGTGTGCTACCATTACAGGGAAGTGACCACAGTTAGAACAGATTGAAGGAGACTTCGGAGTAACACAGGCTGCCTGTCATGAAGTACACAACTAATTTCTAGCTCAACCTCCCAAATTCCTAGACATAATTATTGAAGCCTAAGCACTACACATTCAGAGAAAAATCAAAAACGCCTTTCAAGAGGTAGACAGACTGAAAATGGTCTCAAACCCTCCTGCTTTTTCTTAACTTGAGGTGAGATACAGAGTGAAACTGAAAGAAAGGTTGGGAATAAAATAATAATAATACCAACATAAAAAGGAGAGCTCTATTAAGTAAATTATAGTGAGAAAAGACAAACCGGCAATCCCCCTTTCTCATTTTCTTCACACACACACACACACACACACACACACACACACACACACACAGAGAGAGAGAGAGAGAGAGAGAGAGAGGCATGCATACATTGCTGTTTGTTATTTTTCAGATTTCCTCCAGTCGTTGGTGTCTGTTTCAGTCAGCTGATTACTCCTCACAAATAATCAGAGAAACAATCTCCTCTCCCCAGCTTCCCTGTCCTTGAAGCTGGGCCTTCACTGATTAAGACCATCAGACCACTGCTAATACTCCACCCAATGCTCTCAGACATTTCAAAATACTCGCGGATAAAAGTAGTATATATGGGGCTGGGAATAAAGTGACCGCCTCGTCTACAGGAAGCCCTGGGTTTGATTCCTCAGTACCACATACATAGAAAAAGCTGGAAGTGGCGCTGTGGCTCAAGCGGTAGAGTGCTAGCCTTGAGAAAAAAACAAAAAAAGAAGACAGTGACAGTGCTCCGGCCCTGAGTTCAAGCCCCAGGTCTGACAAAAAAAAAAAAATTTAAAGTAGTACATATGGACAGAAGATTCATCAGCCTTCGAAAGTTTTGTGGCGCAAGCAAATTACAGCAGCAAAATTGGTGACAACAATCAACCAACTAAGAGGTGAGACAAAAGCCAAAGAGAGGAAAAAAATCACAGAGAAAACCGAATCCCACTTGATCTAGGCATCTCCCATCTTCACTGCTGGAATCTACCTGCTTCCTGAAGCCTTTACAAAGAAACCGATTAATTAATTAATTAGTAAAATCACAGTCTCCTGATATCTGAAGAGCGTTTATCTCCTAAGACCATGTGTCGTTGCCAACAATAAGGTGTAGCTCCTCATTGGCATGCCAGTATTCCTTGTGATCCGTGTTTATGAAAATAGTCCAGGGCCACAATCAAAGGCAGCCTCTCCCTGGGCCAGAGGGGAACACAAAACGACCTTCACTGGACAGTTAACCCAAGGCAGAGGAGCGGGAGCGGGGCCGACAGCCAGGAAACTCCAGATTGCCTTTTTTCTTTGGAACTGGGCTCGGAAATATTCTAACTCGTTCTGATAGTGTGTGGCCTAGAAAATGCTATTTGCATTTGCGATCTTACCATTTGAAACACTGCTATGGATACCTCTCCATCCCTCCCGGACATGCCCTTGCGCTACACCGCAGTAATGAGGCATTTTCCAGCCCCGAGTGAGGCTGCTTTTTCCGTGCTGCTCAGCCTTCGGTCTATCTCGTTCCTCTTCCTTACTCCTTCCCTGAGCCAGACCAAGGTAAGCATCGTAGTAAGCAGCAGGCCCAGGGGGGTGGGGGTGGGGATGGGGCGGAGAGTGACCGGAAGTGGCAAGGCCAGGAGTGCTCACCTGGAGGCGTTGACGGGCTGAGTGCAGAGCGAGGGTCTCCCACTCCCCCGGGGAAGGGGCAGCCATGCTGGTGAGTGGTCACTGCCTGCTGAAGGGGAGAGCTGGTGCATTTATGCATTAAAGGGGAAGGGAGCTATAAATGCACAGAGGTAGAAAACCCAAGTGAACCCCTCCAGTGTCAGACTGGAGGCCTTAATGTGTTTTCCATATCAATGCAAAGAGTCACATTTGTGGGTCCCTTTCTGTGTCTATTTTTTGTTCTTGCAGGTACGTACACGTAAGCGTGCCCCAGCCCTACCATCAAGAGGCCTACGAGAAACGGTATGCAAGCAGCGATGAGTAAACTCAGCACTCCGATCTGATTGCTAAGTATTCTGCTCTCAAAACAACCAGGACCCCTGGAAGAGATTGCTGCTTCGGGGACAGAGGCTAGGAAATTTCAAATGCAAGGAAGTTCTCAGAGAACAAGTTAGCTAAATGAACATCCAACCAAACCAGGAACCGTGTGAGCACTGAAATACACAGCCCGCCACAGAAAGGAGAAACCTCATGAGTTTATTCTGTAAAAAGTATTTCCCAAGGAAGGAGTTATGCCATTTTGAAGTTTCTCCCCAGAATATGCTTTCTTTTCACAAGGGATAAAATAATTATTCAGCAGATCAATTGTACATATTATAGAATATGTAATAGAATGAATATTCATGATTCACCACCTGATAAGTTTCAGTATGAAGGAGACACTGTCACTCCCACAAACAAATTGGCTTACAATCTTCAAAACAGTCAGTTACGAAAGTCAAAGAAAGGCTGAAAAATGCTTCCAGAATGAAGAGCAGGAGCAAGACAATTGAGTGCAAGATATGATTCTAAACTGGGTCACTTTTCCCTGATAAACACTACTAGAGCATGTAGCAAATTCAAGTATGGTCCAAAGATGAAATGGTCCTAATATGTCAGTGCTGATTTCCCGGCTTTAATGACTATATTTGAAAATGATGGCCACTGAATGATTCAGGAAGAAGGAGAGGGGTGAAGATTGAATGAAAAGTTGTGGTTCTTTGTACTATGCCTGGAAATTCTTCTGTGAATTTGATGCCACCCCAAATCTTTTCAACACATGTAAGTGACAATTAAATATTCATTTGTGCCTCAACACTTGTCTCCTTTAATGATTTCATTAAATTCTCAAGTCCACAATTATCCCATTCACTTCCTGGCTCTCCGCATGTGTGACTTGTGACCACGTGACAAATCACCCTAAAGCATGATGATATTGAACAGCCATCTACTCAACTCAGCATTGGACTGGTCAGACATTTTTGCTGTCATTAATTATGTAATTCTTCTGTGGACTAGACAAAGCTCAGTAATGAGTTTACAGACTTGCAATCCCACCAGGCAGCTCTGCTTCTAAAGGTTAGCCATCTGTCACCTGGACTACAAAGGCCATTATGCCATGGGTCTGTGAGACTGGACTTGCTCCCAAGGCTATTTAGGGATCCAAGCGCAAAACAATGACAACTCCCAGACACAAGGTCTGAATCTCCATGGCTCTGCAGAACTCACAGTTACTGCTCTCCCCGTGTCAAAACAAGTCACATACCCACACACAGAATGAAGGTAGGAGGACCCCAGCAAGTCTCCCGGTACCCACAGTTATCACAAGCATGCCAGCGCGCTCCCAAGCCTTATTCCTACTCAAGTCTCTCCTCCTGGTTAAAATTATCTCCCAGATATCTCTTTGTGGTGAATCTCAAATGGAACATGTAAGAAACTCATCCTATTGAAGGCCACCACGTACGGCCAAATTGACAGTTGAACAGAGTTCTAGTTTCAAGTCCACTTAGGGTGTGATTTGGGTGACATTTTTTTCTATGGAGATGAGCCTTCTATCTGCAATAAATATTTGACATCTATAAGAGGGATTAAATAAAACAATGTGTTATCAGCCCTTACTCGTGGACTAATAGGCATTGGATAATTCTTTCACGTTCTCCACCATTTTCTTGCAAAAACATACTTCCCTCCTAAAATGTTTTTCTTCCCATGTTCCCACGCCCCCCGGCTTGAGGGAGCAATCTGGCTGTCCTCAAATTTCCCTTCTGCGTTTCCCATTCACACTTCACCGGTCCGCCTAATGCACTGTGGCCAACAGTCACGTCGAAGTCCCTGGCAAAGTGCCTATCATGTCATGGTCCTCTACATTTTTTAATTTTTAAAAGGCTTTTAAATAATCAAATTCTGTTAATCCCGCTTCTGCAATTTTGTCCAACAAGCCGTGTGTAGGGAAGGGTGAACTCGTCACCTCGTTGAGCCCCTGGCCAGCAGCCTGCCCTCCTCACCCCCTGTGTTAGAACCATCTGCCCAGAAACCAAATGAGGTAGGAGCAAAGCCGGCAAGGCTTTGGTAACCCCGTCTTCATCAGCTTGGCCTACAGAATTCTTCGCCAAGTCTGGCTGATTCTCGTCTTGTAGAATAACAGGATGCTTTAAGAGCTAACTACTGGGCTTCAACTTTTACCTCTGCCCCCCACTTACCTAGCAGTGAGACCATGGGAACTTTAAATCATTTCTCTGCCTCCATTTTCTCACCTACCAAGCAGGAGTGCAAGGAGCAATGGCTGCCGGAGAGCGCTGCTGCAGGACTAAACGTGCTGTGCTCAAAGCCCTTGGCCTGCCCCTGGTACCTGACAAGGACTTTCAGGGGGCTAGCTCTGTACCCTGACCCGTTTGAATCCTTCTGCCAACTCGCCATCCCTCTCATCTACAAGGGCCATCACCATCGAACTCAATTCCAGCCTGGTGGTACCCCTCCCATCCATCTTCTGACAGGTGCCAAAGAAATTCCTGCAACGGGAAAATCCCACTGTACTATTTGCTTTCCACAATCCTTCACCTGTCTTCAAATTCTCTGCCCTGAAGGCCAGTTCTTTGACTGATTAAGAATACAATATACTTTGGTAAAACACAATATACACTCATTATTGACATTTTGTTATGGATGGGGTGCCATGTTTCTGTCCAAGTTTCTCAACACATAATCCTACGTCCTTGCTCATCTCTTCGTGGCCCAAGAGCTGCTCAATGCGCAGCTGCCCTCGGAGGAGCTCTGTGGAGGGGACTTTGCCACCTGTGGGCTGGCTGGTTTCAGGGCAAGTGTAACCTTCCTATCTCTCGACCATCCGCTGATAGCCTGATTTTTTTCTTTGGAATTTATTCTTGGGGTTCCCCCCCCTTTAAGGTGCAATCCCTTCCCATACCCCATTGCCATTTCCTCTTCTCAGTTTCGAGGTGAACAAATTCCTATGCATCTTTGTAAGTCCTACCCAGGTATTCTTGGCCTGAAGTCCTCCAGAGTCCCCACTGGTACCGTAGCTGCCTGCCTGGCTCTGTCGCTGGCAGGGAGGCTGTCTGTCACCCCTGCCCCAGCCCTGTTTCTGCTTGACTGCCAGCTCTGTTGTGACTGGTCCTTGCCTAGCTGCAAAGGTGCACAGGGTTCAGTTCTATGGCTCCCACGGGGTTGCTGCAAGATGCATAGACCATGGGACAATGTCCTCCCAGACCGTTGGGAAGCTTTAGTGAAAGCCTCCTAAGCCATTCTTCTGCCTGCCCCTCCATTGACCTCTGGGTCAGTAAACCTGAAGACGGATCGCAAAACCATTAAAGGGCACAACCCTGTATTTCAAAAACTTCGCCAAATGCCTCTCTGTGTAGTTCTAAGTCTAGTGCAATAAATAGAAAAGGCCTGGGCCCTGCAGAACAGCAGCCTTGGCCCAGTGCGAGGAGGTCACCCGAGTGGTAGCACAGGTGGCTACCATGACCCCAGGGCCAACACCCACGAAAGTGAGCCGAGATTCTAGCGTTAGGAAAACAATTCTCCGTGGCCAGTCCTCATTCTTGCACGTCTTTTAAGCAGAGGCTGGGCAGCCTCTTCTTTCTTCTTAGGATGTTTGTACAGCTGGAAAATAGGCAGATATCTAGAGCCAGTGGCAGAAACCTCTAATATATCTCTTGTTCGCTATAATAAACATAATGTACGAATTAGGCAGGTTTGCTAATAGCACATTTTCTACAAAGGATTGGAGTTTCTTGATGTTAGGGCCTCTCACCTACAGTGCAGCCTCTTATGGGACCCCTGGTAGCCATTACCAACCTAAAGGGGCCCGGGGCCGTGGGCACCCTTCCAGCCTGAAGTGCTTGCTGTCTGCTATGCAAGAGTAAGGAAGTTCTGTCTCTTACCCGGCCACGTCATGCCTTCGGTGGGCCTCGGTAAAGCCTGCAGGCTAACACACTGGCTTAGACGTAGGACAAGATCTCAGCCTCTTCAAAGTTCCTACATATACCTGAGAGGAGTGAGCTATGTCCTGATGTACTTGGATCCGACACGTACAAACTATGTATGAGTTGGCAAAAGAACTTTCTGGAACACACACAGCAAAGAGCCAAAGAAGGTGGAGTCCTCGCTATTTGACACATTTTTTTTTTTTCAGTTCTGGTAGGAGAGGATGGTGAGATCTTCCTTATCTGTTTTGGTTTAGGTATCATTTGGTCGGATTCCCTTGCAGTGCTGAAACTGAAATGTGCTCCATTTGGCTGGAGGTTCCATTTTGAGTTACAAACCATCAACCGCAAGCTTGACTTCGCTAATGCAGTACTTGCAAGACTTGTGTCTAAAAAAAAAAAAAAATCTGTGTACTTTTCTTTGTAGTCTGGCATTAATCAGTGTGTTAAGAAAAAGCGTTTCACTGAATGGTTTAGTTGTTCTCTGTAAGCAAGGTCTGTTTTTCCTTCACTGAAACCCTTCTGGATACTCTTAATAAATATTTTGAATCACCAAATTGAGCCAGCGAGCCTCAGGCCTAATCTGATCAGCTACTCTTTGTTTGGGGAACCCTGATGAACACTTCCCAGAATCATTTTTCTGTTTCTCCTGATATGAGTAATGTTTGGCTAATCCATTTTAAAATCACTATAGCATTATGAACAACAAATAAAATTATAATTGGATAAAATTAATCTTTAACTGGATTTACTTTGAAAATATGTCTGTGGGGTTAAGATTCTGCGGCCCCAGACCTTCGTAGCCCACAGAAAATGAACTACTATAGAGGCAAGTGTACATTGCTCTCCATGCCAATGGCCTGAACACTAAATAATCATCCCATGAACTGCACAGAAACATTTAAGTTGTTCCCCTAATCTTTATGAGGAAATAATTGTAGATAAATATTATATAATATTATATATAGATCCATATATATAGTATGATAAGATCTTTTGAGACTTACTCTATATATTTCAGATATTATTTGCTTTTTCAAAGAACCCACTTACAGTTTTATTATACCCTAAGCCATTGAAATTATAATGCAGAGGGCTGGGAATATGGCCTAGTGGCAAGAGCGCTTGCCTTGTACACATGAAGCTCTCAGTTAGATTCCCCAGCACCACATATATGGAAAACGGTCAGAAGGGGCGCTGTGGCTCGGGTGGCAGAATGCTAGCCTTGAGCAGGGAAGAAGCCAGGGACAGTGCTCAGGCCCTGAGTTCAAGGCCCAGGACTGGCCAAAAAAAAAAATTTGAAATTATAATGCAGTATGTACATTATTAAAATGTAGAACGTATGTGGTATGGGATGCCTTATATGCATATAGCTATCACACATACACATGTGTCGTACACACATGCGTACCTTTTAGAGACATCTACGCTAGTTCGTTTAACTCTAAAACAAAAACAAATAGAGAGATAAATAAGACAAAGCTGATAGCCCTTTGGCTACTGGCTATTTATACATGAAATAACTTAATAATTGTTATAAGCAAACATTAACATCAAGATAAGCAGTTTCTTCGATAAATGTTATTGGGATGATTAGACATCCATAAATAGAACATTTAAATCAGGCCCTTCTATCAAAATCTCTCTTAAATGGATAAAACATCTAAACGTAAGCTATAAAACTACTAGAAGAAAACACAAAAGGGAGGCTCCGTGACCTTAACCTTGGCAGGGCGTTCTTGAATGGAACTCCAACGGTACAGGTAACCAAGGCAGAAACAGATTAATAGGATTGCATCAAGCTATAGGGCATCAGCAAATCAGAGGAAACCAGAGAACAGATGACACACAGAAAACATGTGCAAACCGTGCACCTATCAGCTATGATACAAAATGTATAAGGAACTCAGGCAAATCACTTCAAGACAATAACCTGAATCTAAATGAGCAAAGAATCTGAACAGACATTCTTCAAAAGAAGACATGTCAATGGCCAGTAGATGTATGAAATCTGTTTGGCATGACTAACACTAGAGAAAGGCAAATTATCACCACAACACCACATGGCTATTAAAACTTCTAATGCTAGAAAGATAAAATACACCAGGTGCATATAAGGACATGTAGAAAAAGAAACCCTATAAACCACTGTTGGTGAGAATGTAAATCATGACAGTATGGAGAAAAACAGTATGGAAATTCTTTAGCATACAGAAAATTGGGTGAATACATAACCCTGCAATTTTACTACAGGGTGAACATCCAAAGGAAGTGAAATCAGGATGTGGGAAAGACATTGATACTCATGCATTCATTGTAGCATTAATCTCAAAAAAGAAAACAACCAAAGTTGCCATTGATGATGACCGATTATAAAAAAGATGGTACACATGTACCATGGAATATGGATTGCCATTTAAAAATGCAGTCCTGTCTTTGTTTACACCACAGAAGGAACTGGACACCGAGAGCAAAATAAGCCTCCAGGAACCAAAAGACAAATGTCTCATGATCTCATCCATATGGGGAATCTAAAACGCTGATGTCCTTGAGGTTGAGAGTAGGATGCTGGCCAGGGAGGAGGAGGGCGTGGGGACAGATTAGCCAATGGGAACTAAGCTACAATGGAGAGGAAGAAGTTCTTTTGTAGCACTGAATAGTAGGGTGATTATAGCAAGCAGCAGTATCAAAAAGGCTCCAAGAAAGGATTTTCAAAATGTTAGCATGAGATGAGTATTTGAGATGATAGATATTTACGTGTTACTACTATATGCATGTGTTTCATGATACCAGGACATTGACATGTACAATTTTCTTGGTGATATCTGGCCTTGAACTCAGAACCTTGCACTTGCTAGACAAGCACTCTACCATTGGAGTCATTTTCCCTTCGGTTTATTTTTTGAAGATAGATTGTCATGCTTTTGTCCCCAGTAATGCTTCTACCTTAGCCTACCACAAACACAAACCTGGATTAAAAGCATGATTCATCACACCTGTTTCTAAGCATGTGCTAATCGTGTGTGTGTGTGTGTGTGTGTGTGTGTGTGTGTGTTACTGGAATTTAAACTAGAGGCCTCTCATTTGCTAGGCAAATGGTCTACCGCTTGAATCATGTAGTTCGCCCTTTTGGCTTTGGTTATTTTTGCCTCCACAGGCCTGACCGCCCTCTTCCCAGTTACACTTCCCACTGCAGCAAGAATGACAGGAACATGCCAAGCATTCAGTTTTTTTCTGTTGAGATGGTGTCTGGCAAACATTTTGCCTTAATCGGCCTCAAATCATGATCTTCCTAATCTCATCCTCATGAGTAGCTAGGCTAGCTCTTGTGCTTTTATGTATCAGGTGAAAAGAAAAAAATACCCAGGAATCAATCAGCTAAAACTCTGGAGTTATGGCTCGAGTGGCAGCGCACCAGCCTTGAGTGAAAACAGCCCTAAATTCAAGCCCCAGTACAAGCACTAGAAAGAAAAGAGAAAGAAGTAAAGAAAAGGAGGAAGGTAGGAAGGGAGGGAGGGAGGGAGGGAGGGAGGGAGGGAGGGAAGAAAAGAGGGAGAGAGAGAGAGAAAATGGGGAAGGAAGGAAGGAAGGAAGGGAGGGAGGGAGGGAGGGAGGGAGGGATGGAGGGAGGGAAGGAAGGGAAAAGAAGGAGGGAGGGAGGGAGGGAGGGAGGGAGGGAGGGAGGGAGGGAGGGAGGGAGGGAGGGAAGGAAGGAAGGGAATGAAGGGAAGGAGGGAAGGAGGAGGGAGGGAAGGAAGGAAAGGAGGGAAGGAGGGAAGGAGGGAAGGAAGGGAGGGAGGGAGGGAGGGAGGAAGGGAAGGAAGGAAAGAAGGAAGGAAGGAAGGAAGAAAGGAAGGAAGGAAGGAAGGGAATTTTTTAAGTTTTTATTATAAAACTGATGTACAGAGAGGTTACAGTTTCACACGTTAGGCATTGGATACATTTCTTCTACTGTTTGTTACCTTGTCCCTCATACCCCCTTCCCCCCTCCCCCTGTCCCCCCCTGAGGTGTTCAGTTCACTTACACCAAACAGTTTTGCAAGTATTGCTTTTGTTGTTGTTTCTCGTATTTTACCCTTTGTCTCTCAATTTTGGTATTCCAGGAAGGGAATTTTTTGTCAGTCATGGGGCTTGAACTCCGGACCTGGGTACTGTCCCTGAGCTCTTCAGGTCAAGGCTAGCACTGTACCACATTGAGCCACTTCCAAGGAAGTGAATTTTTTTAAAACACAAAAAGGTATATTTCCTTAGCCCTTAAAAGCTTGACATTTCCCATATCTTAAAGCTCGAATGGTCAAAAATAGATGGCAGATGTTGTCTTTATCTGCTTCCACTTGTGCAACAGGAGGGCCAATGTGCTGGCTCCCAGCTGTTCTGTGGAAAAGACTATAACCCACCGCGAGATTATAAATCCAACTTTCAATTGCTCATCCCAGTAGTGTTAGCATACAGAAGATCTTTGATCGATATTTACTGAATCTACAAATAAATTTTTGATTTTGTAACTGGTTTGATAACTGTCACATAATTTAAGTACATTTATTGATTTCTATGGAATTTTCATCTACCAATCCAATTGCTTCACTTGAATTTTTTTAAAAAGTTCATTAGAAAAACAGAGAAAATACAAAGAAATGTTTCAATTGTTTATCTTAAGCAATTACTGAATTAATAAAATTCCAGGAATTATACAGCTACGAATGAAAAAAGACAATAAAGAAAACACATGATGTTATTTGCATAAATTTTACATTTTATCTGAAAAGCAAATAAATTTATTGTTCTTTTTCTTTAGTGAAATAATGGAAAGGGCTTTACAAAAATTTTCATTTGCTTAACTTTGAGCTTCTTACATAAAATGATGCTTATTTCGTATAATCCTCTGGGTTTTTGACAAAGTAATGTTTTGTTATTTGAAATGTTATGCTACTGAGAAATTTATGTGAAAGGTTTTAAACACAGAGACAAATTTCCCACTCCTACCCCAGTATGTACCCCACATACAGGCAAATTGAGGAAGAGAAAACACTTCCCAATTTCTCTCTTTTCCTAACAAACCTTTTCTACCTGATGTGAATTGGATTGATGGGGGAAATTCACTTTCAATTACAGGACATAATTATCAAATCGGTCACAAAATCATGAACTTTGTTCCCTGTGTTTTTGTTTTTGTTTTTTGTTTGGTTTGGTTTGGTTTGGTCTTGGCATTGCCAAAGTAATCCTCAGCCACAAAGCTCCCTTCCCTGGGTTGCCTGTGTGGGGACTTGTCCAGCATTCTACCCTAAATTATTTATGCATCCTGGATTTCAATGATGAAAATAAGAAATCATTAACAAACTTTATTACTGATTTAGAGAGATCTTCATATACAAAACTGTTTTACAAAGAAGAATTCACTTGGACAAATTTAACTCCCTCCCTCCCTCTCTCTCTCTCCTTCCCTTTCTACCTCCCTCCCTCTCTCCCTCCTCCATTGTGAGGAATGCGGGGCTCTTCCACAAATGGTATTGGGAAAAGCAGATACCCACGTACACAAGACTGATACTAGGTCATTCTCTGTTACCCCATACAAAAATATGGTGGATTCAAGGGGGGAATTCAAACAGTGTAATGCTTCAGAAAGGCAAAGTCAAAGTCCAACAAAATAAATACCAGTCAACGGGTACTTAAAAGGGATGGTGTGGAAATGGAACTCTATGCTTCTATCAGAAAGAATGACATTGCCCCATTCATAAGGAAATGGAAAGACTTGGAAAAAAAAAATCATACTAGGTGAAGTGAGCCAGACCCAAAGAAACATAGACTCTGTGGTTTCCCTCACTGATATAATTAGTACATGCCTAGGATAGTCCTAGCAGATCACAATGGCTCAATAGCTATGTACACATGAACACATGACGCTAAGTGAAATTAACTCCAAGTTACGGAAACAAGCAGTTTATCATTGCTGTTATTTTTCACACACTATGTGAAATTATTTTCTTTTTCTTTTGTTTATCATCCCCACAATGTAGCCCCTGTTGTCACTATATTTGATTCTGGTTCCCTGGGTGTTTTATATCTGTTTGTCTGAATCAGAGAAGAGAAGGAGAACATCAAAATGGTGAGACAAAGGGTAAAAGGAGACCCCATACAACAGCAATACTTACAAGATAGTATGCTGTAAAGCAACTGTTCAACTTGGGTGGGGGGGCCTTAGGGAGGAGAGAAAGTGGAAGAAAAGTGAGAGAGGAGGTAACAAGTTTGACAAGAAATGTACTCACTACCTATGTAACTGTAACCCCTCTGTACATCATTTGACAATTAAAATTAAAAAGGAGAAGTGTGGGGTCAAGGGGAAAGAGGTAGACAAATGAAAAGGAGACAGGGAGAGAATGCAATCAGTAATTCGATGTCTGTTCTACAAAGTTAAGAAAAGTGAGGGAAGGGTGGTTGTGAGGATGGTAAGAATGTGAAAAATGTTGCAAGTGGTGATATTGAGCAAGATGCATTATATTCATAAACCACTTAAAGATAGTAATTTTTTAAAGCAACTTGAAGTGGATCAGAGTACTGAAATTTTGAAAGCATTAGCGGAAAACAGAGAAAATACCTGAAGATATAGGCTAAACTACAACCTTACGAGTTGGATTTCATTTGTCCAGGAAATAACACAAATTGAAAAGTGGAATTATTTCAAAATAGCAAGCTTCAAAACATCAAAAAAAAACACAATTACTAAAATGAAAATACAACCCCAGAATGGAAAAAGTCCAAATAAGTTATTAATCAGATGAAGATTTAATATCCAGAATATATGAGAGCTAAAAAGAAAAGCACCAAAAGAACAATTGATCCAATTAATAGATGAAACAATTGAAAAAGCAGTTGTCAAAAGAAGTACTGGGGCTGGGAATGTGGCTTAGCAGCAGAGTGCTTGCCTAACATGCATGAAGCCCTGGGTTCGATTCCTCAGCACCACATAAACAGAAAAAGCTGGAAGTGGTGCTGTGGCTCAAGTGGCAGAGTGCTAGCCTTGAGTGAAAACAAGCCAGGGACAGTGCTCAGGCCCTGAGTCTAAGCCTCAGGACTGGCAAAAAATAAAAGTACCCATACAAACACATGAAGAAATGCCCAACAGCCTTCACTACAAAAGAAATGTAGATCAAACCAACAAGGCCAGGAGCCGGTGTCTCACCACTGTAATTCGAGCTACTTCAGAGCTGAGATCTGAGGATCACAGTTCAAAGCCAGCCCAGGCAGAGAAGTCCATGAGACTCTTACCTCCAATTATCCACCTAAAAACCAGAAGTGGAGCTGTGGCTCAAAGTATTAGAGCACTAACCTTGAGCAAAACTACTCAGAGACAGCACCCAGGCCCTGAGTTCAAGCTCTGCCACTGACCAAAAAAAATAAAGCAGTAAGATTCTATTTTACCCAAGTGAGATTGGCAATCATCAAGAAAACAACCAACTATATTGATGCGAGTTTAGTGGCACAGGAGCTCATACTCTGTTGGTGGGAAAATAAATTAGTGCAGTCACTACATAAATCAGTATAGAGGTTCCTCAAGAAACTTACAATAGAACTGTCATATGATCCTGCAATATACCACATTTGGGCATATATCTGAAGCCGCACAAATCAACATGAATGGAGAACAGTGGACATGCATGTTTATAACAGTAATATTCACTGAAGCCAAGCCATGGATGCAGTCCAAATGCAGTGTGCAAGCAGCGATGAGTGGATAAAGCAAATGCAGTACACACACACACACAATGTGGTATGTGTGCACAAGGTGGTATACACACACACACTCACACACAATGTGGCACATATACACAATGTGGTACATGGGCATAATGGGGTATTTTTCAGAAACACCACAGGAGGATGAAATAATGTCATTTGTAGAAAAAGGAAAAGAAATGGAGATCCGCATGTTGAGCAAGGTAAGCTATGCTCAGAAAGACAAATATTAGAAATTATTATTGCTATCGTAGTAATAATTAATAGTAATACATCATTACGAAAGGACACTGCTTAGGCAGAACCAGTGGGAGAGATGATGATGAACAGAGAGGTGAATATGGTGGATGAACATCTTACACATGTATGGAAATAGCATAATGAAACCCCACTAAGCTGTTAGAAAGGGGAAGGCGTGGAGGGAGTGAAATAGAGATGAGGCTAGTAATATAGATGGGGTGAATTTGGCCAAAGTGCATTATATACACTGGCATATCTAAATATCACAATACAACCGTTAATTTATAAAGTGTTTCAAGAATCACGGCAAGTGAATGTGCCTGGTACCACCACCAGTTCATATATGCACCTCCGGTGAAGGTCAATGAAGGTCATTTGTAATAATAGCTCAGAAAAATAATATATGCAAAACATCCTCTAGACATGGTGGCCCACTTTGATCCCCTTTTTACATACAGTACTTTGTTTCTGATTTTTAAAGTGTACTTTGAAATCTTGTGATCTTCTCTAATGAGCTACTTGATTATACAAGGTCTTGCCTCGTGCTTCAGAAACAAATCTGTGGTGTCTATATTAAGCAGAGCAGGACTGGGGAATTTGAATTGTAGGGCAGATTATTAACAAGCACTTGCTCTTATTTTACTTTTGTTGCCATAAACCAATTTACTTCAGCAATTTTAACGTACAAAACCTATACAAATTAGTGTGTGTCTTTAAAACAAATTGCTTCTAAATAAACTTCAGACGCAATTAGAATTATGATGCTTATTACAAAGGGCTGTACCTCCTCCCATTTGGCAGTAGTGACAAAGGTTAAAAATGCCCTTCTATAAAATACCACATAATTAAACAAAGCAATTTTGTAATTACTCACTACACAACTGGATAAATTCCAAGTCCCATAATTATTTTAACCTGTATATGATCTACTTGTACAAAAAAAAACCATGAGTCCAAAGGACAAAGGAACAGATTTTTCTCTTCAGTATAGTTTGGTTTTCATCTGATTTCTCACTATTTTTTTCAACTACTCTTTGCTTTTAAAATATTAAAATAACAAGTGGTTTCCTGTTCTTTCTATCTCTCTCCTTGACAGCCACAGATAGATGGGGTGCTAGGATTCTTGGCTTTCCATATAAAACTTTGCTAAACCCCTGCATTGGAAAAGAGATTGCATTCTGAAAAGTAAAGTCAGTCCCCATCGGCAACAGGTGCAAGAATAAATTCTAAATCTCCATTAAAGGAAGTCATTGTAATAATGAGAGAGAAAACTCTTGTCAAGGACGAAATCATTGTTCCCAGTAGGCATCCAATTCTAGCCCTATCAAAGCAAATGGCACTATTCATTCCCTGGTGAACTTCAGGTTTCCGTCCATGTTGTGCTGGCATCTTTTGGAAGGTCAGGCTTGCTTATCAATGTCCAGATAAACTCCCAGTGACCTTGAGGGCCTTTCCTCACTGCCTGACGTGCTAAGATGAAAGACCGCTTCCATGGAAGAAATCTGGTCCACACAATCCAACATACTCAGAGATTTAAAAAAAGGAAAAAGAAGGACTGGGAATATTGCCTAGTGGTAAAGTGCTCGTCTCATATACATGAAGCCCTGGGTTCGATTCCTCAGCACCACATAGATAGAAAAAAGCCGGAAGAGGAGCTGTGGCTCAAGTGGCAGAGTGCTAGCCTTGAGCAAAAAGAAGCCAGGGACAGTGTTCAAGCCCTGACTCCACGCCCCAGGACTGGCAACAAAAACAAAACAAATCAAACAAAAAGAAGGAAAAAGACTTTTCAAACTATCTTTCAGAATTTCCAGGTCACTGGATGAATTTCAGTGATGACCAAGTACTTTCATCCAATATGCATGATGTACCTTAGGCATGTTTTCTGAGCACTAATGCTAGTACCTCAGTCCAACTGCACCTTTGGGGAGAACCTTTGTTGGTTATGGAGTCCTTTGAATGTAATGTTGTTGCTTCAGGCATAGGTCTCCTCTCCACGGTACCAAGAGCAAATGTGCCCACTTCCAGGACCGAGAGTTTTGTTTGTTTGCATTGCCAGCTTTAGAGTTTGAAATCAGTGCATGAGCAAGTCCTTGAGCTTTTGTGATCAAGGCTAGCCCTTTACCACTTGAGCCACAGCTCCACTACTGGGTTTTTTTTGGTGGTTAATTGGAGATAAGAGTCCCATACTTTTCTGCCCAGTCTGGCTTTGAATCGCTATCCTCAGATCTCAGCCTCCTGAATAGCTAGGATTACAGGTATAAGCCACCAGCACCCAGTTGGGTTGAGTTCTATAAAGGAAAAATCTAAAAAGTGATGTCAACTATTGAACGTGCATTCACATCTCACTCTGAGTGCATGAGAACAACTCTTCAGAAAATCACTTTTCCCTTCTGGAAAATTACAAACTGGAAGATGCTGACCGATGAGTTATAAGATCCAAGTTCAATGGCCTTGGGGACTCACCTCCCAGTCTGTACATTCAGAGCAAGGAGCAGCAAAGGTCATAACTTCGGAGGTTCAGGAAATCAGCCTTGATCTGCCTCACAGCCTCCCCTCTTTCTGAGTTTGGAAATATAAAAATAAGATTACATTATCTAATCCCAGCCAGTGGCTAGTGGCTCTGGCCTGTAATCCTAGCTACTCAGGAGGCTGAGATCTGAGGATCGTGGTTTGAAGCCAGCCAGAGCAGGAAAGTCCATGAAACTCTTATCTCCAATAAACGATATAAAGGTATAAAAAGCCAGAAGTGGCATTGTGGCTCCAGTGGTAGAGTGCTAGCCTTAAGCACAAAGAGGCTCAGGGACAGTGCACAGGCCCTGAGTTCAACCCCAGGACCGGCAAAAAAAGTAATAAAATCAATCTGATTTCTACACATAGTATCATCCAAAACAACTTGAAGTAATGTATAAAGGGTATATTTGTTTGTCATTTATTGTACCCAGTAACTTTCTTGGTGAAAATTATCATTTTTAATCCATATGACAGGCCCTCTAATCTTCAACATGGGAAGACTAAGGTCCTACTCATCTGGCTTTCTCAAGGTCATCCAATAAAGAAGTCTCATGAAGGCGTTTGTCTCTACCACCTACGAATGCTCCTACACTGGCATGTAGCTGCTTCCATGGATTTGAAATCCAATATGTTGGGGATTCTGAAACTCTATTATTGTTTTCATAAAATTATGAGTGCCCCAAGGTCACACATTTTGATGATTATCAACTGGTTTCTGGCCCTACACAACCTGCCATATGCAAAATGAACTGAGTGCATAGCCTTTCTCCACAGTGATCTTCTTCCTACAGTCTCCTCAAAACCTCTTTAAAGCCCTTTGCCTCTCCTTGATATGCCTTCTAGGTATTAAAAACGCATGAAAATTGTACCTCCAAAACACTCTGTCCATCCATCACTTCTCTCAGCTCCAGCTGCTTGCTAGAACCGGTTGCTTTCACACGCAACTGAGGCAGACGAATCTCCCTCATCCATTCTTTCTTCCCCCAGTTCTTCCTATGGATTTAGAGGAACCTTCTAGTTAGGCCCTCTTATCCCTTCCTTAAAACTTTTTAATGACTTCTTTTTGGTTGTTGATCATGGGGCTTGAACTCAAAGCCTGGAGACAGTCCCTGAGCACTTTTGCTCAAGGCAAGCACTCTACCACTTGGAGCCACTGAGCCACTTCTGGTTTTCTGGTGGTTAATTGTAGATAAGAGTGTCATGGACTTTCTTGTGCTGGCTGACTTTGAACCATGGACCTCAGTGGCTAGGATTAGCTGGGATGAGTAGCTAGGATTGAAGGCACGGGCCACCAGCGGCCCTTTTCTTGTCATTTAGGGTTCTTGTTGTGGTTTCTCCCCTCCTTTTCCTCACAGCCACCGTTCTCTATTGCTGTTTGACTTCAGGGGATTCATACATGCTGTTCCTCCTGCCTCTACACCGTTCATCCTTCATCCGTGAGTCCTCAGCCCCTCCCCGCTGTGCAGGCTGCAGCACCCTCTTGCCCTCCGATTGAATTGTGTCTCCCACCCCAAAGTCATATGTTACAAAAGTATTTTTTAAAATCTGTTATTAGCATGAAGTCTCTTTTTCCCCTTCTTCTACCCCATCCACCCCCCCAAAAAAAAGCACAATAATGGTTGCGGTGATGATCAATCACTGTAAATGTTAAACTATTGTCAATGACTACAATCATGTCATTTTAATTTTTTAGGTCTGAATTCCACCTATGAGGGAAAACATGAGATATTTGTCTTTCTGAGCTTGGCTGAAGACTCAACCCTCCATGGGAGGCTGATATGTGGAGATGGCACCTTAATGAGGAAAATCGAGGTTAAATGGAGTCGTGAGAGAGAGAGTCCTCATGATGGCCTTAGTACCCTTTAAGGGTTCTCTCACTCTTGCTCCCTCTCTGTGTGTCATGTGTGAATACCCAGACAGGAAGAAAACCTATACCAACTATATCAGAGGCCAAGCAACCACTTTACCATTGCTGCTAGCAATTGGCATCTTGATCGCAAAATTACAGCCTCCAGAATTGTGAGGGGGAAAATTCTGTGTCGTTGGAACCACTCAATGTGTAGTACTTTCTCATGACACCCTCAGCAAGCAAACACATCCCCTTTCACAGTGTACTACGTTAGGTAAGACATGGCTTAAGAATCAGTTACAAAAGAGGCCAAGACACAACAGATTAAATAAGATGGGCATTGGTTCCTCTACCTCATTGCAAGCAATTAGTCTAAGACTATACGTCATGCCCTATCATCTTCAATACACATCCTCTATCTTACAGTGTGGGGCATCTAATTCTTTTACATCATCTTCCAGACAACAGGATGGAAGAAAAAAAATGGAGTGAACATACAAGCTTCCTTTTAAGGACCCATCCAAGAGGTGATAAAGAAGAATAACATTATTAATATAATAATAGTACAATACAAATATCCTAATATTATCTTCAGTTACGGTTTGCCAGAACTTGGTTCCTGGGATCACCTATAGCAGGTGATGGGGATTCAGTTGCCTTCCAAACTGAAATTGGGCAGCCATCACTATGATGGACAGAATGGATGCACAAAAGGCAAAGGGCCTTGGTGCTTTCTCTCCCCAGGATGGAACTCAAATGACAAGTATGTGTACACTGTACTCTGTATGTGTATGTGTACACTGGTAATCTCCTCCCCTCCCTCTCTTCTATAATGGAAGTCTGCTACGAGAGAAGTACTGCACTGCCCTAATACCTGTGGTGGTTCTCATTGCAGAGCGGTTCCTGGACTGCATTGGAAGACTCACTGACCACTTGATGTCTGGCCTTGCTCTGAATGCATTACCTGGAGGACAGAATCAAAACCCCTGGGTCGCTGGTATCTGCGTAAATTCATTATTGTCCCCACTCTTCAACCCCATGTATTCCTTAAAAATAAGATCTGAAATGCATTAACCTTCTACTTAAGTAATTTTTTTTTTCTTGGCCAAATTTCTTTCTCAACCTCTCCTTGCACTGATCACTTCCTGCTGTCCCTGTGGTCCATCTGACTTCATCTCCCTACCTTTAAATAATGTGACTTCAAACCCCTAACCAAACAGGCCAGTTACTTTTGAGTTATGTTCTACCCTCCATTCTTCTATAGAGATTAACCTTTACTTGTTGGTGCAAGTAAAGGTTCTTTTAGCTACTTGATTCTCTAGATGAACACGGTGCTAATCAGTAAGAATACAAAAGTATCATATAAGTCCCCTAAGAGGTTTTCTGAAAGACACTGTAGCAAATAAACAATTCAAATGCAGTGTCATAGGTGCCATAATGATACGTGTGTACAAAGTAAGGGAACACATTTATGGAGTGACTGCTGTTATCTTATTGCATCTATGATTAATATCAGATCACTTCAAGCTTAAAGATAAGGAAGTTGGGAATCAAACGGAAAGAATTTTCCCAAGGTTACACAACCAGGAAGTGGAAAAGCAATTGCCAATACCACCTGATAACAAACTCACCGTATTTCCCCATCTTTAGTGAAAATGCCTTTCCACTCTTCAGCTGGCCGAAGTGCTGACCTGCATCGGCTCAAGCCAAGCCTCCCCAACATCCTCAGTGGATCGATGGAAGGACCTCTCGTGCTTTTTGTCTCCACCTGTGAGCCTTGTCAGCACAGTAGGCCTGACTGGAGCCATGAAATGCAGAAAGGTGATACTTTTGTTTGCTGATGCTCCGGTTCTATGTTGCTGAAAATTCCTTCAATACTCCCTGCATGGAAACACTCATTTGTTCCCTCTCATTGATCTGGGTGTTGACTGACAGCAGCTAGGTGGGTCTTGAGTTTCAGCCAATGGCACTCGGATGTTGGCAGAGCTCTCTCCCTTTTCACTTCTGCTCCTGGGCTAAGATGGCTACAATAACCTAGCATTGCTCTGCCGTCTCCCTGTGGTTAGCTTGGGCCACCTCACAGTACATCAGTGTCCGCATGGCTGGCTCTGCTACTTGGAAAATGGCTGCTTCCAGAACAAACAAACTCAGCATTACCGTCTATCTTATTAAATGAAGTCAACGGTGCGATGCGTCATGCGCCAGACAGGTGCTCTATAAATGGTTGTTTTCTTTCTCCCTCATGCTCCCTCATCACTCCCAATCAGGAGAGAGAACAGGACAGAAGAGTTTGCTAAATCAATGAAGGAAGGAGACCCTGTGACTCGAAGTACTCTCCCAGCACGTGCTCCACCATCCTTCTCTCGTGCTCACGTGTGCAGAGGTGTGTGCACCTGTGAAGCACAGAGCTCAGGGCCTTCCAGCCTCCTAGGTCCTGTTCCCCACACTTGTGCTAGATGGACCTGCGGGCCTCCCTGGCAAACTCCCTCACACTCAGTCTACCATGGAGTGTGCAATAAAACTACCACCTGCTGGAACAGGGCTCAGCTAGAAGAGCCCCTGGTGGTTAAAGTTAAGGCAATGAGATCAACAAAACGAAATCGTATTTCATCGTCACTCAGTGCTCAAATAAATATCTGTTTCCATACCGACATAAATAAAAGGTTGAGTGACTAAATCAATTTGTGAAAGAAAGACCAATCTCTTTCACAGAAGTCCCAATAATGGGGATGTGTCTTTCACCATTCAGAGTAGAAGCCCCCACTCCTTCAATGTAGGCTGCCGGTGGTGACTTCTCTCCAAAGAGCACCGTGTAGAAAGGGATTTTATGTTAAAGAAGAGAGCACAGCTCTTCAGCTGAGAAGCTTCACAAAGATAACCTTAGACAGCAATCAGGGTTAAACATTTCAATAATTGAAAGTCAAGTCCAAGCCTGGCACCAGTGACTCACTCCTGTAATCTGATCTACTCAGGAGGCTGAGGTCTGAGGACTGTAGTTTGAAACAGCCTAGGCAGAAAAATCTGTAAGACTCAGTCCACTTGATCACCAAAAAAGCCAAAAGGGGAGCTGTGACTCAAGTGGGAAAATGCTAGCCTTGAGCACACACGTTCAGGGACAGTATCCAGGCAACCAAGCTCTGAGTTCAAACCCCAAGACTGGTATACACACACACACACACACACACACACACACACGTCTACAAATTTCCTTTGATTTATGTGTGTGTGTGTGTGTGTGTGTGTGTGTGTTTGAATCTCACCATACATACATACATACATCCACCCCATGGTCTTCCTCCTAAACACATATGGCCCCAGTCAGACATTGAGAAATCAATTTATGACCTTTCCTCAAAACTACAAAGATCCTCAAGAACAGCATAGAGCTGAAATGGTGTCGTCTCCAGGCTGAGGCAGAGGAGCCATGCTAACTAAATGTCACCTGGGTCCTAGATGAGGTCGACTAACCAGCCGCGAGGACCATGTACAGCAGGGACGCACAGAGCTGAGAAGGAATTGGTGCCCGGCACATTAGCCACAGACAGAAGCACGGAAGGCAACCCCGACCCATGGCAGCTTCTCTCCCTTCGTGTAAAATACAATTCCTCAGGTCACTAGCAGATTCTGGGGACTCAGGATACCGCAGCTGTGGCCCTCAAGGACCCCCATGAGCACCGGGGCCCAGGGAACTCCTGACTCAAAGACCTTCCAGTTCCCTAGAGAGCACCGAATGTCAGTCTGTCGTCAGCAGAGCCACTGGTCCAGGGACCCAGCAAGCAGACTCGTGCCCATGAAACTCACCAACATCGAGGTCCTTCTTAGCCCAATACCAAGGAAAGGCTTTTCAAAGTGGATGCAAAATGAGAAGAAGGAATCCCAGAAGAGCCAAATTAATAAAGTAGGTGAACTTACAAACTTTTTGCCAATAATTTGTATTTGTAAGTTAAATTTGTGTCCACACAAATGGGTGTTTCCAAGCACACCTTTAAAACTGAACTCCTGCCCAGTGAATTCCACAAGAGGACCAGCAGTGACATCCATAAATTCTTTTCCCCCCAAGTTCTTTTGTAAAGAACTACACAGTTTATCCCAATAGTTCTTTCCTTGTTTTAAGGACAAGTTATCAGATAACCTGAATTACAAAGGTCTTGAGTGTTTCCTCTACTATATTTGTTCATTTGTTTCTTGTTTCCAAGCTCTTCTCCTTGAAAAGAAAACCCATATGGCCAAATGATTAGGATGGAGATGGAGAAAGGTTAGCACAAAATGATCTTAGCACGAAGATAAATTTGCATACAGAGATGTAAAAATTGCACTCTAGCTGAAGAGAATCAACATATTGTGAGGGGCTGGGGATATGGCCTAGTGGCAAGAGCACTTGCCTTGTATACATGAAGCCCTGGGTTCGATTCCCCAGCACCACATATACAGAAAATGGCCAGAAGTGGCGCTGTGACTCAAGTGGCAGAGTGCTAGCCTTGAGCGGGAAGAAGCCAGGGACAGTGCTCAGGCCGAGTCCAAGGCCCAGGACTGGCAAAAAAAAAAAAAAAAAAAAAAAAACATATCCTGTGTGGACCAAAATTTGTTTTGCATGATACTAAAAACACTTAATGAAGTTAAATATTCGTGCAATTGTTATAGTCTGTGGTGCTCTTAATGAAATCGTAATAACTTTTATAGATAAAAGTGCCAATGTCAGAATAACAAAAATATTACTAGGGATCAAAATCAGAAAGACCATATTTTTACTTCAGTGGGTTGTCTATATGACCCTTAGAACAGTAACAAAAAAATAGTCTCTCTGTCACTCTCTCTCTGTGTCTCTGTCGTCTCTGTCTTTCTCCCTCTGTCTCTCTGTCTCTCTTTCTCTCACACACAGCCAAACTGATCATTTGCATCAGAGTTAGCAGCTGATAGATAACAGAGATTATAATAATTCTGGCTAAAATTAAAATGCAAACCTGGATCTTGAGGATAATGAGAAACTGATTGGTGCTATTACAGAAGGAGAAATGAGAACAGCAGTAGAAAACTGTGCAAGTAGCAAGGCACCTGTGGTGTGGAGTCCGGTTGGGAAGGATCAAGCTTTGTGGGAGCATCAAGGGGTCTGCTATGCAGATCTGAGAGGACCATTCATTCCCGAGACCCGCAGAAGCCCCAATGCAGAGGCCTTTGTTCCTGGAATCAGCCAAAAGCACCAGCATTGGTCCTGTTTGCTTAATTAATTGCACAAAGGGATAAAAAGCCCTTCCAGGTAGCAAATGGATGGAATTAATTCAGGTAGAGATTGGTGGTGGTTTCTTGCCTGGCTGCACTTGCAATATGTGCAAAATGTCTAATCTAAATGTGCCAGCAAATAGATTTAAACTTCCATTCTATAGCAATTTATGAATTTGTACAGAAAACCTTTATCATGTAGAAGAAGATTATTTACAAAGGCTCTTAAGCAAATTTCATTTTTAAGAACTTTAATAAATGAAATATAAGGCATGAAACCCTTTGAGATTAGAGCACTTGCCCATAAAGTACTTCTTTCTTCCCAGAAAAAAAAAAATGTGGTATGTAGATGCTTTCTCTACTTCATTTTGTCTGTTGACAAAAGAACTTTATGCTCAATTCAATAGTAAAGTGATACCAGATAAAAGTTAAAAGGCAGGCTGTGGCTACCAGTTCAGCCATGGTGTTTTCCAAGCTATGTTCAGTACTTACGATGGGAAAGCTAATAATAATAGCAAAGTTTAGAGCTTCCAATGCTTGTTTCTGTTGTTAAGAATGTTTTCGAGCAGGCAGGCTGGAGAAAGATGGCGCCGAGACAATAGGGAGGCACCCCGACTCGCACCAACTGAATAGCGAGCTGGGAACTCCAACACCCAACACTCCACCAAGAACCCAGCAAAACCAGCATCCAGAAGCAGTGGAGAAACGCAGGAAAACAAAAAGGAGCAAAAAAGAAGAACCGAAAACCTACACGGAGCCGGAGATTAATCGGGGCACCCTCCCCCCACCAGCCGGCCCTGGCCCAAACAGGGTCAGGCTGGGAAAGGGAAACCCGGCGATCGGCAGACAGGTTGCCAGGAGCGCAGAATCCATATAGCGGGAGACCCCACGGACACAAAGCAGGGTGCGGACCAAGACACACCCAGCAGCGACGAGAAGTTCGGGTCCACACCGGATTCGGACAAGGGAACCCAGCGCGGCAGAAAGAGGGAACGGGGGAGCCACCACGACACTTCGCCAACCCCTGAAGGGCCAACGGCGGTGCGGGACACACACACAAAGCAGCAAAAGTGAGTCCCCCATAATCCCTTCCCCCAACGGGAGACCCAAGCCCGACAAAGACGATATATCTCCCTCCCTCCCCCTCCCCACTCCCGTGGGAACAAAGATTCCCCAAATCAGGCGGGAAGCTCCCAGCAGGCACTGGGAAGCCAGTCTAGCAGGGGAAGGGCGGAACAGCCCCAAGCCCCCAAAGGTTCCTGAACTGGCAGAACCGGCCCCGTCCCCTTCCCAACAGGGGCCAGGGACGGCCGGCAGGGCAAGCCCCACCCGAGGCGCCTAGACCTTGCGGACTCTTACAACTAAAATCACAGGCGCTGGTGGGCAATACCAGCCCAGCAGGGTCACCTGAGCCTGATCTCGTTCCCCCTCCTCGAAGCGGAGGCGAGGTCTGAGGGTGCCAAGCCACACCCGGACAGTCGATCCCACTGGGCCCCACACATACTGCTTCCCCCACCCAACGGACTCGCGGGAGGGCGCAAGCACAACCCAACAACCCAGGGCTCGCTCTGGGAGGCAGACCCCACTTAAGTGCCTGTTGTAGGGGACTCACAGTGCACAGGAGGGCGGGGCCCCGGCGAAAGGGCCCGCTCTGATAGGCGTGCCCTGCACTGGTGGGCGGGGCCACAGCGACAGCACCTGCTGACGCAGACACGCCTACACAGAAGGGAGGGAAGATCTACACAGACTTCCAGATGCGCAAATCACAAAGAAACATAACTCAGTTCATCAAAGGACAAGCCAACTCGCCAGCTCCAAAAAGCAGCACGACTGGAGAGGAGATGGAGAATAAAAAAGCAAATGAGGACATGTTAACAGGAATGATCGAAACCGTCAGAAATGAAATCAGAAAACAATTCCAGGAGTTTAGAGCGGAAATCTGGAAGGACACCCAGGAAGCCAAGAAAGAAATGGAAGCAAAACTGGATACAATGCAAGCCTCGTTTAAAGAAATGGAAGCAAAAATGGATACAATGCAAGCCGCCTTTAAAGAAAATCTCCACACCCTGAGAATTGAAATGCATGAAAAAATAGATTTAAAATACAACTCTTTAAAGGAAGAAATTTCCACGATCAGAGCTGATATGACAACCATGAATAGCTCTCTGACATCCATAAACTCCGCAATTGAAACCATAACACAAAGAGTGGACCATATGGAATCCAGAATCTCTCGCCTGGACGATGAAGCAGCTGACAACAACCAGAAAATGACCACACTCCAAGAAAAGGTGAAGCTTCAGGGAAGATTACTCCAGGAACTAATGGACAAAGACAAGAGATATAATCTGCGTATAATTGGAATAGAAGAAGGAGCCGAATATCAGAGCAGAGGGCTTAATCATGTTCTCAATAAAGTTATTGCAGAAAACTTCCCCAATCTCACAGGGGACCCCATCCAGGTAACCGAAGCCTATAGGACACCTGGCAGGCCAGACCCCAGGAAAACCACCCCAAGGCACATAATATTCAAGACTACAGACCTCAAGATTAAAGAGCAAATTCTGAATTCAGCCAAAGCGAAGAAGGAAACTTTTTTCAATGGGAAGAGGATTCGAATAACATCCGACTTATCCACACAAACTTACCAAGCTCGAAGTGAGTGGAAGAACACCATCCAAGTACTTCAGAATAACAATTTACAACCTCGGATCAAATATCCAGCGAAACTGGAGTTCACATTCGAAGGGAGAACCAGATCTTTCCACACCAAAGAGGAGCTAAAGGAGTATGTGAATAAAAAACCAGCCCTACAGCGAATATTAAGAGGGGAAGCCCACCCAACAGAGATCGTAAAAGACACACAGACAGATTCAGAAAGAAACTTCAATAGCCAAAGTCCAGCAGAAACACAAGCTCACTAAAGACAAGAAGAAAAAAAAAAAAAAAACAACAGGAAAAAACAGCCCAACAAGAAAATGGAAGGAGAAAAAACACCCTTATCCTTGATCTCTTTAAATATAAATGGCTTAAACTCCCCGATCAAGAGGAGCAGACTGGCAGAATGGATCCGCAAGCAAAAAGTTGACATCTGTTGTCTACAAGAGACCCACCTTACAGCAAGGGACAAAAACAGGCTTCGAATGAAAGGATGGAGCAAGATCTACCAAGCAAATGCACCCACCAAAACGGCAGGTGTAGCCATCCTGATCTCAGACAAGCTGGATTTCTCTTTAAAGTCCACTCAAAAAGACAAAGAAGGACACTACATATTGATACAAGGAAAAATCCAGAATCAAGACATCACGGTGATAAATGTATACTCACCGAACAAAAGAGGCCCGACATATGTCAAGCAAATTCTCACAGAATTACAGAGCAAGATAGATGCAAACACAATCATAGTGGGTGACTTTAATACTCCTCTCTCTCCAAGAGACAGATCCAACACCCAGAGGATTAGTAAGGGAGCTGAGGACCTAAATAACACCATTGCCCAAATGGATCTAACAGACCTATATAGAACCTTCCACCCTACAGAGACCCAATACACCTTCTTTTCAGCAGCCCATGGATCATATTCCAAAATAGACCACGTCATAGCCCACACAAAGAACCTCAGCAAATACAAAAGAATTGACATCATCCCATGTATTATATCTGATCACAGTGGATTAAAGGTAACCCTCAACAACAAAGGATACCACAGAGCCTATACACACTCTTGGAGGCTAAACCCCACGCTGCTATCCAACACTTGGGCCACAGATCAAATTAAAGATGAAATCAACGAATTCATAAGCCACAATGACAAAGAAAACACATCACAAAGAAACCTATGGGACACAGCTAAGGCAGTACTGAGGGGCAAGATCATTGCACTCAGTACCCACATTAAAAGAATGGAAGCAGAGCAGGTGAATACCCTCACGATGAAACTAAAACAACTGGAGAAACAAGAAATGACAGAATCTAAAATGACTAGGAGGGGAGAGATTACAAAGATTAAAGAAGAGATAAATCTGATTGAAAATAGAAAGACCATTCAACAAATAAATAAGACTAAAAGCTGGTTCTTTGAGAAAATAAACAAAATTGACAGACCCCTTGCAAGACTCACAAAAAAAAGAAGAGAAGAGACTCATATTCGTAAAATCAGGGACTCCACAGGAAAAATTACAACAAATACACACGATATTCAAACAATCATAAGGAGCTATTTCCAAAACCTCTACTCAACAAAAAACAATAATTTTACAGAAATGGATCAATTCTTAGAGAAGTACAAACTGCCCAAACTGAACCAAGAAGAAATAAATCAACTAAATAAACCAATAACTTACGGTGAGATACAGGAGGTAATCAAGAACCTCCCTACTAAGAAAAGCCCAGGCCCAGATGGATTCACCAATGAATTCTACAAAACCTTTAGTGAGGAGCTAATTCCAATACTCCTCAAACTCTTCCGCGAAATAGAAACGGAGGGAAAAATCCCGAACTCATTCTACGAAGCTAATATCATACTCATCCCCAAACCAGGCAAAGATCCAACAAAAAAAGAGAACTACAGACCAATATCACTAATGAACACAGATGCAAAGCTCCTCAATAAAATATTAGCTAACAGGATCCAGAAAGTGATCAAGAATATCATACATCATGACCAAGTAGGCTTCATCCCTCAGTCACAAGGATGGTTCAACATCCGTAAATCAATCAATGTAATTCACCACATAAACAGAACTAAAATCAAGAATCACATTGTTATCTCAGTCGATGCCCAAAAAGCCTTTGACAAAATACAACATCCATACCTATTAAAAGCTTTGGAGAGAACAGGAATAGATGGAACATTCCTCAAAACAATAAAAGCCATATACAACAGACCAACTGCTAATATCATATTAAATGGAGAGAAACTTAAATCATTCCCCCTAAACACAGGAACAAGACAAGGATGCCCACTCTCCCCACTTCTGTTCAACATAGTACTGGAATCCCTAGCCATAGCAATAAGGCAAGAGGAGGACATCAAAGGGATCCACATCGGCAAGGAAGAAATCAAGTTATCCCTATTCGCAGACGACATGATCTTATATCTCAAGGACCCAAAAAACTCAGTACCCAAACTCCTACATCTAATAAACCAATTTGGCAAAGTAGCAGGATACAAAATCAACCCACAAAAGTCAGCAGCTTTTCTGTACACCAGCAATAGACAAACAGAAAAGGAAATTATGGAAACGATTCCATTTACAGTAGCCAAAAAAAGAATAAAGTACCTAGGGATCAACTTAACCAAGGACGTGACGGACCTATTCAATGAAAACTACAAAAATCTAATAAGGGAAATCAAAGAAGACACAAGGAGATGGAAAGACCTCCCATGCTCATGGGTAGGCAGAATCAATATAGTGAAAATGGCCATACTGCCCAAATTGTTATACAAATTCAATGCAATACCTATCAAAATCCCAGCCACATTCTTCACTGAAATAGAGAAACCAATCCATAAATTCATATGGAACAGCAAAAAACCTAGAATAGCCAAAGCAATTCTAGGCAAAAAACATAGTGCAGGAGGTATCACCATACCAGACTTCAAGCTCTACTACAAGGCCATCATAACAAAAACAGCATGGTATTGGTATAAAAACAGATCGGAAGACCAGTGGATTAGAATTGAAGACCCAGAAATAAAACCGCACTCTTACAGCCAACTGATATTCGACAAAGGAGCTAAAGACATACAATGGAATAAACATAGCCTCTTCAACTACTGGTGCTGGGAGAACTGGGCAGCCATATGCAGAAAACTCAAAGTAGACCCAAGCCTATCACCATGCACCAAGATCAACTCAAAATGGATCAAGGACCTCAACATCAGACCTGAATCCTTGAAACTACTGAAGGACAGAGTAGGAAAGACACTAGAACTTATAGGCACAGGAAGGAACTTCCTGAATAGAGTCCCAGGCGCACAACAAATAGGGGAAAGACTCAACAAATGGGACTACTACAAATTAAAAAGTTTCTGCACAGCTAAGGTCATAGCCACCAAAATAGAAAGACAGCCAACGATATGGGAAAGGATATTTACCAGCACAGCAACAGACAAAGGCCTGATATCTGTCATCTACAGAGAACTCAAAAAACTAAGCCCCTCCAAGCCCAATAAACCTATTAGGAAATGGGCAAAAGAGCTAAAGAGAGACTTCACAAGAGAAGATATAAAAATGGCAAAGAAACACATGAGGAAATGCTCAACATCCCTGCTAGTAAAGGAAATGCAAATAAAAACAACCCTGAGATACCACCTCACCCCAGTTAGAATGGCCTATACTCTGAACTCAGGAAACAACAAATGCTGGAGGGGCTGTGGGGAAAGAGGAACCCTTCTCCATTGTTGGTGGGAGTGCAAATTAGTACAGCCACTTTGGAGATCAGTATGGAGGTTTCTCAAAAAGCTCAATATAGACCTACCCTATGACCCAGCCATACCACTCCTAGGCATCTATCCTAAACAGCAAAACCCAAGATATCAAAAGGACATTTGTACTTCCATGTTTATCGCAGCACAATTCACAATAGCCAAAATTTGGAAACAACCCAGATGCCCCTCCACAGATGAATGGATCCAAAAAATATGGTACTTATACACAATGGAATACTACATAGCGATTAGGAATGGTGAAATATTGTTATTTGCAGGGAAATGGTCAGAACTCGAACAAATAATGTTGAGTGAGACAAGCCTAGAACACAGAAAACAAAGGGGCATGATCTCCCTGATATATGACTGTTAACAAAGGGAGATGGAGAGACAGTAGAGACCAAGTCTGTGAACACTGTATATGTGCTTGATACATTGTATACTGCATATGGGTCTACCTGACCTAGACAAGGGATGGGAAAACAGGTTGTAAGATATCACAAGAAATGTACACAATGCCCTACTATGTAACTGCACCCTCTTTGCACAGCACCTTGTAAAAAAAAAAAAAATTTATGTTCAATTGATAATAAAAAAAAAATTTAAAAAAAAAAAAAAAAAAAAAATAATAGCAAAGTTTAAAACCAACTATCCATGGCAACCTCATTTTTTATTATATTTTTATCCCACTTTTCAAGTTACTTTTAAGATGTCGCCTCATCAAAATTCACTAGAGCCAGGCACTGGTGACTCATGCCTGTAATCCCAGCTACCCAGGAGGCTGAGAACTGAAGAACACAGTTCAAAGTCAGCTCACCCGCACAAAAGTCTGTAAACTCTTACCTTCAATTAACCACCAAAAAGCCAGAAGTAGAGCCATGGCTCAAATGGTAGAGCGCCAGCCTTGTACACAAAAGCTCAGGGACAGAGCCCAGGCCCTGAGTTCAAGCCTAAGGACCAACAAAAAATTTTTTGTCTTTTCTTTTTGTGTGTGTGTGGGGGGGGGGGGGTAAACTGGGGATCGAACCCAGGATGTTGCCACTGAGCTACATCCCAGCCCCCCCAAAAAAAATTAAAAATTAAAGAGCAAAAATAAAAAAGAATCTCACTAGAATCCACAAGTAAACACTTAAAATAACCAAGAAAGACAAAAAATATATATAATGCTGCTCAAATAGCACTTAGCAAGTGGAAAAGATTAAAATTCAAATCTTTTCAGCCAAGAAAACTTTTTTGACAGGCCAGATCCAAACGTTCCTACAAAAAAAAAGTTTTCAGTCGATTATTTATTTATTCCCTTCATTTTCTTTCAAACTACAGCTCACACTGCCAGTGCACATCTGAAAGGACAAATTCACTTTATTTCAATCACTTCTAAAACCATCCTAAGAGACAACACAAATGCACATCACATACAAAAAAAAAAAAGTCTGGAGACTTTTCTAAGTCAATACCCAACTCTCCCCCATTTTCTGAGCACCATTTGTTGCTGTTTGACCTAAAACGTCTTGGATATAAATGAACAATTCCATGTGCTGGTTCTACTTAGACAACATTTTCCAGACCAGTAGTTTATTTGACCCCAAATATTTATTTCCTTTCCTTTTCTTGCAACTATTAAGAAATTTCACTTCCCAATGTAATAAAACAAAAATCTGCAACATATTAAATGTGCATGAATTAATCGCCTCAGATGTACTTCAGTGCACTGACTGCAAGAATTCTTTAAAACTCGAAAAACTGTGTTACAATATCCACTTGGCTAATAAACCGATTTTGTGACATTTTCTTATCCTCAGTTTGCATGTGAAGTTAATACATCTATTTTGTCAAATATAAAAACCAGGCTGACTAAAGACTATTGTATAATTTTTTATGATTATAGGAATACACTGTTCTTCTACTTTGCCAAAACTATTACAGGTTATTGCAGAAGTCATAACAAGAAACAAATTGTTACAGTAACTTTTAACTCTTTAGTATCTTCGTCCCCAATGGAAATATCAATATAGTGTGTCCATCAGGACATGACGGTGTGTGTAGTCGGCATAATACTTATGAATATGCTCTCAATGTAATGCTCTGGATATTTGTTTTGATTTTGACTTTTAGATTTTTTGTCTGATGTCCATAAAAACATGTCTCTTTTTAAAAAAAAAAAAAAAAAAGAAATCCAGAACAGTTTTATGCCCTTCTAGTGCTCCATCCGTATTTTGAAAGTTGTAGTGCAGAACAGGTTCTCGCAGTAAGGAAAGCTGTTTTAACAGATGCGCTGACCCGGGAGAATGAGCAGGTCAAGTTCGATGGCAGAGGCCCAGTGCGTGAAGGGTGGTCAACTTCTGTTAACGTCTACGGGGGGGTTTTCACTAGGGGAAGCAAAGGGACTTGGCTGCACAATTGCCACCCAGAATTGTCAGGCACCGAGGGCCTAGTGAGCCAAATCCTAGATTCCGTCCAAGGAAACGAAAATCAATCTGAAAGCTGCCCCAAGCAGAGAGTGGTCAAGTGAGAGGTGGATTCGGGGGGTTGGAGGCGTGGCTCAATGGGCAGAGCCCTAACCTAGGAGCAAAAGCCAGGAGGTACCAATCTGAGTCCTAGCCTCAGACTAAAAGACAGTGAGAGAGACAGAGGTATAAAGACAAGGAACTTGTGCTTGGGCCTGCTGGAAGGAAGCAATGTGAGAAGACAGGACAACTGTCCTACTGGAGAAGTGACTAGGCCAGTGTTTTGTGAACACAGAGGAGACCAGCACCCCACGATTGGGGAATAAGTAGAAATCTCGATGCTCGAAGAAATGAGACAATGCATCCGAATCTGCCTGTGCACAGATTGTCGGGGGCAAAGGGAGTGCGTTGGAAGAATGCACATTCCTGCTCTTGGCTTTTGATTTGTTTTTTTCTCCTTGAAGAGCTGAATGATTCTGGGGAGCCCCTGCAGGCCTGGCTTGGATGCTCAGCCGGGGCACACAGGAGTGTGGGGGGAAAGGGAGACCCGTGCCTGTGGTGAATGGCAGCAGACGCTATAACCCGTGGCCTCTGGGGCTGACTGCTGGTGTTCACATCCTGCTGTGCCCTTTCCGAAGCCTGTGGCCTTCGGCACGTGGCACACTCATCTGTGAAACAGGAGGAGCCACCCTGTCTCCCTAGACCCATCGTGAGGATTTAGAGGAGTTCATTATTGAGAAGGTGTTCCGCACTCACCTGGCAGAATAAGCATTTTCTGAAGTCTTTGGTAAAGGAAATATTTGTGGAGACAATTCAACATGGGAGCTTTACAAGAACACCTGCTCTGGATTCCCGGCTTGAGGGAGGGATGTGTTTAACGAAAAAGGTGCACCAAGGATCACTGAGCGCTCCGGCTATAGATCTTAATCCAATCACTGGCTCCAAGAAAGCAGCCAGCCTGGATTCCAGCCCCATGGAAGAGCTCACAGGGCTCGCCCTGAAGGTGCTACATGTCTGGCTTCCGGACAGAAATGAGTCTGCTTGTTTGCTTAAGTTGGAAGTTACAAACAAAACCAGCAGATGAATGGGGCCAGCGGGGCTCCCTGATCATCTCTTGTCTGTCAGAAAAGCAATCTTTTCTCTTGATCGATTCTTCACAAAGAAATACAAGGTTATGAAGAGTCTTTTTTTTAATTCCCATGGCCCAGATATCTTTGGGGAAACTGCATCAGAACTGCTGTGTTATGCAGACAGACTGCATATAAAATAAATTGATGTGTAAATATAAATATGTACACATATGGATAAATAAAAAATGAACTATTCTACTCTTATAATTGCAGCAACAATCACCTAAATAGATCGCTAAAATGTTTACAGTGATACACTCAGTTATACTACTCTCCAATTTAAACAATAGTGACACCAGAGTCATCTAAACTCATTTATACAACTAGAAAGACCAAGTCATGTCAGGCAACATACTGGCTAAATTCTTGGACATTTTTACTACAAACTACTGACTTCCACCCAACTAAGAAATAAATTCTATCAGTTTACAGTGGAATAAATATGTGGATATATGTATGTAATGCAAAATGCTGGCTTATAATTTCAGCAATCCTAATCAATAATACATCAGGATTCAAGTTGATTAAAAATTATTTACTGCAGTTAATAACTTTAGGGGGAAAAATCTCCTTCAAATGTTTACAGTCTACATACAAAATGTACATTTCTGTAAAACACAAATGAGTTTCAATATCTCCACGGCACCATCATTCCTAACTAAATACAACTTTGCCTACAGGAGTTAAGAAAATCTATGTAAACTGTAATTTGTGCTAGATGGAAATTGTGAGCCTGTTACCTTCATAGGTGACTTCTGGGGAAAAAAAAAAAAAGAATGCATCCTAAAAATGTTTCACTTAATGAAATAATAAATTTCCCTATGAACAAAAAGAAGCGAATGAAGTCAGGAAAAGGAGCCGGGGGGAATACTTTCTAAAGAGAGTAACAAAAGGTTTCTGATGTCACAAATTATATGACCTTTCAAACACAACTCAGCTCCCTCATGGGAAGTTCTAAAAGGTTTGGTTTAAATTTTTTAGAAGTTAGTTCGTTTCATGTAAGCATCACTACCTATGCCAAATGATCCATTAAGGGGCATTCCATTATAGTTTAAAGAGTTCTGAGTTAAACACACACAGTGCCACGGCCTGAGATGCTAGGAAAACACACAGCTCAATTTCCGTGTGATGTCACTCTGCGAGATGCTATCACTCACAGAACATTTGCTGAATTAAAGCGAGCATTGATACAATGCCCTGGAACTTTCCAGAGTACTTGCACGTGCCTTTACCCACTCGACCAAAGTCCATTTGCCCTCACACTGTAGAAAGCGAATCCATTCCCATCGTTCACCTGTGACCCATGAGGGCCACATCGGCAGAGAGAGGGTGCTACACCGCCCAGCTCCGCACACCCACTGCCGGACAGACGCACACAAGCTCATGTCAGAGTTCACGTTGCATCTTTGAACTTTCTTCAGGACGTTTGACCATCACATCGATCCATGTTTCTTGGAGCATAGCCCCCAATAACATTATTATTATTATCATCATCATCTTTAAATAGTTGTGATTTCAGTTCAGCATCTCAGTCTGTGAGTACAATGCATCCTCGTTAACCCCCGCGCCTCCCAATCCCACCTAACCCCTCCATTTTCCTAGTTCCCTTGAATATTATGGCTGCATTCACCTCTCCTCTTTCTACTGGTCTACACTCGCCCCCTAGCCTCCCTACGATGACCACGACACACGTCACCTGGTATTCATGGTGGTACACTGTAAATTAGTCAACCAAAGGGGTCTTACCCCATTGGAACCCTCCCCTTCCTCCACCATGCTTTCATGAGTATGGCTGTGTCCATATGCATATGTGTGTGTTTACACACACAGTTATGACTTAAGCCTAACTTCCACATGAGAGAAAATGCGCATCCTTTGTCTCTCTGAAACTGACTTACTTCATGTTGTAACATGATGGGGGTTTTTTTCCAGATCCATCCATTTCCCTGCAAATGACATAACAGTCTTCCTCACGAATGAGTACATTTCCATTTCTCACACGCACACACACACACATGCACACACGTATGTATATGTATGTAACTTGAGTAACCTCTGCCTTGAGTCTTTCCCTGCTGAGCAGTCCTGGAATTCTAACCCCAGACGCTGCCCGCGTGTATCTTCCCTGGTGCTCTTGTGCGTGTTAACTAGCCAGCTTCTGTCTACACTCAGGAGCCCCCCCAAACCCCTCCACGCCCCGGATCGCAGAGGTTGGATCTGCGGGTCACTGAGAATGTCCTCCAGCCCCCAGGGCGCGCCAGGAGCTTAGTCCAGCCCCACGGAGGGGGGTCACCCACCCTTGGTGTCTCCTGGGGAGGGGGGTCACGCACCCTGCACCCTTCGTGTCTCCTGGGGAGCGGGAGGTAGGCACCCCCTCCCCCCCCCCGACAGAAAGGCCGGCTAGGCTGGGGTCTGTCCATCCGTCAGACAGCCCGTCGGAAGTCCTGAAGCGCACGTGGCGTGGTGAAAGCCACACGCCAGGCCAGGCCCACGCTTTGGGCGGGCTCTCCTCGCAGCCAGCGGGGAAAGCTGAGAAGTGGGGAGAGCCAGCGTTCCCCCAAAACACCCCTCCCCTGCCCGGACCCAGGGAGGAAATCCCAGCAGGATTCAAACAGAAAACTTTGTTCCCCAACCCTCAGCACCCTCACTTCCTGTCCGTCCACTGCAAGTCTACCGGGGCGCTGGGCCCCTCCAGGTCCTTGGCTCACGGAGGAAGTCGGGCCAGATAAGGACGCGCCTTTCCCTTGAATGGAGCTGCAGTCTCCCCAGCTGATAAGACCTTGAGGCCCAATAAACCTTTATCCGGTACTGCTCCAACTCGGAACACCTGAATTACCTTGGATAAGAAGCTCCCAACTCCTTATCAAAGCCACCTTTCACGCTGTGTGCTCTTCAGGCTCCCTCCTGCCTTACAGAATGTCTCTCCCACCTGCCTGTCAAGGATGGGGTCGGAGAGGTGCCACTGCCAGGCCCCAGCCTTGGAGCTGCACCCCACGGCCCTTCCACCCGGCCCAGCTCGGCTCTTGCCTGCTTCCATTGCTCACGTAGCCTGACCCCCTTTCCTAGCACCGACACTGTCCCCTAAGAAAGTTGGGGAGCGATCAGAGCCAAGTGGGGTGTGCAACACATTACCAGCAGCGGGAGAAATGAGCCACCAAGGCAAAGCGGATCCTGGTTTCTGTTCCCACATCACAGGAAAAGACCTACTGGCTTCCCTGTGGCAAAGGAAAGCGATTTACTGATCATGCCCCGGGGCATCTTGTGGTAGTCAGACAAAGGTCAGCAGAGTAATCTTAAAATGGTTCGGTATTAGGTGCGAAGGCCTACATTCATAGTCATTATTTACCAGGCAAATAAAGAGGCAGGATGCCAAAGAGATTTCTCCTTCACTGTCTTCATCAAAGTAATTGAAATTGGGTCACTAAAGAGAAGCTCCCAAGGCTGGCTCCTAAAGACTCATGACCAAATTCAGGTCACCGTTTCCTTCCTACGATACCAATGTGGAATCTTTGTATCCGCATCTGATTTATGAAATATTCGCATTTGAAATGAAAACGGGAGAAGGTGGAGACTGGGGAAAGTGCTAATGCATTGTAATTGCTAACAGCCTGGATCCACAGGATCATCATTCTATTCAGCTACCTATAGGAAATGCGGCCACACACAAAGAAAACTTCCAGAAGTGGAGCCGACCTAATGTTGTACAAATACCAGTGCCTTGCGAAAGATCTGGGTCTCTTCTATTATGAAACATTCATTAAGCACATTTTATATATCAAAGCCTTACTAAAGTTCAAAAGAATTGTTTGGTTTTTAATTTTATTTTATTGAGAGAAACAATTCAATTTCTCAGATGAGTGTGAGAATCACAGAAGGCTCTGGAAACACACAAGAACGGTCCCCGATTAAATGATGTCAGGGGGCCAGGAAAGAAAAACTTCTGGAAGGAAGCACCTGCGGGGCGGAAGCCGGGTAGTAATCGGGGGGCCCGAGCATGGGCTGGGCACCTGCCGCCGGTGCAAAGCGCGCCTCCAAGATGGAAGTGAGGTGTTGGGGAGGCTCGGCTCACCTCCTGCCTGAGGGGGAGAAGATTCAAAGGAGCAAGTGCTGTCAGGGAAGCAGAGGCGGCAAGGCTGCATCACGAGGGAACACGAGCCATCCTGAGGATCTTGGCTTTTACCCGGAAAGCCAGAGGAAACCATGAAGGTTTAAGAGAGAATGGATGATGATTTTGTAGCACACACAGGCACACATACACACACGCATGCACACACGCACGCACACGCACACCGCACAGAGCATCCTGGTGTCAGAGCCAAGGAAAGCCAGAGTGCCTGCAGAAAACTTTTAGGAAACAGCCTACAAAGGCCCCCACAGCAGCACGCACCCCACCTTTCTTTCCAGTCCCCTATGACGCTTTTCCTTGTTCTCCTGCTCCAGCCCTACAGGCTGCTGCTGTCAGAACCTGTGTCGTGGCTGCTCCCTCTGCTGGGAAGTTCTTCTGGCTATCTCGTGCTGGCTAACTGGCCCACGGTTCCTCCTGCCTGCCGTGGCCTTCCTCACGCCATCTCTCCCTCCAGAGTCCCATGTCTGAGGCCCAGCGCCCTCGCCCAGGGCCCCCACGACCTGCACGGCATGCAACGGTTCACACAGGACACTTGGGAAACGTTCTCATGATGGCTGTTCTTCTGACACTAGAATGCGAAGTCGGTGGGGGGGGGGGGGGGTTCTGCGGTTTCCTTCCTTGGCTCCGGTGCTGAGAAGCATGGTGCACCCCGCACAGACGTTCCATACCCATCTGGAGAGGCAATAGGAGTGACTAGAGATGGACGATGGTGGCACAGTTTCCTTGGCACTAATACCCAGGCCTTATGCAGAAAGCAAATTTAAATCCACGGAGCGAGGTGCCAGGAGGCCAGAGTGGACCACGGTGGGTATTCCAGACAGGGTACCATCAATCCGAACCTGTCCTTCCGGCCAGGACTGCTGTGAAAATCACAACAGCAATTCGTGAGCTCGGGGGCGGGGGGGGGCTTAAGAAAGGTAGCTCTTATTTGTAGCTGATTTGTGGTTGGAGGTCGGCGTTAAGGAGCAAGCATCTTCCCCTAGGACCCACTGGAAACATGAGCTTTTCCCCACACCACAGCCCTAATCCGTGCATGGCCAACAGTGCACAGTAAACACGGCCGCTTCAGCCCAAGTCCCTCAGTACTGCGGATGGACCAGCTCTGGTGGGACAAGCCCAGGGAGCCCCCGTTCAGCCTCCTCTATGAAGCGAACTCGGAACTCAGAACTTCCCACCTGTGCAAACTCATCCTGGCTCCTTTAGTGCTCAGCACTGCTATCCACCAGACTTCAGCTATTCTTTGGCTTTAGCGATTCTTCCCTGTCTCCCCTAGGTGCATCGTTAGTGAATAGCAAATCACATCCCCTGAGCTCTTCTCTGTGCATCCATGACACTGTTTTTGGTGTCGTTTCTCTTCATCTCTTGCAAACACAATGGCAGAATCCTCCTAAATGTCTTTCCTTTATACTGGGTGCCGTTTTTCTAAAAGTAAATTAATTCAGGATTTTATTGTTATTGTTAAATCCACTATAGTCTTGCCCCAATCTTTACTTTGTCTACTAATTGCTAAGAGAGTTGTGCTAGAAGCTTACCACAGTAGTACGGGATTTGTCAGTTTGACTTTGTAACTAAGTCAGTTGTTTAAAGATAAGCTGTGTTAGTAAATGATTACAAAATTAGGATTATTGTATTGTTACATTTTCCTCGAGAATAATTCTTTTTTATCATAATATAGTAATCATTTTGATATTTATGTGTAGCTAGATATAGTTACAATAGCCTAACTAGATAGATAAATATAGATAAATAGATACCTCAATATAGTTATATATATATAGTTATATAGTTAGATATACATAGTTAGCTATATAGTTAGTATTTTTCTTTGGTTTGTACTTAGCTGGTATACCTTTCAATCATTTCATACACATGTCATTGTAAACTACATGTAGCTAGCTTGGTATTTATTTTACCCTTTTGACTATTAGTAATTTTTAATCTATTCTGAGAATTTATGGATAACAAGTAAATTTTTTTTTACATTATTTGTTTCTTTATTGTCAAAGTGATGTACAGAGGGGTTATAGTTTCATATGTAAGGCAATGTGTACATTTCTTATCCAACTTGTTACCTCCTCCCTCATTTTCCCCCGCCTTCCACCTTTCCCATTTTCCTTCCCCCCAACAAGAACAAATTTAATGCAATCATATTTACTGTACATACTTCTACCATCTTAGCTTATGTGTTCTTTCATTCTTTCTTCACATCTTTTTCCCCTGTCTCCCTTCTTTTGTTTTCATCAAATCCTATCCACTCTTTTCCTTGTCTCTACCTTTTTGGAAGCTATAAGTCCTATTTTGATTGTTATCATCAAAAAGACATGGTAAGATATAAAGGAATAATATTTGTAAATTGCTATGGGTAAATAAATGGTTCACAAAAATCCTATACCCTGTGAATTCTATTTCAGGAGGCAAGATAACAGAAAGATATTTAGAGATAAACAACGATTAAGTTTATTTACCACCAACAAAAAGGATTAAAAGCATCAGTGAAGAAGACACTTCAGAAAGTCCTGTTCCTGTTTTGACAAGCTGATCCCATTTGGGGTTGCGCAAAAGTTAGGCAATAGCTGAGGATGAAGTTCAATGGAGTGGTGCAGGCTTAGCAAGAGCAAGGCCCTGCAGATGATAGATCGATAGATAGATAGATAGATAGATAGATAGATAGATAGATAGATAGATAGATAGATATAGAAGAGAGGGAGATAGAAGAGAAGGAGGAGAAAGAAAGCTAGGAAAGGGAGAGGAAGAGAAAGAAGGAAGGGAAGGAAATTGTGGCCATTTTTTGATCAGGAAATGAGTGAGCCTGTGGGGAGTCCCTGTGTTGAACATTCGATTTCTTCCTCTTCATCTCCAGTGGTGGTGAGTTGAGAGCTGAAGGGCCAGGTCTGACCTTGGCAAAGCTGTTCCTGAGAGCACCCAGATGTGGAACAACTCCCGGACCGGCCTTGAGTGAGCATGCGTTGCCCAGGAAACACAGGGGCTGCATGCTGGGGACTCACGTCATCCTAGCTACTTGGGAAGCTGAGGTCTGAGGATCGAGATTTGAAGCCAGCCTGGGCAGGAAAGTCCCTGAGAGTCTTATTTCCAATGAGCCACCAAAAAGCCAGAGCGGAGCTGTGACTCAAGTGGTAGAGCCCATCCTTGAGCACAACAACAGCTCACCAGCTCAGAGACAGCACCCAGGCTCTGGGGGGAGAGGTGGGAGGGGTGCCAAGGGGGCGAGGGAAGGCGGGAGGGAGGCAAGCTAACTGGAGTACAGGAGGTGAAACCGGTTAGAGCCCTGGATGCCACTGCCCGGGGAGGAAATCTGACGTTTGCTTCACTTGTGCTCTGAGGTCGTTGCAGAGGTGAGCAAGGTAATGTGGCCATATGGAAAATGGTATGTAGGCTCCCCAAAAATAAAGTAAGATAGGATCCAGGATCCTAAGGCATTTGTGATACAGTGATACAATGATGGAACTGGAGATTCACATGTGAAGTGGTCTAGGCCACACACAGAAAGACAAACTATACTGCATATGAAATACACAGAAAGACTAAATATGCTGCATATGAAATCTAACAGGGTTGATCTCACAGACACTGAGAACAGAACAGAACAGATCAAAATAGAATAGAACCGAATAGAATAGGAGAACGAGGTGTAAAACAGTTCACGCACAGGCTTGGAGTAACTGTTCTGGTTCGTTACTACACACTGGGGTGGCTACGGGAAACAACAATCGCTGTATTATTTTTCAAAGCTAGAGGAAAGGATTTTGTCTATCTCACCATGGAGCAATGGTGGATGTTGGCTACGTTTAACCTGAGTCACACATTACACAGTATTGCCATGTACCAAAACATCCCATAGAACCTCCATTCATTTGTTGTGCTATGACATCCATACCAGTTCAGAATAAATTAGCACTTAATAATAAATTGGATGAGACACATGTCTTGTCTGAGGGGAATAAGATTTAAGAAGCAGGAGGACACAGAGAGGGAATGGTGGGTGACTAGCATCATAATACTCCATTCTTGCCCATAAAAATGGGACTAAGAAATATGAAAGGGATGGGTGGGGGTGGGGACAGCTCGGGGTGACATTGATGAAGGTCATTGTGTACGTCATCGGCATGTCAAACAGAAACCCCTTCTCTACAGTTACTTAAAGAAAAACAATTAAACTAAAAACATGTCAGATGGGTTGATGAATGCTAGATAGGTCTTTGGGAAACTGCTGTGTTGCTGGGCCACCACCTCTGGCTACAGCCACTGTCACAGCAGAAGTGCTGGTCTTAGGGCCCCATCTGGTGGCTATCAGAGGAACTGTCTATTCTTCTACAGGGAAAACTAACCTGCATTGTTTCCAAAGGTCATTCTCTAATCCAGTTCTTCCAAAGGATGCCTCAAAAAGCATCCGTTATGTCATTTGCTTGTTTCCTCTTTGTTTGCAAAACTATGAACGCAATCAACCTTATAAGCAAAAGTCTACCTAATTCTAACGGACGGGGTTATTCCCTGTGAGTGAACTTTACTGTTGGTCACAACAGGTTTCATGGAAAAAATAGTATGACGTTATCCTTCCCTTTGAAACTATGTTGAAACACTTCTAGAACATAACAAGGGTAAAACTAAAGGTAATTTATGATGTTACTTTCCTGGAAATTTCGGAGGTCCAGTTCCTATGTGTATTTTTAGCTCATTATATGGTCCTAAATGCGTGACCATCGCACTTGGAATAGCTGGGGAGGGCTGCAAGAGGTTTAGGATTTTTTTTTTCCTTAGTAGTCATCAACCAAACCATGAGGCTTTGCTTTAAGTGGAAAGCAACTGGCACTTGACAATGGTTAGAAGCTACTCTGCCTACTTTGGATATGTGTACAGAAAATGAACTGCCTTTCCTGAGATGATGGTCAAAGAAGACGACGCTCAGCCTTTGCTTTGCTAATGCCGATCAGCTGTTTCTATTCCCTGTAAAAATCTGTCTCCAAGGCCCCCAAGTCTCCCCTTGCAATAAGGGAGCTGGTGTACAACAGCCAGGGGACGTGCTCTCTGCTGGTCTTTTCCCATCTATCAAATCAAAAGGTCTAAAAATCAGTGCTCACCCACTCAACTTCGTTCAGGTAACTTGGGCGCATTGCAGCAGGCCTGTGAAAAAATGTGTTTGGGCATAAAGATGTCCACTGCTCTGCTAGGCAGGACGGCAGCAGTGAATTCCTATCCCATGTGCAATTAAGGTGCCTCTTACTTGGGGTGTACTTTTGAACACGTTCGCTTCAAAGTGAGATCCAGAGATGCATTGGCAAATTCCTCTTGTTAGGAAAATTAAAGTGGGGTGTTTTTTTTTCCAGTAGCTCCCGTGGACTCTAACGAGACAGGCCTGTGCTCTTAGTGAGGATGAACTATTTTCCAGCCCGGTTGTGTGGCTGTCGTCTCCCAACCTGCCTCCGCTCCAGGGCAGTACACAACAGGAAATGAGTTAGGGGTCTCAGCCCTCTTCTTAGCAGAGTCTTCTCACAGAATCTCTCACTACCATTGGTACCAATTAGCACTAATTGGAAGCCTGGACGCCCATAGAACTGCAGGGTCAGTGGCAGAACGAACAGGCAGAATGAATTAGCCTTTTGCCTCTGGAAGTGAACTTATTGGTTCTGTGTGAGGCTGCTCTGTTCGTGCTGTTCCAGAGGGGCTGCCGAGGTAGATTAAGGAGGAATTTATTCTCTGAGGCTGTCAAACAAGACGGAGGAAGGTCAGTTCACTGAGTGGGCAACCCAAAGTAGCTGAGTTATGAGCACAGAGCAGCCGTAAATAGGCCTCACGTTTCACCCCCACATTACCTCACCCTTCCTATCTCCGTCTCCCACTTTCAGTGTCTCCCTGTAATATTATAAATCCAATCAAAGCCAGCTTGCTGTCAGCATTTTTATCTCCCTTGCCTTGGAGCACACACCGTTCATCCTCATCTGCTCTGCAAACCCAGTCACCCGTGGCTTCAAAGAGAAGTGCCATTTGTCTTCTGTTTCTCCCTAAGTTCTTCCCACTTGCGTCACACGAGACAAGGGAGTTAGCGTGAAAACACATGGAATAAGGCATGGGCAAACTTCTGCCTTTGCAGAATTATTAATTCGGTGAAGTGCCCTTGTGTTTGTAATTCTCACATCTTTGCCATAGCTACCTTAAGTCAATGGATGGAAAAAAAATCCTGAGGGAATTATCAGGGAACAATTCATAATCTTTTTCTGCTACAAGTAGCCACCCGGCGGCCTGGCATAGCTTGCAGACAACAGACGGCGGAGGAATGCTGGCACCCAGCCACCTCTAAGACTCACATCGTTCAGATGCCAGCACTTTCCTGAAGGATGAGTAGAGAGGAATCAGAAAGGAGTGGGCATTTGATTAGCAAACTCTCAACAAATGCTAGATCATTTCAGGAATATCAAGTAGGGCCCTTCTGTCTTCCTGTGAAGAGCAGGAAGTTTAAAACTGAACAAAAGCCATTCTCTTTCCACCTTGCATCATGTAGGAACTAGCTTTTGTCTGGGTATTTAAGCATCCCTTTGGGAGAAGAGAACCTAGAAATGGTTGGTCTACAAATAATTGGGCTCTGCAAGGCTGCTTTGACCTACACATCAGCCACAAGGGACCTAATTGGACCATTTATAGCTAGATCAATATGTCAGTTGGCCCTGCCCTTACCTCATCCAAGTTTTTGTTGGCATTGAAAGATTAGCCCCGAAACAAGACTTCCAGAAAAGCAGAGTGGCTGCAGGTAGTGGAGGGAGACAAATCTGTTTCCTTTTGTCTCCAAGGCAAGTGGAAAAAGAATCAAGCCTGCCATCCTTTGAGTCCCAATTGCTAGTCAAACACCTAAAAAACAAAAAAAAAATGACTGAACCACTGCTTGTTACATAAAAGAATAGGTAGGTGCCCGATGGATACACAAAGGCTAAGAAAACAGTAAATCATAGAGAACTGATGGAATCTGCGCAATTCTGCCAAAAGGATGCTCCGTGCTAAAGCCCAAATTGAAGGGTCTGGAGCAAAACGGAAAATGCATATGATTAGCAAGAGAAGTGACATTCATTTATTCAGCTGACAGGCATTTATTGACATGCTTGGCACACAGACCCTATACTAGGCTTGAGCACAAAGACAAGAAACATTGACTCTGACCCAACAAGAGTTTGTGATAGCCAGACACCAGTGACTCCAGCCTGCAATACTAATCACTCACAAAGCTGAGAGCAGAAGGATCATGGTTCAAGATCAGCCACAGTAGAAAAGCTCAGGAGACCTTATCTCAAAAATAGCCAGCCAAAAGTAGGGCTGGAGAGGAGGCTTGAGTGAGATGCCACTAAAGTATGAGGTCATGAGTTCGCACATCACTACTACCAAAAACAACAGTTTGGGTTCCGTCAAAGCTTCGAGATCAGAACAAAGCCAGCACTAAGAAAGGCCTGCTCCAGGTTACCTGGTGAGGCTGAGCAGAGAGACTCCGTCTGAGCTGGATACCAACAGAGCACTAAAGGAAAGAGGCCTTGAGAGCAGACAGAACAAGCAAGATGCAGTCATGGAGGAGCACAGAGGTGAAGAGACAACAACTGAGCAGCAGAGCCAAAGAGAAAAATATGAGGGAACACGGCTCAAGGAGAGAGAGAAAAAAATGATGGGGCTGAGAAGGACTGAGTAAGACAGGATGACGAACAGGTAAAGTGAGACTTAAACTAAGATATTACTGTGCAAGGTAATATAGGCTGTGGAATGGGATGAGGGAAGGGCAGGAAACCATTTTCAGAACTATTTCTGGGGGCTGCCATTTCTGAAGGGAGCACCGAATGCTATTACTACTGAAACTGTTTGTGTCCACCTTCCTACTACGAGATGGAAAGTATTTCCCAGAGGAACTCTCCATACAAAGGAAAACAGGTGTTCATTTACTAAAGAACTTATAGATAATTATCTCAAAACACTAGAGAAAAGATATTTACTGAGGAATATCTTGGTAGTCTATGTAAACGCTTCACCAGTTAATCTAGAAATAAAAGCCCTAGAGATATTAAAAAAAAAAAACTAAAATGAGATCTTTATTGGACAGAAACTTATCCAATGGAAAAATGGACTACATAAATATATGAGTCTTGCACGCCCGCAGCACGGAGGTGAAGCTCAGCCAGCTGTGCTATGCATACTGCACAGGAATGAGCTATCTATATATGCCCAGCTCTGGCTGAGGCTCCGCCCACAGGCGGGGCTACATTCACTCCCAGCCTCTAGGAATGCCTTACAGCTGGGCAGGGTGGGGCCAGCTGTGGGGGATGTGAGAGGTTAGGAGGCTAACCCTTGCTCTGCCAGGCATGCATACATCCACCTAGGTGACAGAGAGATAGATAGAAAGATAGATAGCCTGGTGCCAAAGATGCCCCCCAATCACAGCCCAATCAGGAGTTCAAATCACAGGACACCGACAAAGAAGAGATAGTCCTTAGGAATACCTCTACCCATAGAAGCAAACCCAGAAGTGTAGACACTGACAAAATTCCAAACAGTTCCGTGTAGTCCATGCCTACAACAAATGTCCCTCTGTCTTAAGACAACTGTAAACTGTCTCTTTCACACGCACTTATGTACATTTGTCTGTGTTGTGATCATCTGTTTTCATACTCTGCTCTAATACATCAGCACTCTAGGGTAGGTCTTGAGTTCAATACCCAGCGTTGGCCCAGGACCATGGGAACACAGGAAAAATGGATATTATCTGGCAATATCCAGTAGAGCGGCAGAATTCGCCTAAGATCATACACTACAAAGGAAATGAGGGTGTGGAAGGGGATGAGGGTGGAGTAGGGACCTATTTCCGATGAGGGCATGGGATGGGATTAGGGAAAGCCAGGAGACGATTTCCTGTGCTGCCATCTCTGCAGGGAGGCCCCAAGGTCATTCCTACTGAAACTGTGTGTTTGTGTCCTCCTTCCTACTACCAGATTGAATATATTTCTCAGGGAAAATCCCCAATACAAAGGAAAACAAGGTCCACTGGGTTCAAATGGTGTTTGTTTATTAATGAACTTATAAGAAAACATCTCAAAATCCCGAGGGAAATCGTCTTTATAGAGGAAATTTTAGGTTGTCTATGGTAAAGCAATATCTAATCTACACGGAAAACACAGAGATATTTAATGAAACTAAAATGGCATATTTCCTGGACAAAAACTTGTCCCATGGCAAAAGGGCTACATCAATTTAGGAGTCTTGGTTCACAAGTACAGTTCAGAGTTGGGTGAGAAAGTCTTATGCCTGTACCCGCTCGGTACTCAGGATCCTGGAATAGGACGAGGATGGTTTCAGGAGGAGTGGTAAAGTCAGGAGTCTCTTGTCTCCAAGTAATCCCTGAAAGGCCAGAGATGGAGCTGTGTTCCAAGTGGAAGAGAAGTAGCCTTGAACAAAGAGGTCAGGGAAACCAGCCGGACCTTGAGTTCAATCTTCAAGACTGGCACACACAGAAACATACAAGGAGTCAATCCTGACTTCTCTTGACAATCCTTGTCCACCAATGTGCACCATCGTGCACCAATGTGCACCGAGCAAAGAGTCAGGAGTGTGGGTCATGTGATGGAGATGTCAACCGAAGATCCACTAGTGACTTCAGGCAAAAGTTCACCATGTGTGGAGGCAGCTCATCCATCCTTCTTTTTCTGTTTCCTCTTCCACCGGGCACTTCGGGCTTTTAGAATTTACATGGTGCTGAGGATGCAAACCGGGGCTTCAGGCATGCCAGGCAACCACTCTACCACTAAGCCCTATTCACAACCCACCTTTTTTGTGTTGGTGGGTTTCTGATTGATTTCTGTTCACTTTCTTGCCAGTCCTGTGGTTTGGAATCTGGGCCTCAGCACTGTCCCAGGCTTCTTTCTGCACAGGGCTAGAACCCTACCACTTGAGTCCCAGGGCCACTACTGGCTCTTTCTGATTATGGGGTGCTAAGGAATAGAACCCAGGGCTTCACCCATAGATAGGCAAGCAAACAACCGCTAAGCCCCATTCCCAGCAGTTTTTTTTGTTTGTTTGTTTTTTCTTTTGTTTTGTTTTTTTTTTTTTTTTTTTTTGCAGAAGTGGGGCTTGGGCTCTGGGCCTGAGCACTGCCCCTGGCTGCTGTTGTGCTAAAGGCTAGCACTCTACCGCTTGAGCCTCAGGGCCACTTGTCCTTTTGCCTGATAATGCGGGGCTGTGGAATGGAAGTCAGGGCTTCTCGCGTGCCTGGCAAGCACTCCATCGCTAGGCCGCCAGGCCCCATGGTCAGGCCGGCTCAGGCGTCTGGGAACAGGCGTCTGCGGCTGCGGCACGGGAGGTCCCTAGGGCGCCGGGGGCTCAGCTGCGGACTGCAGGTGGGACTAGGAAAGCGAGGCAGAGGCTGCAGCGGGGAGTCCGGGACTGAGCCCGACAGCCGGAAATCCTCCATGATCTCGATGGCCTCGGCGTGGCCACCATTATGTCACCATTTCTCTTTCGCACACACTTATGTATTTTTGTCTGTGTTGTGATCATCTGTTTTCATAGCCTGTTCAAATAGGTCTGTGCTCTAGGGAAGGTCTTGAGTTCAGTGCCCAGCATTGGCTCAGGACCTCAGGAACACCTCGGGAAAAATGGATATTATCTGGCAATATCCAGTAGAGCGACAGAATTCACCTAAGATCATACTCTGCTAAGGAAATTAGGGTATGGTAGGGGATGAGGGTGGGGTTGGGGCCTATTTCCAATTAGGGTGTGGGACGGGATTAAGGAAGGGCAGGAAACTATTTCTGGTGCCGCCATATCAGCAGGGAGGCCCCAAGGCCATTCCTACTGAAACTGTGTGTTTGTGTCCTCCTTCCTACCACCAGACTGAATGTATTTCCCAGGGAAAATCCCCAATACAAAGGGAAACAAGGTCCACTCGGTCCAAATGGTGTTCGTTTATTAATGAACTTATAGGAAACCATCTCAAAATCACGAGGGAAAAGATCTTTACTGAGACGCAGCACTGGTGTGGAGTTCAGTTGGCTGTGCTCTGCCTACTGCACTGGGCTGAGCTCTCTATATATGCCCAGGCTCTGGCTGAGGCCACGCCCACAGGCGGGGCTACATGCAACCTTGACCTCTAGGAATGCCTTTCAGCTTGCCTGGTTGGGGCCAGCATTGCGTTGGGGTCCTGAGAGTTTGGGAGGCTGACCCTTGCTCTGCCATGCATGTACACATCCAAAGGGAGTGTGTAGCCTAGGTGACAGATAGATGGATAGATAGATAGATAGATAGATAGATAGATAGATAGATAGATAGATAGATAGACAGCCTTTGGCCAATCCCAGGACACAAAGAACAGGTAGTCCATAGGAATACCTCTTCCCATAGAAGCAAAACCCAGAAGTGTAGATACTGACAACATTCCAGAGTTCCGTGTAGTCCATGCCTACAGCAAATGTCCCTGTGTCTTAACACACCCGTAAACCTAGAAATTCTGTCTGTCACTGTCTCTCTTTCCAACCACTTATCTATTTTTGTCTGTGTTGTGATCCTCTGTTTTCAAAGCCTGCTCGAATAGGTCTGTGCCCTAGGGAAGGTCTTGAGTTCAATGACCAGCATTGGCTCGGGACCTCAGGAACACCTCGGGAAAAATGGATATTATCTGGCAATATCCAGTAGAGTGGCAGAATTCACCTAAGATCATACTCTGCTGAGGAAATTACGGTGTGGAAGGGGATGAGGGTGGGGTAGGGACCTATTTCCCATTAGGGTGTGGTATGGGATTAGGGAAGGGCAGGAGACTATTTCCGGTGCTGCCATCTCTGCAGGGAGGCCTCAAGGCCATTCCTACTGAAACTGTGTGTTTGTGTCCTCCTTCCTACCACCAGACTGAATGTATTTACCAGGGAAAATCCCCAATACAAAGGGAAACAAGGTCCACTCGGTCCAAATGGTGTTCGTTTATTAAGGAACTTATAGGAAACCATTTCAAAATCGTGAGGGAAAAGATCTTTATTGAGAAAATTCTAGGTGGTCTACGGTAGTGCTTCAATATGTAATATAGACATAAAACACAGAGAGATATTTAACCAAACTAAGATGGCATATTTACTGGACAAAAACTGTGCCATGGCAAATGGGCTACATCAGTTTAGGAGTCTTGGTTCACAAGTACAGTTCAGAGTTGGGTGGGCAAGTCTTATGCCTGTACCCCTCGGTACTCAGGATCCTGGGACAGGACTATGCTGGTTTCAGGAAGAGTGGTAATGTTAGGAGACACTTGTTTCCAAGGAGGGAATCCCTGAAAGTCCTGAGATGGAGCTGTGGTCCAATTGGAAGAGAAGTATCCTTGATCAAATAGGTCAGGCAAACGAGCCAGACCTTGAGTTCAGTCTTCAAGACTGGCACACACAGAAACACACAAGGAGTCAATCCTGACTTCTCTTGACAATCCTTGTCCACCAATGTGCACCGAGCAAAGAGTCAGGAGTGTGGGTCATGTGATGGAGATGTCCACTGAAGATCCACTAGTGACTTCAGGCAAAAGTTCACCATGTGTGGAGGCAGCTCATCCATCCTTCTTTTTCTGTTTCCTCTTCCACCGGGCACTTCGGGCTTTTAGAAATTACATGGTGCTGAGGATGCAAACCGGGGCTTCAGGCATGCCAGGCAACCAGTCTACCACTAAGCCCTATTCACACCCCACCTTTTTTGCTTTGGTGGGTTTTTTATTAGTTTCTGTTCACTTTTCTGGCCAGTGCTCTGGTTTGGACTCTGGGCCTGAGCGCTGTTCCCGGCGTCTTTCTGCACAGGGCTAGCACCCTACCACTTGAGCCCCAGGGCCACTACGGCCGGGCTCTTTCTGATTATGGGGGTCCTAAGGCATAGAACATAGGCCTTCATGCATGCAAGCACTCCGCCCCTATTAACAGGAGTCTTTTTTTTTTTTTTTTTTTTTTTTTGCAGAGGTGGGGCTTGGAATCTGGGCCTGGGCACTGTCCTGGACTGCAGTTGTGCTCAAGGCTAGCACTCCCCCGCTAGGCCGCCAGGCCCCGTGGTCAGCCCCGCTCAGTCATCTGGGAACAGGCGTCTGCGGCTGCGGCACGGGAGGTCCCTAGGGCGCCGGGGGCTCAGCTGCGGACTGCAGGTGGGACTAGGAAAGCGAGGCAGAGGCTGCAGCGGGGAGTCCGGGACGGAGCCCGACAGCCGGAAATCCTCCATGATCTCGATGGCCTCGGCGTGGCCACCGTCCGCAGGGGCGCTGAGCTCGACGGGCCCCCGCTGGGGTCTGGACCACGAGATCTCCATGAAGTCGGGGTGGGAGTCGGGGGCGCCGCGGGCGTCCTCCGGGACGGGGAGCTCGGGGCCCGCCTCGCAGCACACCTCCTCCCAGATGCTGATGTCCTCCCACATGGCGTCCCTCCGCACCTTGAGCAGCAGGCCGCGGGCTCGGTCGCCCCGCTGCGCCGCGTGCGGATCCAGGCGGACCACGAGGTCGTCGGGGACCAGGAAGAGCGTCTGGTGCGGGAGGTTCACCGTGAGCAGGGCGGCGGGCCTGGGCTCCAGCAGCACATCCGCGTGGCTCAGGGGCAGCTTGAGGGCGCAGCCGGGGGCCAGGCTCACCAGGCACGTGAAGCCGCTCTGGGCTTCGGCTTCCGCGGGCCCCTCGCCTGGGCTCCGGGGCCCCTCGGGCGCAGCTTCCGGGCTGGCGACAGGTCCGGGCTGGTCCAGTCGCAGGCGCTTGGGACTGCTGGGTCCGCCCTGGGCTTCTGCGCAAAGACCCGAGCAGGGGCTGGGGCTGCGAGGACGGATGCCCATCTTGCTCCCGCTGGCCATCGGGGTGACTTTCCGACCTGGCTGGGGTCCCGAGGACGCAGGGGGCCGGAGGCTGAGGTCCTGCGGATCCGGGTCGTCGGTGGCAGAGGTCAGTTCCACCTACCTGGCTGGTCAGGGAGTTCCCGAGGACGCGGGAGGCTGGATCGGTCTGGACTGCTGAGGCGGGGAGGCCAGGGGAGGCGGGCAGGCGGGCTGGGTGTGCAGGGGTCTTGACCAGATGAGCGGCTCGCTTGCAGCACTGGCGTGGAGCTCAGCTGGCTGTGCTCTGCCGGCTGCACAGGCCTGAGCTCTCTATATATGCCCAGCCTCTGGCTGAGGCTCCGCCCACAGGTGGGGGGCTACATGCCCCCTGGGTCTCTGGGAATGCCTTTCAGCTGGCCTGGGTGGGGCAAGAGAGCCCTGCCTTGGGGGACCTGAGAGTTTGGGAGGCTGACCCTTGCTCTGTCATGCATGCACATATCCAAAGGGATTGTGTGGCCTAGGCCATAGATATATAGATAGATTTGATAGTTAGATAGATAGATAGATACATAGATACATAGATACATAGATACATAGATACATAGATACATAGATAGACTTGTGCCAAAGCTGCCCCAAATCAACACACAGGCCAGGATTTCAAATCCCCGCACATGGAAAAAGAACAGATAGTCCATAGGAATACCTCTTAGCATAGAAGTAAACCCAGAAGTGTAGACACTGACAAAATTCCAGAGTTCCGTGTAGTCCATGATTACAGCAAAGGTCCCTGTGTCTTAACCCACCCGTAAACCTTGAAATACTCTCGGTCACTGTCTGTCTTTCACGCACACTTATTTATTTTTGTCAGTGTTGTGATCATCTGTTTTCATAGCCTGCTCTAATAGGTCTGCGCTCTAGGGAAGGTCGTGAGTTCAATTCCCACCATTGACCTGGGCTCTCAAGAACACAGGAAAAATGGATATTATCTGGCAATATCCAGTAGAGTGGCAGAATTCACCTAAGATCATACTCTGCTAAGGAAATTAGGGTGTGGTACGGGATGAGGGTGGTGTTGGGGCCTATTTCCAATTAGGGTGTGGGATGGGATTCGGGAAGAGCAGGAGACTATTTCTGGTGCTGCCATTTCTGCAGGGAGGCCCCAAGGCCATTCCTACTGAAACTGTGTTGGTGTCCTCCTTCCTACCACAAGACTGAAGGTATTTCCCAGGAAAAATCCCCAATACAAAAGGAAACAAGGTCCACTAGGTCAAATCGTGTTAGTTTATTAATGAACTTATACAAAACCATCTCAATATCATGAGGGAAAAGATCTTTATTGAGAAAATTCTAGGTTGTCTACGGTAATGCTTCAATATGTAATATAGACATAAAACACAGAGAAATATTTAACGAAACTAAGATGGCATATTTAGTGGACAAAATCTTGTGCCATGGCAAATGGGCTACATCAGTTTAGGAGTCTTGGTTCACAAGTACAGTTCAGAGTTGGGTGGGCAAGTCTTATGCCTGTACCGCCTCCGTACTCAGGATCCTGGGACAGGAATATGCTGGTTTCAGGAAGAGTTGTAATGTCAGGAGACTCTTGTTTCCAAGGAATCCCTGAAAGGCCAGAGATGGAGCTGTGGTCCAAGTGGAAGAGAAGTATCCTTGAGCAAATAGGTCCGGGAAACGAGCCAGACCTTGAGTTCAGTCTTCAAGACTGGCACACACAGAAACACACAAGGAGTCAATCCTGACTTCTTTTGACGATCCTTGTCCACCAATGTGCACCATCGTGCACCAATGTGCACCGAGCAAAGAGTCAGGAGTGTGGGTCATGTGATGGAGATGTCCACCGAAGATCCACTAGTGACTTCAGGCAAAAGTTCACCATGTGTGGAGGCAGCTCATCCATCCTTCTTTCTGTTTCCTCTTCCAACTGGCACCTCGGGCTTTCAGAGTTTACATGGTGCTGAGGATGCAAACCCGGGGCTTCATGCATGCCTGGCAACTACTCTACCACTAAGCCCTATTCACAACCCACCTTTTTTGCTCTGGTGGGTTTCTGATTGGTTTCTGTTCACTTTCTTGGCCAGTCCTGTGGTTTGGACTCTGGGCCTGAGCACTGTCCCTGGCTGCGCTTGTGGTCAAGGCTAGCACTCTACCGCTTGAGCCTCAAGGCCACTTGTGGCTTTGCCTGATTATGCGGGGCTATGGAATGACAGTCAGGGCTTCTCGCGTGCCTGGCAAGCACTCCATCGCTAGGCCGCCAGGCCCCATGGTCAGGCCGGCTCAGGCGTCTGGGAACAGGCGTCTGCGGCTGCGGCACGGGAGGTCCCTAGGGCGCCGGGGGCTCAGCTGCGGACTGCAGGTGGGACTAGGAAAGCGAGGCAGAGGCTGCAGCGGGGAGTCCGGGACTGAGCCCGACAGCCGGAAATCCTCCATGATCTCGATGGCCTCGGCGTGGCCACCGTCCGCAGGGGCGCTGAGCTCGACGGGCCCCCGCTGGGGTCTGGACCACGAGATCTCCATGAAGTCGGGGTGGGAGTCGGGGGCGCCGCGGGCGTCCTCCGGGACGGGGAGCTCGGGGCCCGCCTCGCAGCACACCTCCTCCCGGATGCTGATGTCCTCCCACACGGCGTCCCTCCGCACCTTGAGCAGCAGGCCGCGGGCTCGGTCGCCCCGCTGCGCCGCGTGCGGATCCAGGCGGACCACGAGGTCGTCGGGGACCAGGAAGAGCGTCTGGTGCGGGAGGTTCACCGTGAGCAGGGCGGCGGGCCTGGGCTCCAGCCGCACATCCGCGTGGCTCAGGGGCAGCTTGAGGGCGCAGCCGGGGGCCAGGCTCACCAGGCACGTGAAGCCGCTCTGGGCTTCGGCTTCCGCGGGCCCCTCGCCTGGGCTCCGGGGCCCCTCGGGCTCCGCTTCCGGGCTGGCGACAGGTCCGGGCTGGTCCAGTCGCGGGCGCTTGGGACTGCTGGGTCCCCCGCCCTGGGCTTCTGCGCAAAGACCAGAGCAGGGGCTGGGGCTGCGAGGACGGATGCCCATCTTGCTCCCGCTGGCCATCGGGGTGACTTTCCGACCTGGCTGGGGTCCCGAGGACGCAGGGGGCTGGAGGCTGAGGTCCTGGGGATCCGGGTCGTCGGTGGCAGAGGTCAGTTCCACCTACTTGGCTGATCAGGGAGTTCCCGAGGACGCGGGAGGCTGGATCGGCCTGGACTGCTGAGGCGGGGAGGCCAGGGGAGGCGGGCAGGCGGGCTGGGTGTGCAGGGGTCTTGACCAGATGAGCGGCTCGCTTGCAGCACTGGCGTGGAGCTCAGCTGGCTGTGCTCTGCCGGCTGCACAGGCCTGAGCTCTCTATATATGCCCAGGCTCTGGCGAGGAAACGCCCACAGGAGGGGCTACATGCACCCAGGGTCTCTAGGAATGCCTTTCAGCTGGGCTGGGTGGGGCCAGCCCTGCCTTGGGGGACCTGAGAGTTTGGGAGGCTGACCCTTGCTCTGCCCTACATGCACACATCCAAAGGATGTGTATGGTCTAGGAGATAGATAGATAGATAGATAGATAGATAGATAGATAGATAGATAGATAGATAGATAGATAGATAGATAGATAGATAGATAGATGGATGGATGGATGGATGGATGGATGGATGGATGGATGGATGGATGGATGGATGGATGGATGGATGGACAGATAGACAGTCTTGTGCCAATCCCAGGACGCCGACAAGGAAGCAATAGTCCATAGGAATACCTTTTCGCAAAGAAGCAAAACCAGAAGTGTAGACACTGACAAAATTCCCAACAGTTCCGCGTAGTACATGCCTACAGCAAATGTCCCTCTGTCTTAACACACCTGTAAACCTTGAAATTCTGTCACTGTTTCTCTTTTGCACACACTTATGTATTTTTGTCTGTGTTGTGATCATCTGTTTTCATAGCCTGTTCAAATAGGTCTGTGCTCTAGGGAAGGTCTTGAGTTCAGTGCCCAGCATTGACCCAGGACCTCGAGAACACAGGAAAAATGGATATTATCTGGCAATATCCAGTAGAGTGACAGAATTCACCTACGATCATACTTTGCTAAGGAAATTAGGGTGTGGAAGGGGATGAGGGTGGGGTAGGGACCTATTTCTGATGAGGGTGTGGGATGGGATTAGGGAAGGCCAGGAGACTATTTCCAGTGCTGCCTTCTCTGCAGCAAGGTCCCAAGGCCATTCCTACTGAAACTGTATGTTTGTGTCCTCCTTCCTACCCCCAGGCTGATTGTATTTCCCAGGGAAACTCCCCAATACAAAGGAAAACAAGGTCCACTTGGTTCAAATAGTGTTCATTTATTAATGAACTTATAGAAAACCATCTCACAATCACGAGGGAAAAGATCTTTATTGAGGAAATTCTAGGTTGTCTACGGTAATGCTTCAATATCTAATCTAGACGGAAAACACAGAGAGATATTTAACAAAACTAAAAAGGCATATTTACTGGACAAAATCTTGTGCTATGGCAAACGGGCTACATCAATTTCGGAGTCTTGGTTCACAAGTACAGTTCAGAGTTGGGTGGGCAAGTCTTATTCCTATAACCCCTCGTTACTCAGGATCCTGGGCTAGGACTATGGTGGTTTCAGGAGGAGTGGTAAAGTCAGGAGTCTCTTGTCTCCAAGGAATCCCTCAAAGGCCAGAGATGGAGCCGTGTTCCAAGTGGGAAAGAAGTAGCTTTGAGCAGAGAGCCAGAACTTCAGTTCAATCTTCAAGACTGGCACACACAAACACAAGGAGTCGATCCTGACTTCTTTTGATGATCCTTGTGCACCAATGTGCACAAATGCCAGGGATGTGAATCTAGTCTTACAGTTTTTCTTGTCCCTGCTGTCTTCCAACTTTGATCCTCAGGTCTCAACCTCCTGAGTAGCTACGATTACAGGAGCCTCATCACCTCAGCTACACAAGCATGTTTTTTCCTCTATTACCAAATAGCAATAAGAGGTGTCTAGAGCCCGAGGAAATGGGAAGTGGGGGAAAGGGGGTCTAAGCCAAAAGCCCTGATCTCCCATTTCTAGCACCCTCCCCACACACACTCCCAAACTAAACCCAAATCAAATAAAGAGGGATTGGCCCAATTTCATGTCTCGAGTTCAGGGAAAAAGAAGTTGATGGGGACCTCAAGTCCTCCTTCGGGACCAAGCTCATAAAAGCTGTAGAAACCTCTGGGTCACCTGGACCTGGGCCATCTTCCAGGCCCAGATATGGGGAGGGGGACCGTGCACTCTGACCTCGTTTTTTATTTTGAATGTCTCAGTGGATATCTTACAGTGCAAGCATTCCAATGGCATGGTGAGGGGCAGTTCAAGTTTATAGCCCAACCCTAAGTCACCCTGCTTCCAGAAGCTTCCCCGGCCCCCACCCCACTCCACTCCTGTTTATTATTAATAAGCAGCACACCACCCAGGAGAAGAACTTCAGTAAAAAGTAGAGCAACTGAGTCAAACCCCACCCACATTTCTCTCCCCTTGCTTATTCCCTTTCTGCTCCTCTGTATCATATGTAATCACTTTTTCTATAGTTTGGTCAAAATAAAATTTTACATAAGTGAAAATATAAAATAAGATTCCGAACACACTTAGAAGCATTTGCATGTGTCTTCAGTGGATAAACAGAACTTTCTTTCTAACCCAGTAACAAATATGGAAACCTTGAAAGTGAGATAGCCCCAAAGAGCAGGAGAATTCATCTTTCAATTGCTGTTAAAGGAAAGAAAAACAAGAGAGATTACCCAATTCAGAGTCAGTCTCTCTCCTAACGAAGAACAAACTTCCACCTGTGTGGAGGCATTAGCCAGCATGGAGAAGTATTTTTATGGAGGATACTTTTTTTTTCAGGCTATTGGCCATTTTTATTTGACACTATTTAGAATTGTGAAAAACAAATAAATGTAAGGTTTACTATGTGTCTGTTCCCATTTTGATAGAGGACTTGAGACAATTTAGAACAAGATGCTATAGTAAGGTAATCTAGCAAGAAGTCTCAATTCCTCTCTGAAAAGTTAAAGTTGAAAAATGTCTCTCTTTACATTTCAAGGATGAAAGACTTTCCCCAGACACACCTTGGGGTGCAGCTGGGATTGAAGCTGTACTTTGGGATGACGGTCCCATGCGTAGAACATTAGGCACTGACGTGGGGAGCACAGCCCATGGCCCTTGGAGCTATCAGCGGCCTCCCCAGCCCCAAGTTCATGAGCAGAATCAGGCCCCACACATGGTGAACTGACACATGGTGAACTGACACACGGTGAACCCACACACGATGATCCCACAGAGGGCAAACCCAAACTATCTCCCAGTAGAAACGCTCCCAGTTGCCTTGACGAAGACTCCTCCACCGTTTTCCTCAACATTTAGCAAGTCTCTGAAGCACTTAAATAAACCAGAAAACAGAGCCCTAAGAACCTAATATAATATCATTCTGCTAACCTGGGAAAGCAGAGCAGAGCAATTTACTTTTTAGTCTTTATAAAAGAAAAAAAATGAGAAGGATAACATTTTTTGCACCAGTGTTGGAGTTCATTCACATTTCAATCGTGAAATATAAACAAAGCTAGGATATTCAGGTCAAATAAAAAAGTGGACATAAATATGGCAGCACTGAAGGTGAGGATGGCTGCCATCTGTAATGTGCTGTTTGGAGGCGATTAGTCTGTTTTGAAAGAAAGCTCCCTGGGCTGAGGTTTAGCTTGTCATATAGGATTTGAATAGCAAACACAGGCACTGCAGGAGAAAGAAATAGAGAGAAAAAGAGAGAGAAGAGGAGGGAAGCAAGGAAGGGAGGGAGAAGGGAAGGCAAGAGGGAGAGAGAGAAGGAGGGAGGGAAGGAGGAAGGGAGATCCAAAGTGAGTTAATTACTATGCCCTAACTTGAGCTTCCTGAAGAAAATATGTGTGGTTTTAAGAAAACATTGAATATGCCTTGTGAATTCCCTAAATGAATCTACCTACAGTGAACGTAAATTATCAATGCAACATATAAAGCTTCTGTCCCTTTTGACCCTGGGCTGGGAGCCAGGCTTAAGCAGTTACTCAGAACTTGCCAGCCCCTGTGGATGACAAGTGAAGAGCCAGGGTGGGATTAACTTCCACAGTAACCAAAAGAGAAATACTGGACTCTGAACTCACAAAGCAAATAGCTCTTGAGCACCAAGGGCAGGGACTTCCACAGGAAATCTCACACATTCTACCTTGGGATGACTTAGAGAGGTGTGCCATCATGATTTAATACTACCTTTCCCATGGACAAACTAATGGCAGGGTCCTGGAGTGGGGGATAAAATCGCTCCTCGGTTCCTCCGGCATCTGTGATGTAGCTGTATCCCAACCCATGCTTGCCTACTAAGCATCTCCAAAGAAAGCTTCCTGACCCAGTCAGACTCCTCACCTCCGGAGCGCAGCTCCCACAGATTAAAAGGCACTATTGAATCCTTGGAATACGTCCAACGCGGGTCATCAAGATTGTAAAAGAGGGCTGGGAATATGGCCTAGTGGCAAGAGTGCTTGCCTCGTATACATGAAGCCAGGCGTTCGATTCCTCAGCACCACATATACAGAAAATGGCCAGAGGGGCTGGGGATATAGCCTAGTGGCAAGAGTGCCTGCCTCGGATACACGAGGCCCTAGGTTCGATTCCCCAGCACCACATATACAGAAAACGGCCAGAAGCGGCGCTGTGGCTCAAGTGGCAGAGTGCTAGCCTTGAGCAAAAAGAAGCCAGGGACAGTGCTCAGACCCTGAGTCCAAGGCCCAGGACTGGCCAAAAAAAAAAAAAAAGATTCTAAAAGAAATGCTAAATGGCAAATGACTGAAAAAGAATTGGAGATGTTTCACCCCTAAGGAAGAGGAGCAGACTATCTTATCCTCTTCAACGTTCTAGAAAGTTTGTTCTGTACGGGAAAGGCTTTCTGTGGTGTAGCAGGAAATATGTTCTGGTTTGAATACACTGCTTTGGTAGAGGCAGGAGATCCTTTCCTCAAGGAATCCCTCTTATTCACTGTGTCAAAATCCTTGTGGATGAAATAAAGATTGGACTCCTGGTCCCGAAGACAGCTTTAAATAGCACTTTCCTAATACCTAATATATTTGAGTAACTCAAGCATACTTTTAAAAATGTGCAGAGGATGCTGAATCATTTCTGGAGCCAAGAGTTTCTCCGAAAGCAATGTCATAAACCCCAAGTCTCAGGCTGACTGCCAGGAGACTGGGTCACAACTAAAACCCCAAAAGCATGAACTTCAATGTGAAACTTCGGGTTCAAATTCTTCTTTTAGCATTTGCAGCCTTTTGTGACCTAATCAAGCCACTTAACCTCACTCGGCTCTAATTTCCTCATCAGTAAAATTGGGGATTTTACCTCCTATGTATGTGTCCCACAAGATTGTTGTGCAGATTAAGTGAGATCACGAACACAATTGCTCAGCAAAGTCACTCGTGGGAAGAAATGCCTGAACATATAAGGCCTTAGACAACTCATTGTGCCCTGGGACACCTGCACCTGAGAATCGAAGGTGACTTGTCCTGCACAGCTTAAGTGTTTTCCTTGTATACCCTGCACACACACACACACACACACACACACACACACACACACACACACACACTATTGGGTGGGGACAGTTTTATGTGCATCTTCCCTAAATATGTCTGAACGCGCACTCACACACACCCTTGTCTTACATATTTTATCTAGAGATAATTGTAGATTGTAGTTGTAAGAAAAAATACAAAGTGAGCCAGGCACTGGTAGCTCACACCTCTAATCCTAGCTACCCGGGAGGCTGAGATCTCAGGATCAAGGTTCCAAGCCAGACCAGGCAGGAAAATCTGTGAGACTCTTATTTCCAATGAACCACCAGGAAACTGAGGTGGCACTGTGGCTCAATGTGGTAGAGAACTAGCCCTGAGGGGGGAAAAAAAAAGTCAAGAAGAGCACCCAGGAGTTCTCAAGTTCAAGCCCCATAAGGGACAAAAAAAAAATACAAAGTGATCTCTCACAGCCTTTACTTTTTCTGTAACTATGTTTTCATGATGCGAGGTCTTTTGCCCTCCATCCAATTTATTGATGCTGACAACAAGAATAAAAGTCACTGCAGTGACTTGGCCGTGAAGGCTTGGGGAGCAAGTGCTCCCCTGAAGTCACTCAGTTTCTCCCTGAAGCTTGGCACACTTTTGCCCCTGTGGAGTCTTCCGTTCTAACTAGCACCTGGTCGACCAGTGAGCTATACACAGCCACCCAGGGAAGCTGAATGATGGTGGTATAGCACAGCACCTGGGGCAAAAAGAGACAGTTTGTGTTTAACATAGTAATGTTCCAATTTCTATTGATTATATCAATTAACATTCCGGTGATGGGGTGAGGCAAATATTTTCTTTCCTGAAAAAAAAAAAAAAAAAACAATTACTGTGAATCAACTAAGCTCCAGGGAAATTGTATCTTAAGAAGGAGCTGAGTTTCATTTCAATACAGTCGGAATCTTTCATGTGGAAAATTCTCTCTTTAGCAATTACATGCAAAGAGAAAACTTGGAATTCATAAGTGATTCCAAAAGTCACCAACCATACACAATGAAGTTAGAGCTAACGGGGGAAAGTCTGGACGTGATTCATTCCTACACAGAACTAGTATTTCCCTGAAAATGGTCACTCAAGAGAATCATTTGGGAGTGTGTGTGTGTGTGTGTGTGTGTGTGTGTGTGTACACACACATATACATACATATGTATACATATTATACATCAAAACGCACCCATTTCAACTCATCCCGGTTATTGTTTAACAGGTTAATATGTGCCCAAGGAAATAGCATTTCTAGAAAGCTCTGGGAAGTTTTTCACTGACAACACAGACTGCGAACCCACAGCTCTGGCTAGCATTTTTCAGTGTGATACCTGCATGATTGTCAGGTTAGGAAAGGTGAGCTCCGCTCTTCCGTCCACCTCCACAACTTCCTCACTTCCTAATGTCAAAGTTCTATTCTACTGACCAGGTGCCACTGGCTGACACCTGCAGAGGCTGGGCTGCAGAGGATCACTATCAGAGGCCAGCCCAGGAAGAAAAGTTCACCAGACCCCTTCTGAGTGCACACCTGTCATTCCAAGCTACCATGATGATGATGAACTCAAGTTTTCAAATTACTTTGTGGAGATTATCCGTTGACATAATCAAGACACCATTTCATAGAAGACTACCACACTTATGGTCGAAAAGGAGGACGGTCTTGGTGACAACCATCTTCTAGCTCACTCAGCAGGTGGTGAAGGTCGGTAGACATAGGATGGCTTGCTAGGTACCCGCCTGCAGTCATGAAATCAAGAAGGCCTCTAGGTTGAGGCTCTCCCTCTCCCACCCCAGCCCTGACAAGTAGCTTTCCGCACCACAGATGCTGCGCCTCGTGCTGCCACTCCCCATGCCCACCGGACCCTTCCCTGTGCAGACAATATATAGGTTGACAATCAAGTATCTGCCCCTGGGAGCAGTGACACTTCTTTTTTGTTAAAAGCCTGTCTAACGGTGGAGCTATTATACACTGTAACAATCAAATTCAACATCAGCCCTGTCTGTTTTTGAGTAGCTTACAAGTGTTACATAGTCAGTCCCCAAGCTAGAATTTCAAGAAATAACAACCCCTCTCCGGTCTCCGCTGTAAAATAATTTCTGCAAGATTAGTCTCGTCTACTGTTTACTTCAAAGACTGCATGGAGTGCTGGACACGGAAGGTACACGCTCGTGAAAGAACATGCACTGAAAGGAAAAAATTGGCCTGTATCATGGAATGAGGGATAATGTGATCTTCAATGACTTTGAGAAGGGAGAATCTAGAGGTCTATGGGGGCCACCAGGAAAGTGTTCATTCCTGAAAGAAACGTGCATCCTTTAGCCGTGGGATATTTTCAGTGGGTGGCTCATTCTAAAGCTGTAGCTCATCAGAGAGAGGGGATTAGATGAGAGTCAATAGAATTCAGGACTCATTGGCTCCATTTTGTGAGAAGATTTCCCAGGCTGGAGTTATGCACTGAAGGTTGCAGTGTGACGAGGGAGAAGGGAAGACCTCAGCGTGTAGCACCAATCTGTAGCCCCAGTGTCACCTGGGAATTGGACAGCAATGCTCATCTACAGGCCCAGACCGCATACGACGACATAGAAATTCTGAACTGGAGGCACAACAACTCGGGTTTTTTGTTTGTTTTATGCTTGATTTTTTAAATGTTCATTAGCATAAATTGATTTCACAAAGGCGTTCCTCTGTGATATTTACACCTTGCACATAATATTCTTTGATTAAATCTATGTTGCTGGGTATTTTTTTTTTTAACTACCATCCCTTTCACAGGAACTCCAGGTGGTTCTGAGGTTTAACTCTTTCAAGGTTGGGGACCACTGGATCTAAATTTTAATTTTAAGAAATTTAAATATAACTAGATATTTTCTCTCAGGGTATAAAGATGAGGAGCTTCTCCCCATCCCAGCAGAGTCTCTAATTTGCCACGTCAGTCCATTTTGTTGTCACTTTCTTCCTCCCTCCCTCCATCCCTCTATCTCCCTCTCCCTCTCTTCGCACTTTATCTCTTTCTCTAACACCACACACACACACACACACACACACACACACACACACACACAGTTAAACACCTGTATAATGTTCAAAGCACTGAAAACCAGTCTTTGTTTTTCCTTGTCTTGAGGTAATTCATTTCTCATCACACGGAGGTGAACAATAGAACTTAAAACAATTAAGAAACAGAGCACCACTTATTTGTCACCTTATGCCGTGGTGTATTTGTTCTTTACTGACTTGGGTGTGTTTGCATATAATCTGTCACAATTCCATTCGCTGATTTCAATCCCTTCCTCCACCTGTACTTGTTTATTCAGAGGGAAAGGTTCCTTAGGCAGGTGACTGGGGCCTCCCTGTGGCAAAGCTCTGTCATTTCCAACACCGGTTTCATTCTGGGAGTTTGGGTATGCAAATCCTTATATTTTCACCTAATTGATATTGTAAAATAAAACCAAAGCAAGAATCGTATCAAGATCGATTGCATTCGCCTGCAAGCTGATTTCCCCAGATGTTGGCATTGACCTCTTTATTAATCAAACTCCAAATGCTGGACTTGCCCCACAGAGTCTGAGAGCAGCAGGCTGCTGGCCAGCTTGGAAATCAACCACGATTTTACACAACAGAAGGACGATTAGCCTGTCCTTCCATCCTGGCCTGGCGGGAGTGACTGCCCAGGGTAGCCACTTCCTATCAGATGCCTAAGCACACCATCTCTTCCAACTCTAGAACCTTCTCTGGCTTTCCACCCAGAAGCAATTGGCACCACCCTATACTGGACCTCATACAACCACCTTCTCTGACATCATGGAAGCCTCCAGCAACCTTTTCCTGCCTCCACTCCTACTTGCCACCTGTCTGAGTGCTTCCACCAGGCAGGGAGGCCTGCTCAGCAATATTCACCTCCTGGAAGCCCAGAGCCTGTCACTGGATCAACCTGACGCTGGTGGGCGCCAGGGGCCATTTCTATTTAGGCAAGCATGTTGCTGCCAAAGGCTCCAGTCTCCTGCAGAGAGCCCCTCCGCCCTCCTCTTTGACCTTCTGAGCCAATGTCTGCCCTAGCCCAGCCTTGAGAAGCTGCCAGAAGGTGTTTTCCAGAAACTGGTGGCCTCAACTCACCCCTGGGTTTGACTCTGCTGAGGCTGTTCGAATCACTGCCTAGTAACCGACCTACAAACAGCAGCATGGTCCGCAGGCCTGGTCACAAACATATCAGATGATATGCTAAAGGGCAGCCCCACCCTCTTGGCTTCCTCTGAAGAAAGGTCGTCCCAGGACACCTCCTTCCCCGCCTTTCCTCCTGAGCCGTCTTTCGCCAGGACCAGCTAAGGCTTCACCTCTGTTTCGCGGAGGGCCTTCTTTGTTTCCCTCACTGGCTGCTTTAAGATCATCCTAAATCTTTAAACTAACGAGTTCAATATGCGTCCAATATCCCATGCAAATAAGAACATGTCTTTAAGCTGGGCAGGGCGGCTCACACCTGTTATCCTAGCTACTCAGAAAGCTCAGTCCTGCAGGCTCCAAGTTGAAGTCAGCCAGGGCAGGGAAATTAGTGAAACTCTTGTCTCCAATTAACCACCGAAAAGCTGGAGGTGGAATCATGATTCAAGTGGTAGAGTACTTGCCATGACCAAAAGGAACACACACACACACACACTTCAGAGACAGAGGCCAGGCCCTGAGTTCAAGCCCCCAACATCAGTATTTGTGCCTTTGCAAGGTTTTCACATATTTCAGAAGTCATGCCCTTCAAGAGATGACAGGGCATCTATCCTTCCAGGTAAATCTACGTGGGATAATTTGAGCTCAGAAGGCAAGCAAACTCATTCATCTGCAGTTCCCAATGAAGTGGAATAAGATTCGAGCTTAGGATTTTTCCTGGAACTCAAGGACAATATCCACAGACTGCAGAGGTCAGCGCTGCCAGCTCAGTGACCACACACGTGTGACCTTGGAGAAGCCACGACCTCCCTCCAGCCTCAGTATCCTCACAAGTCAATTGGGCTCATGCCCACAGGGCCCTGGGGACAGCCAGTCAGGGGCTGCCCGGGAAATCCCTACCGCAGACACGAAAGCAGCACGGGTTCCATTACAGGCAGTTGTTATTCAGCAAGAGATAGCAGAAGCTACAATTTTCCCAGTGAGCATCTCGACTAGTTCACACTCCACCGCCTCTAAAGCAGTCACACATGCCATTCCTTCTCTCCCGGATCGTCTCCTCTCTCCTCTCTGTCCTCCTCCTCTCCCTCCTTTGCACAGCTGACTATGGGCACTGTCCACAGCTTCCACTGCCCAACTTTCGCACCCCAGGCGTCGGCCCCTCCATCCCTGCCCGTTTGCACTGAATGGGTGGCCTCTCAGAGGAAGGGCCCTGGCTCCCTGGTTCCCAGCTGGATCTGCAGCCGCAGTTTGTTCCAAGAAAGAGTGACAGCCTTGTGAAGAAACGCCCACACCTAAGGAAAGGGGAAAGTAGCTGCGTTTGTTCGTTCTGGTTGCATTCTTGAAGCGATCCCCTTGAAGGCCTTGAGCTGTTTCTTAAAAATAATAATAAATAAATCTGTTCCCATAGGCACTCAAGTACTTCATCCTCACCCTCTAAAATGCTCTGAAGATATTCTTCAATTCCTCTCTCCAATACATGGTCCTAAGATGTGTTTAGCACTCTTCACATCCTTCTAATTCTTCCCCTGACTGGCTATTAGTCGCAGAGATCCTAAGAAAAGAGAATATCCTTGGTACAAGAGTGTTAATAATTTACTAGTTGCAGAATGTACTTTTACCCTGAACACCAGGTGGGTAGAAACATTACTCATGTTTTTTAATCTAAAATTTTCTTACATTTTTATGGCCTGTCCTTTGGGCTTATTTATGACGCTTTATGACAAAGAGACAACCTTTGCCATTATGATTTACACTCTACCAACAAAGGCACAGAAAGAGATAAGAAACCCAAATTAAATCATAGCACTAGATAAGAGAATCTAAATTAAATCATCTCTCTCTCTCTCACACACACGCACACACACACCGAGTGAAAATAAAGGGCTTGCTCATAATTTAAATGAAAGCAAAGAAGAGAATGAATATTAATAGAATGTGGATTTTAAAAAATAAAGAAAAATTCAAAACCCAAACTACAAAGTCTAATATTTAGCAGTTATCTGATTTTCAAAGACTTGTGTCATGCATCTGTGACACCATGAAATAATAGATATTAAGTTATTTCCAGACTTTTCTGCTTGTGCATTTGTTTGAAAAGCCAAACAATAAATTTTTGATAGGTAAAGTATTATTGGTTAGCAGAAGATACCCAGTATTCTTCTTTTGTTTCCTGTTAATGGTACTCATCACAAATATGCTCTAGACATCCATCTTCATTCTTAATGAACCTTTAAAATTCCTTGATGGTGTTGATTGCAAAACGCGCCTAACTCAAAGGAAGGCAATTGCCTTAAAACAAAGAGGCTGAGAGAAATAAGAAAAACCCCTGCCTTTGAACTTGAAAACCAAAAGCACTGTTTATAATAGAGGCCAAGGTTTACTTCAACAGAATAAGCAGCCAACCTTATATGCCCAGAAATCTACACCACAGCTAGACACCATAGAGTAAATGCCAATGCACAGGCCTCCCTAATATTGAAGGTAACATAACTTCAGAACTAATTGATGCCAATCTAAGATGCCCTGTTCCATTAATACCACCACATAATTATGCAGAGAGCAAATACTGACGTTGGACTTGCAGGTGTTATGCTAGACTTGATTTCAACACAAACTGAAATGACAAAACATGGGCATGGATGTCCCTTGGGAGTCACTTCCAGGCTCCATTCAGAAGACATAAAGAACTGGGCTCACCAGCACAACAATGTTCATCGCAGCACCATTTGTCATAGCTAGAATTTGGAACCAACCCAGCTGCCCCTCAGTAGACGAATGGATCAGGAAAATGTGGTAAATATACACAATGGAGTTTTATGCCTCTATGAGAAAGAATGACATTGCCCCATTTGTAAGGAAATGGGAGGACTTGGAAAAAATTTTACTAAGTGAAGTGAGCCAGACCCAAAGAAACATGGACTCTATGGTCTCCCTCATAGGGAATAATTAGGTTTAGGCTAGTCACAGCAGAGGATCACAAGAGCCCAATAGCTATACCCTATGAACACAAAAGATGATGCTAAGTGAAATGAACTCCATGTTATGGAAACGACTGTTATATCACTGTTGTAATTGCTTTCAACATGCCATGTGAAATCGTAGCTTCTATTATTAATGATCCTCTTGTATGCCCTTCCTGTGGTTGTACCTTCACTATCTCTGTATCTTATCTGAGTACATTGGAAACTGTGTATACAGGTATTAGAAGTAGGAAACTGTAAGGGAATACCAAAATCAAGAGACACAGGGTAAAAAAGACAAACAATTACAAAAGCAATACTTGCAAAACTGTTTAGTGTAAATCTACTGAACAACTCATGGAGGAAAAGGGAAAAGGGAGGGGGGAAGGGGCAATGAGGGACGAGGTAACAAACAGTACACGAAATGTATCCAATGCCTAACGTATGAAACTGTAACCACTCTGTATATCAGTTTGACAATAAAAAAAAAAAAAGAACTGGGCTCACATGCACCCAACAAGAAATGTGTATCGTCTTTAAATTTGCTATTTCTGGAGCCTTCCACACTTTTTTGCAAGTGCATTTTTGCAAAATACCGATTTTATTTCTGATTAGTACTTTACAATTTGGGTTAAACATGTACATATCTGACCATTTTTATTTCTTCCATATATACATATATTTTTTTTCCATGGAAGCCAAATTAAAATGAAGAAGTACTTTACAGTAATTTTTGCTCCATCTTACCAACAAGGTTACTTGACTGCTTTACTGATGTTAATCCTTTTATATCTAGAACCCAAGATTCCTGGCTCACTTTCAAGTTAGAATATGCAAATCTTATGCCAAAATCTTCTTCAGATAGACATGTTTCATTTCCAAAGAATATTGGCAATTCATCTACTTATATTCAAATGGTGCTGCTTAAAATCATGTAGCTGTGGTTGTTAAAGGTGAGACATTCTCAGAGAACACTAACTTTCTGGAATTTGAGTCTTTAAAGAAAAACGGAACATCCCATTTTATTGTTTCCTAGTAGATTTCTTTCCACAATGATGAGTTTACATTATTGGCTCTAATTTGGTTGCACTATTGATCGTTAGGAGGCTACCCAATACCCCGTATTCCTCATCCAAAATATAGAAAATGGATATGAAACCGAAAAATGTAGGGTTTTTTTTCTAGTAACGTTGGTATAAGAAACATATATTGTCAAATTCTAAAACAGGGATTTCAGTGCCGTACTTCATTTCCTAAAGTCAGTTGATACAGACTGGGAGACCTAAATTTCCTGATAACCTGCATGCCATTTTAAGCTACAGTGAATCACTCACTGGTTGATTTGCTTTCTAAGGAGCAATAACCACTCTGTGCTAACCTCTATTAAAACCTTCACCATCAGTCTGTGCTTTCTGTGGGAAGCCCAGCTAGTTACTGCAAGAATTGGACCAAGGTTCTTAATAAGGTAGTCTAACTTGTCAACACCAGATACAAAGGGGTAAAAGTTCACCGTATGATTCCCTGGGATTGAAGTTAGCAAATCCATCCCTACCCATAAAAAGAAGAAATTGTAAAATAGAAAAGGCCTACTCAAATTACATATTTTTGAAACTGCATTATTGAAAATTAAACCTAGAAGAGTATGGAGAAGCTTCAGTGAAAAGATGAAAGAGTAGACAAGCACACAGAATGAAGTGAGGCCGGAGAGGCCTGGTGTAGGGGGAAGGGGGGGGGTGTGAAAATTCACAAGTGGATGCTATAAACAGAATTAAACAATGGCTATGGGACTTTATGCTTGACAATGTGACAGGGGAGAGAGAGAAACACTAAAGAACCATATGGTCTGTTTGATTCCAGCACTGTCTTTGAAAGGACATGTTATCTAGTCTACCTAAAAATAACTTCACCATGGCGCCCAAACTGCTGTTCTAGCAAGGGGTCCATTTTATTTACTTGTTACCCCCATGGTCCTTACTGCTGTACCCATAAAATGCAGGCCACTAGGTGCCTCTAAGGCAAACTTCTGGAAACTTGGAACTCAGCTGACGGATTCTAACGCTACTGCGGTATTAAATGCCTAGTTTTCAGAGCCAAAAGATTCTGGTGGAAGTAGAGAAGGGAAAGAACCTCAAAAGGCAATTATCATCTATACATGTGTCTCAAATCCCATGAGTGTCAAAGTGCGCTCTTCGCCTTCCGCTGTTGTCCTCTGCCTGGGTGGCTGCCACACACACACACACACACACACACACACACACACACACACACACACACCCCCCACTCCGTACGTGCCAGTCAGTCTCAGGACATCATCCCTAGTGGTCCTTACAGTATGGTTGTTTCCATCCCCCACTTGACACCCCGGAGGACTGTTCTCCAGTGGGGGAGAAGCCGAAGTTCTTTCAGGAGCCTGCGCGGTGGTCGTCGTGGGCATCGCAGTGTGCCGCCCAAGCCTCCTTCCGGGTGACGCATCCCCCGTGCTGGCCGCGAGGGCCAGCCGGCACCCAGCCCGCAGCTGTCGCCCTCCGCAGGAAGGGCCTGGGCTGGACGGTCACCTCATCCAAGGCCATAGGGCTTCCCGGGACAGCCTATCCCAAGCCCCGACCACGGGGGGTCACTAAGGTCCAGCTGCTGCCCGCAGCGAGGGCGCGCGCGCGTGTACACACACACACACACACACACACACACACACACACACACACCCCACACAAGCTCCCACGAGGGCAGGAGACGGAGGCTGGGCCAGGGTTGCAGCTAGATCTCAGCCTCTGGCCTATTTTCCTTATACTCCTTGGCACAGGTCTCCATCCCGGTGGCACTGCCCAGCAAATGACCACGCATGTCCTATCCCATCCCAGAGCCTGTTTCCAGGGAGCCCATGGCACCACACAGGCCCCCATGAGCTGCTCCCCTGCAGCTGGCCAACTAAAGATCTCGCCCCTCTCCCTGCTCAGCCCATCAAGCGCACGGCCTGCGAGGTGTCCTCGCCCCGCCTGCCTCTACCTGGGGGGCCCTGCAGGACGCCTTGCTTGCCTGGAGCACAACACACACACACACACACACACACACACACACACACACACACACACCTCCTGCCTTGCCCTTCCCTCCTTCTCTCCTGCCCTACCCTCCTTCTGTTCCCTCCCCTCTGCTCCGATGCCACCTCTGGTGGGAGGAGCCTACCCTGGGGACACCCAGGTAGGAAGTAAGAGGACACTTGTAAGGAGGAACAATTCTGGGTCTTGCAAACGCAGTTGATTTCTCTTGCTGAGCGTAGCTGTGCGGGGCCCGTGGGCCTCGCTCCCGGCCTGCGGGGCAGGGATAATCACACCACTGCCCTTCTCACAAGAGCTGGAGGGATTCAGTAACGGCGGAGGTAACCAGCTGTGGAAAGTACGAAGCTCCGTGGAAGTCTAAGGAAGAAGTCACTCGCCCTAAAACGTGCACTGCAGTGTATCTCCACCCCGGCTGACAGGCCAGGGTCCCCCGAAAAAAACCGCAGCTGCGCTCCATGCTGAGTGACAAATCCCCACCGGCACAGTGACGGCCTTGCTGGGGACACCACAGAGGAAGCGTGACCCAACCCAGTCCTGATTCTGCCTCCCTTTGCATTGTCCTCCATTACTTCAGACTTTCTGCTGCTCTCTGAGGTCTATATGTTCATCAGATGAGCTTTAAACTTTAAGCCAGCCATGTGTCTGCTTATTTGAGATTAAAAGCCTAAATGGCTCAATATATCTTCAACCCAAAGTTTTTAATGTTTATTTCTGATTCTGTGAAACAAATGTGCTTTATCTGCCTTAAAAATAGAACAAGAAGGCTGGGAATATGGCCCAGTGATAAGAGTACTTGCCTCGCATACATGAAGCCCTGGGTTCGATTCCTCAGCACCACATACATAGAAAAGGCCAGAAGGGGCGCTATGGCTCAAGTGGCAGAGTGCTAGCCTTGAGGGGGAAAAAAGCCAAGGACAGTGCTCAGGCCCTGAGTTCAAGGCACATGACTGGCAAAAATAAAAATAAAAAATAAAACAAGAAGGGCTGTGATGTAACTCAGTGGCAAAGTGCTTGCCTAGCAAGTGCAGTGCCCTGGGTTCAATCCTTAGTACTAACGAAGAAAAGAGAACGAAAGAGAGAAGATAAAGAGAAAGAGAGGAGGAAGAGAGATGAGAGAAAGAGTGAAAGAAAAAGAAAGAATGAGAGAAAGGAGGAGGAGTAGGAAAGGAAGGAAGGAGGGAGGGAGGGAGGGAGGGAGGAAGGAAGGAAGGAAGGAAGGAAGGAAGGAAGGAAGGAAGGAAGGAAGGAAGGAAGGAAGGAAGGAAGTCCTTCAGAAGCTCCAATACTCTTATGCTGTCTCCACGTGTTTCATGTGGTAGAAGGAAATGCCGTGCCCACAATCTCATATCCCACCCTTAGCTGATTGGTGAATCAACTACGCTTCTGCCTCTAGAGGCCTCCCCAATCAAACAGAGGTGACACCACGGATGAGCGGGCACCAGTGGAAAACCACAAAGGTCTAACGGTAATCATTCCACTAGGTATCAGTCTTTTCAGATTTATTTGTGGGTCCCACCACAGCCAATGTATTTATTTCTAAAGAGAGAATGAGATACGCTAAGGTATAAAAGAATTAACAACAATATCCATTTAAGAGATAGCATCAACAAGTTATAATTTTGCAATTATAAACTAAAAGTATTTATTTCAAGTAATAACACACAGTGCTACAGGAGGGTGAGGAGAGCAATGGCCATGTTGTGGGACTTACAGCAAGCTCCCGTTCCCGCCAGCAGCCCTGAGTGCCAATGGAGAGAGATACTGAGCACGTCCCACAATCCAGCAGGCACACCTATTCTATATGGGGAAATCTTTGTCTAGGGTAAGTCAAATTTAAGAAGCAATAGTATATTGGCATAGCGGGTAGAGTGTGTGTGTTTGGATATGTAAGTATTTACTGTTAGGAAAGTCAAGGGTCCATCAGATTAGTCAGTTTTCGTTCAAATACCAGTCTATTAGAAACTGCCCTCGTGTTCCCATGTCTTTGAGGATATTAAGCACTCCTTCGATTTTTCTTCATAGCTTTGTACAATTTAATATTCAGACTAGGGAAACTGGAAATCTCCTCCAAATCAAACAGCTCCTTAAATTTATCAACAAATTTGTTTTCTCTCTCCAACCTGAACTTCATGGCCCAGAGGACAATGGTGGTCTCTCTGCACAGATGGTCAAAGGTCACCAGGAGTTCCTCCAGGAAAGGGTGAGCGTAGACAACGTCGGCAGCCAGAACATAGTCAAAATGATTAGAAGACCGGGGAAAGTTCTCGTGCAAAGCTACACCCCAGGAGAGTTCTTTCACCTGAGGCAGATGCTTGCATTTCATTTTGGTGTTTCGAGAAATATTATAGTGCAGGTTCCCGAGTAATTCAGGCAAGTCTGTGGCGGTCACACGAGCCCCTGGAAAGCAAAGGTTGGGAGAAAAGTAACTCTCCTGGAACTAGGTTAAACAATTATGTTCCAGAGGCACTCTGCATGTTACACAAAAGAAAGGAGGACAGCCTGGACCTTCAGAAAAAGTCATCTCTTTCATAACGGATGCTAAGACAGAAAGAAAGAAGGAAAGGAAGGAAGGCGAGAAGGGAGAGAGGGAGGGAAGGAGGGAGAGAGGGAGGAAAAGAAGAATGGAGGAAGGGATACGGAGAGGTGGAAGGAAAGAATAGAAAGAAAGGGAGAAGATAAAGAATGAGAGAGCAAGAAAAGGAGGGAGGGAGGAGAGAGGAAGGGCGGGAGGAAAAGGAAAGGAGGTTTGGAAGTAAAATTGTCCTAAATAATTATTGCAAAGTGAGAAAAGGAGAATTGTGGCTACCAAAATGTTTAATTGCCATTCCAGCTTCTTTGTAGGTTTTTTGTAACAGTTTCCAGCAGGCCCACAGAGAAGCACAGGTGATTCCTACAAGTTTGTCAAGATTTAATACTGGCCCTTAATAAGTTCCAGGTAAGAGCATGCTTAAAAACTACTTCTGTGTGGACCACCTTGTTGCTTCTAATTGGAGTAAAGTGGCCTCTTGTAAGACTCACTGATCTGAAATCTGCGGTTCGAAGCCAGCCTGGGCAGAGAAAGGTCCCTGTGAGAGACTTGTCTCTAAGCAGCCAGCAGAGTGCTGGGAACAGAGTTGTGTGGAGCTCAAAGTGGTAGGGTGCTAGTCTTGAGCTGGAGAGCTGGGGGACAGCACTCAGGCCCTAAGTCCAAGTCCAGTAGAAAGTCACTCCTGGGACAAAAGTGATGGAGCATCCAGAGGCAGTAAGCCACTGCTTTGATGGCAGAGATGGTGTCAGATCCTAGAGTCACTCCTGTTTGGCCTTTCAAAAGTTAATCAAAGCTGGGAAGTCCTAGAAGCATAGTTCATAAGCATGCCTTTCCAATGCCCATGTCTGTCTACGGGGCAGGAACTTGCCAGTCATCTGTGATAGTGGTTAGTAAGGGTACGTTTGTCAAATGAGAGGATAGTTTAAAATCTCAACCCCCTGCATCTACTCAAAGCTCTGACCGGCAGTGAGAATTTTAAGCTGATACATCTGTTCAGGAAAGAAAGCTTGTAGACCTGAGATTGTGTCCTTATTGAGATCTGTTAAAAGCCTGCAAAGGTAATTTTTTTAGGTCATCAGAGATCAGTTCCCCAGCCAGTCAGGAAAAAGCTTTTACAAACTAGAATGTTAAAAGGCGCAAATTTGTAAACCTGAAGTCACCCATCTGGGCTTCATATTTTTAATATGGGCAAGCATTGGCTGTTGGATGTACGTAAAGTGACTGTGCTAAAATCCCTGTGCCTAAGTCAGCCAGACAAGTCAGAGTTCCTGAGAACAGCAGGCTTTTGCCGGCTGTGGATACCTGGGTTTGCTGAGGTGGTCAAGCTTCTATATGAACAGAGGTATTGACTCTAGTAGACCCAGGGCCACGAGCTTTGCCTCCTGTGCCCCAGTATTCCCAAGAAGGCTTGGAGTGGATAAAGAAAATTCCCATGGCCCACAAAACCCCGAACAGAGAAGGAAACAAGGACTGGTGGAAAACTTGTGAAGGGAAACTTATCTTGCCACAAGGGCTGGGTAAGGGGATCCTTAAGAGAATCCACCGAGCTTCTCACATGGGAACCCGAAAAATGCAGGACTTGCTCCAACACTCCAAAGTGAAAATTAGACAAGGAGACCAACTTATTGAAGATATTGTTAAAAATTGCAAGGTCTGTCAGCTCACCAATGCCCCCAATCAACAAGTTATTAAAGGAACTCGCCTCCTTGGGGATAGGATAGGCCAGGCGTGTATTGGGAAGTAGATTTCACAGAAATTAAACCTGGAAAATTTGGATACAAATATTTGCTAGTTTTTGTAGACACCTTTTCAGGATGGGTTGAAGCCTATCCAACAAAGCATGAGACCGCGAATGTAGTAGCTAAGAAGATCCTGGAAGAAATCCTACCCAGGTATGGCTTCCCATCCACCACTGGGTCGGACAATGGACCGGCCTTCGTCTCAAAAGTAAGTCAGGGAATAGCCGCTGCACTGGGGACGGATTGGAAATTGCATTGTGCTTATAGACCCCAGAGTTCAGGACAGGTAGAGAGAATGAATCAGACTCTAAAAGAGACCCTAACTAAATTGGCCTTAGAGACTGGCGCAGACTGGGTGTCACTCCTTCCTTTTGCTCTGCTTAGAGGAAGAAATTCTCCCTATCAGCCTGGCTTTACTCCTTTTGAAATAATGTACGGGTACCCCCCGCCCATTATCCCTAGCCTTCAGATTGAATTGCTTGCTGATTTGGATGATGCTGAATTTTTGTGTAAACTTGATTATTTGCAGCTCGTGCACAAGAATATGTGGCCCCAACTTAAGGCATTATATGATTCTGCTTCTGTCCCTACCCCCCATTTATTCAGACCAGGGGATTGGGTGTTCGTCCAGAGGCATAACCCCAAATCCTTAGAACCACGGTGGAAGGGACCCTACGTAGTACTACTGACTACTCCCACTGCCCTCAAGGTAGATGGCATCGCCACTTGGGTCCATTGCTCCCACACCAGGCCAGCTGACCCCTTTGCCCTGGACGATGACTACCGTGGTGGAACATGGGAGGTCTCTAAGCACCCGACTCAGCCGCTTCGCCTTCGCCTCAAGAAAAGAAAGTTAGACTGAATATTGTTATAATTTTCTTTTTGCCTTCTTTCCTTGCTACCCTGGCTAATGTTGACGTTAACCCTCACCAGCCTTTCCAATTACTTTGGCAGCTCACTCCAAAGTAGGGTGACCCCCTTATTTTAGCAACTAAGGAAGCCCCCTTAAGAACCTGGTGGCCAGACTTATTTATGTGATCTGGCCACAAGCAACTGGGATGTGCCAGATCACTTGGACCCGAACCTGAATAAGCGACTTCCCGAGTGTGATGAGAGGAGTCCTGTCCAGTGTGATGTGTGCAGTCCCTTGGTAAAGTAGACTAAGGTTATAGGCTCCTGGCTAGGTAAGGTCAACGCCCCTGAGTCAGCCTGAAGAAGTTACAGAAGATGGATGATCTTCACCCATCAGCCCCCCTTTAAAACCGAGGGTCCAGAGTTGTTTTTGGGAAGATGAGGCAGGATAAACTAGAGGCATGCAAAACAGAGGTACAGAGACTGTACTTGTGAGAAATGGTGACAGGCCCTTTGGTTACTACTTTGGGCCCTATTGGCCCATGCCTTATCCCTATATCCTCCCCTAGACATGCAAGCCATTGAAATGGACAGAATGGAGCCATGATTGGCTCCCAAGGTACCAAAGAAAAAAAGGGGAAATGAAGTGCCAGACTTTGAAGTCAGGCCCCACTTTACCACCCAAACCCCACTTTACCACGTGAACCTGAGATAAGTAGGCCTTGTGAGCAGACCCAGGGCAAGCTTATTAGGGCCCAGCTGGTCAAGAACTCTAACCGTTGGGAATGCTTAACTCTCACCACCCCTAGAATGCCTCGAGCCCTGAGCCAATCAGATTTGTACCTGTGTCCTAATCTTGCTTGCTTGAACACCTGATGGCTGTAACTTTTGTTTTTTGCCTTTATAAGCCCTGTGCAATCGCAGCTCAGGGTTCCCTCCTAACCTCCGCTGTGTCGGTGGGTAGGACAAGGCCCAAGTTGCAGCTCGCTTGAATAAAGCCTTGCCTTGCTTTTGCATTTCAGAAAAAAAAAAAAAGAGGAAAGGAGGGAGGAAAAGAGGGAGGGAGGGAGGGAGGGAGGGAGGGAGGGAAAGAGGGAGGGAGGGAAGAGGGGACCACTCTTCATGGTACTTTTGCACACCACTATACTTTCTGTTCTCCTGGCCTTTTGTCTCATTTTTCTTGTTATTGGTGGTGGTGGTGGTGGTAGTGATATTTTCTATTTATGTACTTACTATAAGGAGAAAAATAACTGAGAGAGAACTTCTAAATATTTAGTTACCTCATTAGGATAATCCAAAGTCACTTTCCTATAAATTTTTGAGCCTCAGTCATATGGGAACAAATGTTTATGGAGCACTGGGCATCCTCTAGTTGAACAGCAAGTGCTCACAGAATATTCTTCAATGAGCTACATGGTGACATCATGGCATCCATGTTTTTCCCAAACGTAACTTCATCATAAGTGTGCATTTTCCCATCTAGGTATATTTTTAAATTTTTGCCACACGTGTGTAGTGGTGATAAAGCCAAAGGTCATAACTGCAAGACAGAACACTTAGATGAAGAGGGTGCAAATCATAGGCACAGTGGTCATTTTCAGGCAGAAATTTGGCAGGAGAAAGTTCATAGAAATGTGGTCTGTGAAGTGAACTTCAAGCAGTAGCAATGCCTGGAAATAACCTGTAAATAAAGCTAATCAGCCAATCTCACAACACCCAACAAGCGCATGCCAGAACAAATCAGAACCCATCCTTCAGGTATATGTCAAATTTCTCTTAATATTTCTTGCCGTGATATTAAAGGGGAAAGTAAATAGTATGTCATTGTTAGAAGCCTATAAATGTGAACCATTAAATTCTAATGTAAAAGGAGCTATCATTTTCAACAAATCTTTTTTTTTAAATCCCACAATAAGGAGTACACCAAGATCAAACTAAGTATGAATTCTCCAACTATTAAATTTAAGGCCGTTGCATCTAGAGAGGTAAACATTACCACTTTTAGAATACTGGCCAAACAAAAATTTTCCACTATTTAATGTTTGTTTCAAGTTAGACAAATACACCAAAGGAATCAATTCTTCTGAAATGAATAAATGACTTCCCAAAACATAAATTCTGTTTCTGGACTAAAAGGCATATGTGTACTTTAAGGAGGACCTTAAGGGTCTTATTTTTCCAGTGTTTAGAAAGTTGTAAATTGCTAAATCTTGAATTCCTCTCAAGATTTCAGAGTGGCAGGTGTGTACTTCTGAAGATTAAAGAAATCAAGACAGATTTGGTTAGCACATATCAGAGAAGGCAGCTAAATGAAGAAAATGGAATAGATAATCACAACAAAGAAAGATTGGACTGAAATAGGCTCCAAGATTCATAGAGACCACAATACACTTAGCGAGAAAAGAGGATGGTAAAAGTACTAGGGATCGTAGAGAAAAAATGGAAAATGAGCTGAGAAAATACATCCAAGGACAAGCACTTAAGATTAGAAGCAGATGAGTGGTTTTCATGTAATTTCCTCCCTATGCTACCAGATTATTTTTTAATTAGGAATGTAGCACTACAGAGCTGGGAGCAGATGACTCACCCTAAATACTCAGGAGGCTAAGATATGAGGTTCACAGTTCAAAGCCAGCCCAAGCAGGAATGTCCATTAGACTCTTATCTCCAGTTAACTACCCAAAACAAAAACAAACAAACAAAAACCCACAAAAGTATAGTTGTGGCTCAAATGGTAGAGTAGTAGCCTTGAACACAAAAGCTCAAGGACAGCACCCAGGCCCTAAGTTCAAGCTCCAGGACCTGTATCAAAAAAGGAGGACCAAATCCAGAAGGAATCTACAGAACACTGAAATAGACCTAAAATCTAAAGTACATCGGAATCAGCAACTATTGACTGTCTAAGTCCAGTATTTCTATTTAACTATTGACTGTCTAAGTTCAATATTTCACACATATCTTCTAGCATTCTAGATGCTTAAATTCATCTTCCAATCAGTATATTTCAGATAAGATGTGTGACTCCATGGGGGGGAAAAAAACACCATTTGCATAGAAAATTCTGGAAAGAAATCAAGGAAGAGATGTTTAACACTGGTTAGCAGCTTCTTGACAAGCCCATTTATGTAACTAAGAAGTTGCAAATAAGCCCAGGCCAATAAAGTGACTAATGATACTTGATCATTACATTCTCTGACTACCCCCCACTGCATCTAAAACACCTACTTACCAAGTAAACTTGCCACGATGGAAACCAGTCCTGTTCCAGCTCCAATTTCAATCACATTCTTGTCAACCATATTATACTGCCTTGCATTCTTTTCCAGGAAATAGCACAAAACAAGAGCCTATGAAATGTTTAAAAAAGAGAGAGAGAGAGCTGTTTGACAGCAAGAAATAACAGAAAATTAAATCTTGATAGATAAATCAATAAATACACCATGATCATGATGCATATGTATGTACATGTTGAGTATGGGTGTTTTTGTAGGTGTTCATATACATTATCAGAGAAATGACCACCAGAAATGCATCTTCTCATAGGTTCAATATTTTGTATTTGGATAGAAAAAAATCCTTGGGGTTTGTGGAGAGGAAAGACATAAATAACTAAGAATATACCGTCCAGTGGCTTAAGCTTAATTACCATTAAAGAAAGCAACCTCTATAGTACTGGTCATTTCCAAGTCAAATCTGAGGGTGGTTGTTTTTTTTTGGGGGGGGGCATAGTTACTATATGCCCTTCGTGGGGCCACTGGTAAAGAAGTAAAGGCTTAACTCATTAAAAAAAAATAACCAAAGAGTAAGCATTTTTATTTATCCTACAAGCCTGATTAAATAGAAGTAACTGGTGGAACCCATTTCAAAATTTTAGTGTTACTGAGGTCACAGAGCTCTAGAAGGCAACTTCTCATTCCAAGTACAATACAACAATGAACTTTAAAACTGACTAGAAAACAATTGGAAAGTAGGAATTATACCGATGGCCAAACAACAGCACCGTAACAATCCGTGGCTTCTGTGATCCGAATCTCATGCCCCACGAAATGAAAGCCTTCCCAGGAAACAGTGGTCACCACAGCAGGAATAAACCATCTGGCCATGATCTCTCCGACCACTCGCTGCTCATCACGCTCTTCCCTCGCCTCTGGAAAGAACAAGCTAGTGATTGTGTTTGTAAGTCCTTAAAACGTGATGGAAAAAGCAACATCTCTTAGTCTAAGTTACTTATGAATATTTTACTGAGGGCAGATGAAATAAAACTCTTCAAAATGTCTCACAAATAAGCCTACTGGGATGTCAACATCAGATTTCTATTGAAGCTGATATTATCACTAGCCTTCTCAACCATACTAAATGAATAGGGGATAGGACAGAGGAGAAGTGGGGTGGGGTGGGGCAGTTTGTCTAGACACTTAGGGTCCAGACAGAACCAAGTATGCCCCAGATGGCTTCCAGCTGAGCTACATTCCACAGGAAAGGTCTTGCCTAAAACCCCATGCTCCCACTACCACAAATACTGACCCTCTACAGACAGATGGAGAAAACAGAGAGGTGGAAATCAGGAGATATTTTTCATCAAGATCCGTCCTTTCCAATAAATGTTACTATATTTCTTAAATGATTGCAAGCATTCGCATTCAGGATGAGCTCCGGGAACCAAGTAATATTGGAAATACATTTTTGTGAACTTTAACTTTCATTTCACTATATGCACTTAGCTTGCTGAGACTGCAGGAGTGGGGTGGCAAAGTTTGCTGTGGACATTCTGCAGGGAACAGTAGGGAACATTAATTGCTTCCTTGACCTTTAACTGAGTATGTCCTCTCTGGTCTCTTTGCCTACTCCCTGGAAATGTAGCACTGCTTTGACACGTCACCTAGCGTACCAGGGATTAATAGATGTTAGAGTACACCATATCCCAGGAGCATCTCCTAAAGTTCCAGTCTTCAGTATAAAAAACTTGTCAGCAAATATTTACTGGAACAATCTGATATCTCTGATGTGGCACAGTCCCCAAAGGACAGTTGCTACAGTGCTGCTGCTGCTGCCGCTACTAACAAGTAGATGAAAGCAAGTGATCTGACTCTGTCTACCAAAATAAAACTAGTCATTTCTTTGTGATAATGTCTACATCTTTGCATTCATGAGGAAAGGAGAATCGATTTGCATACTTTTTACACATGGACTATAATTTTTAGCTGGGTGTTGGTGGCTCACACCTGCAATTCTAGCTACTCAGGAGGCTGAGATGTGAGGATCATGGTTCAAATCCAGCCCAGTCAGGAAAAGCTGTCAGACTCTAATTAACCACAAAATGCAGGAAGTGGCGCTGTGCTCAAGGGGTAGAGTGCTAGCCTTGAGCACAAAAAACTCAGGGACTGCACCTAGGCTAAAAGTTCAGGCCAAAGGACTGGCAAACAACCACACAATAATAATGTATTTTTATATACATATGAGGTTGTTATAAATGAAAACTATATATACTTCCAAGATAAAGAATTTTCAAGGTGATTTTATGAAACAACCATAACTGCTATTAATTACTATATAATCTATTTACACTCTACATATACATGATTAAATATGGTAATTCAAATCTAATAATATACCTAGAATGATCCTGTATCATACAGAAAAGATTATCTGGTTGCATAAAGTTAATTAATATTTTATAATAGTGCTCTCTATGTATTTATGTATGTTATGCATGTATGTATCTATGTTTTTATGTGTATGTTACAGGCATTCCATAAGAGAGTTGCCATAATTTATAGTATGTAATCAAGTCCTACTGAATGTAGATGCTGAAAACAACTTGGCTCAGGGAGAAGGCAAGAGGGTAGAGTAGGAGTATCCTCTCTGACGACATTAATGAGAAGAATAACAATGGAAAGCTACCTTCTGAAGAGAAAGAGGAAGGGCATTGAACACCACGAAGGACGCATCAGGTCATTTGCCACGCATGGAGGAATAGAAAGACAACAGAGAGAAGTAGAACATCAGCTCACCGTGGGAACGGAGAGCAAAATACAACCTCAGATGGAGGAATAGAAAGACAACAGAGAGAAGTAGAACATCAGCTCACCGTGGGAACGGAGAGCAAAATACAACCTCAGATGGTCCTGGCAACAGACTGGCAATTTTACTAGTAGGGCTAAGTCCACGCTTCCTGCAGGCCTGAAACCTGAGAGTGTTGGTTCCTGCGTAGGGGCCTAGATTGAGAAGGAAGACATTCTGCTATTCCCCTTGTCTCGCTAAGCAAGCATCAGTGAGGTGTCGTCTTGAGAGGAGACGGAGCTACTCAGGGGACTTGAAAACAGCCAACAATCATGGGTCAGTGCCTTGGGATGCCTGTGTCTTCCAAGTACAACATACAGACAGCCGTACGTGTGGGTAAGGTCAGAGGTAGACCTTGAGCCATGAGAACAGTAGGGAACTGGGACGGGGAAAGCTACTCTGGCTGGTGGTGCCATGTTCCGTGGTAAGAAGTGAGCCTCAAGAGCTGGAGGATGACTGCAGAAACCAAGCACTGAGCCCGTGGCTCCACCTCTGGCACTGAGAGCAGAACTTGCACCCCGCAGAGCTCTGTAAACCACATGACTTCCGCCCAAACTTCTGCAGAGTAGGCAACTGTAGTCATTATTTAATTAAATCAAAAGACATGTTTAATAGTACTGGTGAGAGATATAATGCCATCCATAGCAAGGCTAATGACAAAAAAAAAAATCTCCTAATTGGAATATAATGGAAAGTGCGGCTGTGGTGGTAGAGTGGAGGGATCTATGTTCCAAACATAATTTAGAGAGAATATGTTCCCCAAAGTGCATGATTAGCTGTTTATTGATATGGGATTGAATGTTGAAATGATTAATGCACTAACAGTACTTGGCTTTTGAATAAGATCTGAAGAGGAATCCATCACACATATGATCCAATATATATTTCTGGAGAATTTTTCTGCATACATTCTCTCTTTTTCTAGCATTGAGGCCCAAGACAAATAAATAAAACTGGGTAATATGACACAAAATGTCCCTGGCTCCCTGAGCGAAAAGCAGAAAACTCCTGATATTTATACCTTTAAACAACTAACTGCTGCTTATTCTGATGTTCCAATACTGTTTTATCCATTTAATATTGGAAAATAAATATTGAAAGATCATAGTGAAACCATCATTGAGATATAGAATTACAATGATGTTACTATCTTGAGTTTATATATGTACTTTGATGCATTTTTCACATAAGAAAAGAACCCTAACACAATCTGTGTTACTAATCTTTGCTAAGATTGGTTTTAAAATCTACCAGGTACTCTGAAAAAAGAGAATGAAGTGAAAATTAGCAAGATTCTCTCACATTACAAAGATAATTTTCTTGGGGCTGGGGATATGGCCTAGTGGCAAGAGTGCCTACCTCAGATACACGAGGCCCTAGGTTCGATTCCCCAGCACCACATATACAGAAAACGGCCAGAAGCGGCGCTGTGGCTCAAGTGGCAGAGTGCTAGCCTTGAGCAGGAAGAAGCCAGGGACAGTGCTCAGGCCCTGAGTCCAAGGCCCAGGACTGGCAAAAAAAAAAAAAAAAGATAATTTTCTTGAGGAAAATTTAACAGTACATTGACCATAGTGATGGATTACAGCAAACCTTCACAAATAGAAGCTCTGTCTATATTTTTCTCTTTCATAACTTTAAGGTCAGTAAGAACAATAGTAAGTGAAAGGGTCAAAGCACAGAAATACACCAAATAGGAAGAAGAAAGAAAACATTGATTCTTTAATAGCTATGACAGCTGAATTCAAGCTTCCATTTGAACAATGTCATGAAACTTATCAAAGTAAAAACCACTCTACTAAGTGAAAGAGACTGTCATTCAACTGAACCTTTTCTTCAAAGTCAAATGTCATGTGCTTTTCAGAAATACACACGGATTTTTAAAAAAAAACAGATGTTAAAGGCAGTTTTTGTATATGAGGCAAGCACTCTTGCCACTAGGCCATATTCCCAGCCCTAAAGGCAGTTTTTGGATTAGTAAATGGTCACAGGATAACACTTGTGAGCAACTCAGCAATGTCAAGATCTTGGACCTTGTGTTGAAATGAATTCCTGAGAAGATTCCACGGATACTTTCTGTCTGTTGGTCTGCTTAGTTTCAGAAATGTACAGAGTCTGCAACCAACTAAGGAGACCCAACAATCTTATAGTTTATGTCTTTACAGATGAAAGAAAACTCATCTTTTTCTGGGACTGCTCAGGATGTAGGTAGAAAATTAAAAGTAGGTGAAATTAGTTGTACTCAAAGTTTAGTACTTGAGTCCACGGTTACCGATGGCAGTGAAGCTTGGTAAGTGCTGGAGAAGCAGCATGGGTCCCCTGAGTCGTGAGAAGTATCAAGGAGACACTTGCACTAGCGCGTGCTTTCACTGCGGAACGTCACCCTGAGGAAGGGGGCAGAATCAGACAGACGTAGAGCCATGATTTTTTTTTTTCTTCTGTAAGGTGAAGAAGAGCTGGTAGTGATATTGGAACAGGGTGGAAATGATGAGCGGTGACATTTAAGAAGTGCTCTGGCATCAGGAGCCAAAGACCTGAGATGTTAGAAGCTAGTTCAAAAGATGCGACGAAGGTCTAGAGAAAGGGTGACGATGAAGGAGGGCACCAAGCGTGGAGGAGCCACGCTGCCGCTGTGTGCTCCGGAAGGGTGGCCGGCCTGCCCGACGGACAGTCATGGGCATTCAAATCCAAGCCCGAGCTCTGAAGACATCGGAGGCAGACTGCGAGTTCTTTTTTAATATAACGTGGAAACTCGGGGTTGGGAATATGGCCTAGTGGTAGAGCACTCGCCTCGTATACATGAAGCCCTGGGTTCAATTCCCTAGCACCACATATACAGAAAATGGCCAGAAGCGGCGCTGTGGCTCAAGTGGCAGAGTTCTAGCCTTGAGCAAAAAGAAGCCAGGGACAGTGCTCAGACCCTGAGTCCAAGGCCCAGGACTGGCAAAAAAAAAAAAAAAAAAATGTGGAAACTCGGTTTTATTGAGTATACACACTTACTCAGATCAGTTATTAAATGCTTTAAATGTGTTGATGAATGATGCTCACATTATGTGCTACTAAAATATTGCTTCGGATGTCGTCTGATAGGTTGCTTAACCAGTGATAGAATTACTTAAACATTCTTATTATATTGTGAAGGCGATATTATTCATAAACCACAGTACCTATCTGCCCAACACTGTAGAGATTGATGGGAACCCTTCTGAGAGACAGCCGTGAGAGTATTACATCAGGTCCTACAGGAAGCCAACTGAGTGGTGACCAGAAATACCACAGCGTCACGAATGAGCAGCCAATAGACATACATTAATTACATCTAATGCCTTCATTCACTCATTTATTGAGCACCTGGCCATTCAGCTATGAAGTCAGACCAATGTGGAATTGCTATGACAGAGGCTTAATTGGATAACTGGAAGATAGAAAGTCCCACATCTCAGAGAGTTCACTAAAGTACTGCCTGAGCCTTTGTGATTATTGGCTTGCCAGCCAAATAAGGTAAGCAAGACATGTCAGCTATAAGAACGGTATGCACAAGAGCCTGCTGAGAAACTCTTGAGAATTAGAATAGAGAATAAGTGCGGGTAGTAGCCACACGACATAAAACACTTCAAGCCACACTAAGAAGTCTCGATGAAAGAGTGAGGCACTGAAGAATTCAAACAAAAGACAAGCATGGGAAGCTTTGAGTTTAAAAAACAAACAAACATGCAAACTGCAGTGTGGAAAAAATATCTAGAAAGTTCAAAGAACATTAGTTTGGAGAAGACAGACAAAGGCAGCTCAGAGCACACAAGAGAAGAAATAATGAAGACCAAAAAATCAAAGAAAACAGAAGGAGGTCTCTGGAGATTTGTTAAGCAAGTAACGCAGGATGTAAGGGAAAGGAGGAGGTGGAAAGGAGTGTAGGTTTCTGAGTAGCCAGGGCTAGGATAGATGGAGGAAAGGCCTTCTTGACTAATGCTTATCTGTGGCATGACATGCAGGTCACGGAGCTGTACTGCTGACTGCAATCTTTCTGCAAGAACAGCTGCACAACAGTGCCAACTGCGGTACCTCCAACTGCCGGCGAAAGCCACTACCCAACCCACAGGGGCCACTCCTCGGCGCTCAGCCTGTGTGCGGGCACTCCCAATCAGCCTGAGATGCGGTTAGACCCACGTTGCAGCTGGAGGTCCTGCCCTCCCCGTCTGTCCATCTCCCTCCCCTCCCTCATGTTATAATCTCAATGTCCCCACAAACATTTACACAAAGAAATTCTTTCCATGTCGATGCCCTTCTGGCGTTATTTCTAGAAGGACCTAAACTGGCACAAGGTGGCATGTACAATGTCAAATAGGCAGCTGGAGCGACAGACTTGGAACTGTTGTGCACAGTAGTACTGAACTGGGGGCAGTGGGGGCCTCAGAGTTACGATTTTATAACACTCTGCTACTTGGTGCTCCTAGGTAGAGAGGAGCTCTTAGCCATGGACAAGAAACACAGCTTATTTGGCATATGTGGATGAGGTTTTAGACCATTTTGATTATCGTGTAACATTAGAAATATGGAAGAATTCTTAGCACTCACCCTAGTCCTAGTTTGAATGTGTATATAAATGACATCTTACAATTCTCAGACCTTCACGACAGCGTTGAAATACAAGAACTGAACTCTGATCACTGCAGCCTTTCCAAGCACAAGATACTAAGTATAAAAGAGTGAACGCAGATCAAATCAACCTCCCTCCGTACTGGAGAGAACTAAGTGTTCCTCCTCTACTTGCCCGACCCTTGCCAAGAAAAAGCCACTTCCAAGGACGCACACTTAATCCCCTTCATACCAGGCTTTATTTGGCCAATAGATGGCGATGGGGTATGTGTGTTCATGTTGCAAAATATTTTAATCCTGGTCTGTCTCAGTCTTACCTTAAAGTTTAAATTCCTTTGTCATTTTCCAAATTGTCAACCAAAGTTGAAATCAAGAGTTGTTACTCATGGCTTTGATAGTGACATAATTTTATTCAAAAATCACCTAGAAATTGTGTCTTCGTTCAAATGATCTAAATGGCTGGATTCTCTACATGATTACAACTTAAATGTTTAGGTTTGCAAGAATCACTACAGTAGAACTGTTGGTGTGGAAGCCAACTCTGGGCAAGCGCCCAACTCGGTCTGCCAGAAGCCATGGTTACCTAGGTAGAAGCCACCTGGTAATGCCAAAACAAGACAAAAAAAAAAAAAAAGGAATATAATTCTTAGAAAACATCTACTGTCTGCACAGATGAGAAAGAAAAGCCAAGATAATTTTATTAAAACTACTAATGTGTGGCAATTCTAATCAATCTCAGGAATATGGACACTTGTATCTCAGTTAAGAAATTTCTTCTTATTTCACAATCAGACAGAGTCACATTTCATTTGTAAGATGGGTTGATCAAAACTACTAATGCTGGGCTGGGAATATGGCCTAGTGGTAGAGTGCTTGCCTCGCATACATGAAGCCCTGGGTTCGATTCCTCAGCACCACATATGTAGGAAAAGCCAGATGTGGTACTGTGGTTCAAGTGGTAGAGTGTCAGCATTGAGCAAAAAGAAGCCAGGGACAGTGCTCAGACCCTGAGTGCAAGCCCCAGGAGTGGCAAAAAATAAGCAAAAAAAAAAAAAAATACTAATGCTGGACGTAGAATTCAGACAAATTCTTTTTATATCTACAGGTCTAACTGCATTATGTATTTCCTTCTAATTAGTAGTCAGGAAGATGGAATGTAAGCATGTTACAGGTATTTTTTTATAGACTAAATTCATTCATCCAATAATTTGTAAAAATGTTTAGCTTTTAAATAACTGATTTAATCTCTCTTATCTGAAATGTCTTAAAAAATCACAATAATATGCTTAGTGTACAGCATTTTTTAAAAAGTTATTCCATTTTGACAGATCAGAGAAAAACTCTAAATACTTAGTGCATCTGTACGTTTAATTTATTGTCTGCCAAAATTTCCCTATCCTGTGAGTGTGCAGTAAATTATCTTAGTAGGTTGGAGATATTTTCAGGTGTGGAAGCACAAGACATAATACGCAATCCATAAAAGCCCTATCTCCCTTCAAGACTTCAAAGAACACTGCAAATGTAAGATTGGATAGTCTATTGTTTGCCTTCGGGTTATATGAAGAAACAAAGTCATTTACCTCCTTGGACTTCTGGATCCATCAAGTGATGACTTCACAGATGACTCAATGTAGGTGACTTCTTTGTCATTCTCAAATGCTAGACAAATAATTTATGAAAACATCAAATGGCAATGATTACTCGGTAATGCACATGATGTATATTTACAACTATACAATAGAATCTAGCTCCAAATATGGCTGAGAAAAATATATTAAAAGCATCACATGTTAACATAGTATGACTTTTAAAAGATCATACAACCCCATTCTAGTGCAAGTCAAAATTAGAGCAAAGACTTCAGAAACCCTAAAAGCTACTGGAGAAAGAGAAACGCTCATCAGCCAGAACCTCAGCTGTCATAAAGACAGGCATCATCACCACGTCAGCAAGATTACAAATTAACATTGAGAGAAAAGTTTTACCCTGAGTAGTGATATCACTAGTATTCGTGTATAAAGCAGTCCGGCAGTGGATACAAAGCTCCTGTCAACGCAACATTCACACATCTACAACCTCAAACAGCTCACCCCCCATGGTCTTTTGAGTTGCTTTTACCTTAAGGATTCCATACCATTCTAGCAAACATTCGAATGTGAAGAAGTTAAGCTGCTTTATGATTCTCAAATACAGAAGGCAATAGAATTAGCTTGCCTAAGTGAGCTCTAACTCAACCTTTGAGAAATAACAAGTTGATGTGTTTACCTCCCAATTTGGTGTCACACGACAAAGAACTACTGCACTAATTAAACCTGGCTTCCACAGATCCCGAAACACTTTTCCTGGCCACTGCATTTTTCTTTACAGCATGCTTTGGTAAGGGGTCAAAGTCCACTGATTTCCCTGACAGTTTACAGACAAGGCACCCAAGGTTAAATTAACTCGCCAAGGTCACACAGCTTAAGCCACGGCAGGACACACGTCTCGTTCGCAGTTTAATATCTGCTCCATGACAGAAGGCACTCTTTATTATACCTGTTTGCCTGAAGGTCGCTGTTATATTCCACGTTTAGCCTGGATGTAGTAGCTAAATGAGTCAGCTGAGGTTATGGACGGCTAAACAATACCATCCACAGCTCTTCTTTTGTTGCTGAGAACCGTGGGAGTGCCTGAAAGTCTCAGCCCGGAGGAGCACTTTATTACTGTACAGGCTGGCAGCGGGTCAGGCCTGGGGATTAGGCTCCTGACAGCTGCGGCAAGGCGGGAATGCAGGGATGGGCGGCTCGAGCTCAGAGGTGGATGGATGCAAGCCACTCCCTCGAGGGAGTGAAGCCTGTTGGGAGGAAGCAAACCAATGTTTCAACCTGCTCGCCAAGAGTTATTCTAAGATTGCATGGCTATGAAGTGGCCATGGAGACCACACACTTTTTATGTCCCCTGTCTGGGTGTGAACAGGGTGGAATCTGACAGCCACGCCAGCACCTATGCAACCCTGCTCTGCGCCGAGGAATCTAACTACGAATCCTAGCTACCTTGACTGAACCCACAAGCTGGGGCTGCTGTTCCTCTGGCCGCCAGCCGGTGGCCACGCAGACTCACTGCAGGGGTAACACCCTCGCCAGCCACTGGAAGCCTCCTCCTCAGTGTACAGTCACCTGAGGTAACAGAATCCCACAATGTGCATCCTCAGCAGTGAGTACAGTTTCTAAGAAACACTGGGTGCCAGTGGCTCATGCAGGAGGCTGCGATCTGAAGATGAAGATAGGAAAGCCTGTCCATTGACCTTCCAAAAGGCAGGACGTGGAGCTGTGGCCTAATGTGCTAGCCTTGAGGGGGGGGGGGGGAATATCTCAGGAACAGCACCCAGGCCATGAGTTCAAGCTCTAGGACCACACCAAAAACAAAATTACTTTTATACCATGATGTTTACAAAACAGAATCTGAGGTTATTAACACACTGGACAGAACTAGAGGTCAGGAAATCCAGTGTTTATTTGTCAATAATCACTTAGATTTTAGTCCATTTACCATGTCCCTTGACTTCCTCATCAGGAATAATATCAAAGATACAGGATATATGGAGGGAGGAATAGGTAGAAGCATCTCAGGAAGGCCAAATTCTAAATAATGTAAACTACAAGGTATAGACATTAATATGGGGCCAAAGATTGTGGAAGCCAAGTGTTTGGTGTGCTAAAACACCTTGTTAAAACTAGCAAGCCCTAGTAGCCCTACCTCGGTAACTGGATGGAGACTTAAACAGGTGAGAACACCAGCAGCCCTCCTGGGGTGGAGCTCACTGATAATGTTTCTTTCTGGGTGCAAGCTTAAGAGCAGCAGTCCTATTGGACTGGCCCTTGTCTCAACTTTGCTCTCCCCAGCAGCCTGTGGGTGGACTCACTTTACAGTCCAGGCAAGATTAAGCTCTCCAAAAGAGAAATCAGTGATTTGATTTTTATGTACAAGAAAAAAAAGGGGGGGGATGTAATATGGAGGTCAGATCTGGCCAGCTCCATCATTGGCTGTTGAGGGGTGTCAGATTGACTCCATCTCAGATCTTCATTAAGATCTCCCCTGCCCTATCCAGGGAAGTTCCCCCCTTCACTGTGATAAAATTGTGAATGCTCAAGGTTAAACCTGCACCCTGCCATGAGTAGGGGTATCCACTTACATCATGTGAGCCCCACCAAATCCATGCGCCAAGTCTAACATGATAGGTTGGTCCAAACAGTTGCTATGAAGCAGATTGTAACTCCATTGGCCACCTGCGTGTGACCTGGCATGCTCTGTAAGTGTTGTAACCTCATTGGCCACCTGCGTGTGGCAAGCTTGACCATGTGGTGTTTGCCTTTATAACCCAACCCCCAGTGTGGCCCAGCTCCAGGTCCAGGCTGCAGCCCTGGCTGGCCAGCCTGCTTTTTATGGTTGCTGTTCCAGCCCCCGACTCTGCCCGGTCAGTATACTTTTTACTTCCCCAATAAATCCATCTTTTCACTTGGAAAAAAAAAAAACTAGCAAGCCCAGGAAAAATGAGGGTCCCCAAAAGTGATGTTAGAAGTTTTGTCTTAAATCTTGTTCATCTGCAAGAGTAAGATGTGAAATACTTCTTGCCACTGAAAACGTATGGCCAATATTTATTGTGCATGCTTTCAGAGCTTTTGCACAAATGTATGCGTGTGCCTGTGTGTGAACATGTTTAACATTAAAACAGTCAGTATGATGTAAAAATGGGTGAGGTTAAGTTTAAACTCCAAAAAGTCATCACGTTTGGGCGTTATCAAATGTTTTAAAGGACTATTACATTGTTTTAAAGAGGAACTATAGTTAAAAAGAGATTTAATTTGTGGTTGAAAAAAAACTGGCGTCTTAATTCATAAGGCTGTTTGTACTGTAATCAAGTTATCTGGTTTAGCAAAAAGGCATTGAGAACTTGAAATCTGTTTTCCTCCACTGTTAAAATTTGGGACTAAATGTCAGAAATTTGGATATTAATGTTTGATTATCACTGTTAAAGAGCTGCTTGGATTTCTCAATCAGAGAGCAATAGAAAAGGGCAGGAAAAACCTAGGACAGGCCTGTGTGCCTATCTTTGGGAGTGAGGGTGACCTGGAAAAGATGGAGGTTAGCCAGTCTGAATGACGGGACAGGCCCTGGGGGGAGTCCACGCATGGTGGAAAAAGAGTAAGCTGGCACAAAGGCAGTTTATCAAGCCCTAAGGGGTAGGATGGGTATATGCCCATTCTGTAGGACAGGCCAATGGAAGCCTATCTTTGCCTTTTCCTTGCATATGGACACTGAAAACCTGATGGTAAAAATGATTGAGTTGTTATTTCTAAAACTGCTCCTTGGGAGGTACTAAAAATTGGAAAAGTTTTAAAAAAAAGGGTTGAAAAGTTTATCTGTATGATGTAACTTGATTTCTATGCTGCTTTGCAATTTGAATTTTTTTTTAGGAAACAAAGATACTAAGTGTGGATCCTGGTGTTTGTAATTCTGCTGCTTATAATTCCTGCATTAAGGAAAAATTGTCACTTGAGTTCAGAGGTGTTTTAAGTACTCAGACTGAAAGGGAAAAGAAAATGGCCCTGTTAACAGGAGCCAAAAGCAGCTTGAGCTAGAGCTGCTTGACCTTGGCAAAGGAAAGGAATGAGGAAGACCACTCAGTTTGGATGTTTTAGTTTAGGGGAAGTTCTAGAAAGAGAAAGATTTAAGCTTAATTAAGAAGTTAAATAAGTAAATACCAGTCAGACCCAGAACTAAGAATCATATTGCTTTGATTGCTTTGTTTACTGGAGTTTACTGGGATTGTAATCACTAACAATTCTCCTTCTGTACGTCTGCCTGCTTGCTTTGTCTAACTTGCCAGACCACCTGCACGTGGCACATGTGATTTTTGCCTTTAAAACCCCAGTCCTACAGAGGCCCAGCGCTGTTTGTCACCATCCTGGTGGTGGAGATCAGATGCTATGCACAGCTAAATAAAAGACTCCTAGCCCGACTGACTGAGTGCTGGTGACTATTGTCATGGGTTCGAGGCCCACCTGGGTATCTGGTATACAAGGTAATCTGTCTTCTGCTCTTAAAATATTGCTATCACCTATCTTCTGCAAGGAGTCATTGAAAATGTCTCGCAAACCACGATGGTGTAAGGGATGAGGGCAGTACACATTTCAATTACTCAGAATTGTTTAGACTTAATACCTGCAGCAGGCCTCTGCTTCTGTTAGAACTTGCACACGCACGCATGCACGCCCGCGCACTCCTGCTAGACAGCTATCAGAAAGCTGTCGGGGAATTGCAGGCACAACTGATGGGCGCTGAAGGCAGCGCCGGTGGTCGGTCGGTCGGTCGGGGAGCCAGGGACGCTCGCTGACGGCCACGTATGACCAATGCAGGCTTCAGGCAACCTTGCCCAAGTGGGGAGATCAAAGGGGTGTTTGGGGCTGGCAAGGGAGCCAGGCACTGGGGAGCCGGAAGGAGCTCACAGAGGGGCAAAGGGCAGAGGAGGGCTCCAAAGACTTTCCGACCGGTGCTCCTGATTGGCAACCTAGATGGGACCACCTCTCGCCAGTGCCCCTCTCTGCGCCCAAATCCGTTTGCGCCCACAGGTAGCAGGACCCCCGACACCCCGCTCCCGCACTCAGCGTTCCTGAGTACTGGTTAAAACCATGGCCAACACAGTCTCCGCCTAGGCTGGTCTTGAGAAGCGCCGAGGGGCGAGGGCGGGGTGGCGGGAGGGATGCGGTGGACACGGGCACGGCGGGCAAGCGCAGCGCCGTGGAGACGGGCATCTGGGCGTGTGTGTGCGCGCTGTCAATTCATTCCGCTGCATTTCAGTTCAGTACAAACGGTGGCTCCCCGGTGCAGGGGACGCGTGGCTCGGGCGCTAGGCCTTCCTTTTCCTTCCCCTTGCACTCGGGGGCTTCCCTCTCCGCCTCCTCCTCCTCCTCCCCGGGAACACGGGCGCGGCGGTCACCAGGGGGGCCCCGGGGTGGGCGCCCTCGTCCTCGCTGCTGGAGCTGCTGGGGCTGCGCGGGGTCCTCCCGGCTCTCGCCCGGGGTGTGCCCGGCGCAGACACCTCCGGGGCATCCTCTCCCGGAGACGATGGAGATGGAGAGGGAGCCCCAGAGGCGCGGGGCGATTCGGAGAGGTGGGTGTCCCCCAGAAACCCGCCGCCTGCGTCCCCCGGCCTCTCTCTCTTGGGGCGCGCCGCCCCGGCTCCGGCTGCGGCCTGGGCCGGGCCCCTCTTGCGGGGCTTCCCGGGGGCCGGGCCCGGCGCCTCCGACTCCGGCTCCGGCTCCGGCTCCGACTCCGGCTCCGGCTCCGGCTCCGGCTCCGACCCGAGCTCCTCCTCCGGGGCCGGGCCGGCCGCCCCCTCCCGCTCCTTCCGGAGCAGGCAGGTCACCGCGCGGTGCAGCCGCCGGCTTCTCATGAGCCTGGCTTCTTGCCTGTCCTGCTGAGCGAGCCTGAAGAAAGAGTCGATGCGGAGCTGGGTCTGCGAGTAACAGAAAAACAATCCGGGTGAGTGAGCAGCGCTTCGCTTTAAACCACACCTCCCCCCCCCCCCCCCCCCCCGCAATGCTGGACGTCAACCCATTATCTCCCCCCAAACCAGCTCTCTCCCCGTCACTCACTCCACTGACAGGAACTTCCAGCAATTTCTAACCACAGCCGAAGCAGTACTTACACCGAGGCTGGTCCAGACATGGGGGGGCGGGGGGTCCTGCCTGTCACCCCAGCTTCCTGGGAGGCAGATACCGAGAGGATCTCGGTGTAAGGCTAGCATGGGTTGAAAAGTCTGTAGGGCTCTCAAGTCAATAAATAAAGTGGGCTTGGTGGTGGTGGCACACCTGTGATCTAAGCTAAGCGGAATGTACTGCAATGGGAGGCTACACCCCCCCCCCCAGCAACACACAAGGCCCTGAGTTCAAGCCTCACTACCATCAAAGACAAAAAATAATAATAATAATAAAGACATGGGCTGGGAATATGGCCTAGTTGGCAAGAGTGCTTGCCGCATATACGTGGAGCCCTGGGTTCGATTCCTCAGCACCACATATATAGAAAATGGCCAGAAGTGGCGCTGTGGCTCAAGTGGTAGAGTGCTAGCCTTGAGCGGGAAGAAGCCAGGGACAGTGCTCAGGCCCTGAGTCCAAGGACCAGGACTGGCAAAAATAAATAAATAAATAGAATAGAATAAAATAAAAGACATTACTACCATCACCCGCACCTTCACGAGGCAAGTTCACTCCACCCGTGAGGAGCCTTAGAAAAAGTGGAGCTGTTTACTCATCAAATCCACTTTGGGGGAAAAGTCTTAAAATACATACAGGGAAAAGCTGTAAGCCTAAATGTTGATGGCAGCATTACTTATACATACCTGAATGAATGTTACAGGTGCAATAAGTAACCTGAACTGACTTAAGTCTTCATAATTAAATGTAAACTGCTCAGCTAACATGATGAAATGAACGAAATGCCCAGAAAAGACACTGTGCTTTTCAAAAGCTGAGTGGAATAGTAGCCCAACTACATCAAGTTGCATTTAGGTAGGGTAGGAAAGTCAACCCCAGTTAACCCCAGTGGTGGAGGAGGGAGACGACGGTTTGAGTTCACTGTCATCCCTGTATAGTTTTGGAGAACTACTCACAGAAAGTTCTACGGTGACAAAAAGGTGAGAAGTATTACAACAAAATTATCTGGGACTACGAAGCAACCATGAAACTGCTTCCATTCTCGGCAGCTGCCAGTGCTTCCAGAAGATAAGAGGCACCAGACCCAAGGGCCTGACGCGGGAAACTCGGAAATGTTCAGTCAGTTTCATAGTCTTTTGTTTGCAAGATGAAATGAACAGAATAGGAAATTGTTGGATTCTTTGAAAAGATGTGTTCTCCTTTCTGCTAAAGTGTTCATATGTTTTGAGGATTACTTCCCGGGTGGGAGGACGATTTGATGTGGGCAAGAACACAGAGGCAAGGCAGGACGGGGGAGCCTCGGGTGGGTGGAGCGCGAGGGCGGGCAAATCTCTCCTGGAAACCTCCACAGCGGGCTACCGTGACTCAGCTTCTGCTGTGGAAGGTCAAGTATAAAGTGCTAGTACTGGAAAAACTGTAATGACTGGAACTGGTTTGGACTGGATATTTTGTAGGCTCTTAAAAAGTGGGGGGGAAAAAAAACTCCAGAGAAATAACATATTTAATCGCAAACATCTTACTGTGAATTTAAATTAACAGCTGGTTTTTTCCAAAGTCAGAATGGCTTAAGAAAGGATACTGCAGTCCAGGTCTAACAGTGACATCTGTATTTTTTTCTTTTCTTTCTTTCTTTCTTTCTTTCTTTCTTTCTTTCTTTCTTTCTTTCTTTCTTTCTGTGTGTGTGTGTGTGTATGTGTGTGTGTGTGTTGGTACTGCATCTTGAACTCAGGGCCTCACACTTTTTTTTTGCTCGAGGCTAGTGCTCTACCACTCAAATCACACTTTCCACTCCCAGCTTTCTGCTGGTTAGCTGGATAGGAGTCTCGGGGACTTTTCTGACTGCACTACCTTCAAACTGAGATCCTCAGAACTTAGCCTCCGGATTCTATGAGCCAGCAGGGTCCAGCTCACTTTCTCTTCTGCTTCCCCTTGTTCTCTACCAAGACACACACTCACCTCTGAGCTGAACACCGCCCTTTGTTCTTGATCTAAAATCGCATTTCAAAATATATGCTAGATGCCCTAAAATGACAGCATTTACTGGCCCTCAGTAGCTGCCAATGCGGGCATTACCAAGTGCATTCTTCACCCTGGCCTCAGGAGAGAGCGGCCACGTTACCTGTTGTGCATTCAGCTGCTTTAAGACCGGAAACAGGGATTCGTCTGTTTTCGTCCTGTTCCAGCCAAAATACCGCTGACAAAACATGCAAGCAGTTAAGACTCATAAAGGTTTTGAAGAGATATGAGTACGTAACAAATAAAAATCACTTTTAATTATAGTCCCTTTATCCCCAAGATTTTTATATCTGTAAAGATTAAGGTAATAAAAGATAACACAAATTACTCAAATATGATCATATTGTCATATATTCTTGTCAGCCTCCTAAGACAGAAGATTCTGTTCAAGAATACCGAGGACCCTTGATTGTAATAAAAGGTTATTCCTGAGTAAAGGCATGTTGCAGATATCCTATGTATTAAAGCAAAGTAAAATGTAGATTATTTCTAGTGTAACTTTTTAAACATCTACTCAAATGATCATTTAAAGGCAAAGAATGGAAAACCAGTAAGTCATAAAAAGGACAACGTTAATCATCTCTTCTGTTCTTTCAGAATAAGTTGACACTGGAGTAGATGAGCCCAACTAAGAATGCGGTCACTACTCATTTCAAATAAAGATCCTCTTTAACACTACGGATAACGGAAAGGGAACTACAAAGAGATCTGAGATAAGCAGGGCACTAGTGGGAAATTCTTCTAAGTTCTACTCCACGGGTTTTCAACCAAACACAGATATGGCTCGAGGGGCAAAGGATATTCTCGGATTTTGTCAAGATCAGGTTTCCCCCACAGGAAGGAAGCCTTGGAGTCGTCTACCACGGGCCTCAGGTAAGCATCGGCGACAGCGGGGTTAGGAAAGCCGGGCGCCAGCTGCAACTTGCGTAACTTCTGCTTCACTTTGGTGTCATGAGGATTCGGTCTTATCTTCTTATTTTTTTGAGCCTCATGCCACCACTCTCTAGAAGGTAAAGGGAAGAATTATAAAACACTGAGACATCACATGCACTGGAGATAAAAAGATATAAACAAAAAGTTGGGAGGTGTAAATTTAAGTCCTAACTCCAACCCAAATTCTGTGATGGACAGACACTGATACTGCTAGTGTTATTAGCCAGAGGAGACTGATGGAAAGCATTCCTGACGCCAGCTCTGTGCTTGTCCCTGGCTGAACACTTTACATGTCCAATGATCACACAGGCAGAGTCCCACTATATAGAACTTGCTCGAGATGTCACTGTTTAATTGGTATAGGCAGTTCAACAATCTTCTCCAAGGCCTGCTTCATAATTACGGTACCACAATGTCACAAGTTCCCCGAGTTTCTTTCTCAGCGGCAAAAGGAGGTGACATATCTACATGACTCACCTCAAATCCAATACAACGATGGATCTAAGAATATATAATAAAACTTAACAATGCCAACAACATAAATTTTAAATGAAAAAAATGTAACTCAACATAGAGTATGATACCAACTGTACAGAGGAGAGTACATGAATGGAAAAAGAGAAAAAGAAAACAGGTATTTTAAATACTTAAAAAACAGTAAAAATCTATTATTTTCCTATGTGCCAGGAAACATTCTAAGCAAGGACACCAGCTGTTCATTTGTTTTTCTATATTTTGTCTCTTTTCCCAATCTAACAGTAATTAGTTATGGCATGCTAAAGAAAAGCCACAGGGGAGAACACTCCTCCGAGCAAGCAGTGGACGGGTCGGCACAAGAATGGTGTTAACTGAGGTACGCCACGCTCAGAGAGATAAATGCCTCATGCTTTCTCTCCTACGTGGAAGCCAGATCAAAACAGAACTGGGCATGAAAAGCAGCATTCTCCCCCCATCAGACCAAAGGAGGGTACCAGACGGGGAGGAGCCCAGAGGGGGTAACTTTCCTGAATATGTAAAATACTATTTATCAAAATGAATTCCAGGAAATGGGAACGTGCTATTCATGTCGCTGGTGGTGGTGGTGATGTGTATGTGTGTGTGTGCAATGTGAGCGTTTTCTTTTCCTTTTTCTGCTTCTTAGGGGGTTAGGGGAGGGAAGCGCAGAAAGGGAGGGAGGGAGAGTGAACAAATGCAGCTATGGAATCCAGTATCTGCTCCGTAGAAAATGCAACTGTGCAACTTGTAGGCAGGGATGGGAGGGGGAAACTGGAATAACACGAAGGAAAGGGTGACGTTTTCCAAAAGGAAACGTACTCAACACCTTAGAAAACGGTGACCCTTCGGTACAATAGCTTAATACTAACAACAATAAAATTATATTTTAATAAAAAGAAGTGTGGCCAGGCAGGCTGGGTGACTGCCCCAGGCCGCGTCCTGCCTCTGGGAAGGCTTGCTCTCCAAAGCCTCGACCATGCTCGGGGAAAGCCACGCCCACGGGCAGCTCCAATGGGTCCACGTGGCCTCGGCCCACTGCCGCCCCAGCTCCTTTCCCACCTGGCCGTGGGCACCGCCCTGCAGCCCAGCTGTGTGCCTCCTAAAGCACAGCCCTCTGACAGGGGACTGGACCTCTTGACAGCGAGCAGAAAGAACTCATGCCCCGAGTCCCAGTGACAGACTCATAAGCAAAAATCAATGACTGTGGCTGCTTGAAACCACGGAGCTTAAGGTGGCTTATAAAAGGAACATCACAACGACCACAGAAAGTCACACGATGAGGATGATCCTCGCCAGCCCATCCACAATGCAACCTAAGTAGCATCTGTATCTCAGCTGGCTGTTTCACGCTCTCCTAGAGGAACTAACGCACAGTGGTTGGCTCGGCCTGGGCTCCACCTCACTGGTGAGGGAGTGCCATCTAGTGTTGAAAAGAATGATTGCAGTCGGCCAAGGTACCAAAATGCAAATGAGAGCGTGTCATCTTTCCGAGTTGCTTTCACAACCATTTCCGTGAGAGTGAACTTCTCTCCCACTTGACTTGTGGATTTCCACCTTGAAATAGAAATCATGATGCCAGCCTGGAGAGCTGATCTGAAACACTATTCCTCCTGAGAGCAAGAGGGTGGGGAGCTGGACACGCAGGTGCTCGGCTGGGCTGAAGGGAGCTGTCACGAGTGGTGGGGACTGTGGGGAGGGGGCTCAAGGTGGCTCAAGTGGCAGAGTGCTAGCCTTGAGCAAAAAGAAGCCAGGGACAGTGCTCAGGCCCTGAGTCCAAGGCCCAGGACTGGAAAAAACAAAATAACAAAAACAACCCACTATAAAAGTGAGTCTGAAAACTATACAACAAGGTCTTATTCTTGTGAAGAAGGCAGTCTACACTTTTCACTTTTTACTTGTTCACGTATGATAATACATTTGATGTGAAATATGCATGGGAAAGTTTACAATGACATAAACCAAAGCGTCACCAGCGATCCTTTCTAATCCATACTTGATGATGTTCCTATGACATATTTATTCACTAGCCTAATAGCTACATAGTTTGAGCCCTTAAGCCACCTAACAACTTAATGCCTCATACGCATTCCCTTAACATTACAAAAAGTGTTAGGAGAAAACTGAAGAGAAAACATTAAATAAAACATATCGATATGTGTTCTAAGACTTGACAGAAATCAGCAGTCATTACAATTGTAACAACTTCAGTGACTGACTCTTTTTGTGCCAGTCCTGGGCCTTGCACTCAGGGCCTGAGCACTGTCCCTGGCTTCTTTTTGCTCAAGGCTAGCACTCTGCCACTTGAGCCACAGCACCACTTCCGGCCGTTTTCTATATATGTGGTGCTGGGGAATCGAACCCAGGGCTTCATGTATACGAGGCAAACACTCTTACCACTAGGCCATATCCCCAGCCCAGTGACTGACTCTTAACACCGGAACATATCTGCATTTTCAAACATTGGGGAGAACACTAAATTCAGTTAAACCAATGACCGCCAAGTATCACCTTGTAGCAAGCTCAAGGTTAAATGATGCCCTCCCAACCTTATGTGCACCTCCACTTAGAGCGGTGAGTTTTATGGATGTGAGTTATAGTTTAACTTTCAAAAGAGGCCATCAACTACCTTCACCGACACAACTCCTACCATGTCAGACTCTCCCACACGGAAAAGCCACAGCCCATACGCACAGCACGATTCCAGGCTCTGGGCGGAACCAGGGCGCACAGGACTGCAGCCTCATGGAAAGCTCGGTCCCCGTTTTCTCGTGTTCTTTTCTGGCTGATGTCTGTCAGGACACTGAACATACAGAAGCGACACCTCACTGACTTCTCCAACACCCCAAAAGCACATCAAGCCCCAGGGATGCTCAGACTCTGATTCACCCGTCTTTCACATCCCCAAGGGCCTGCGCTGTGTTTGACCATAACAGCTACTCATTAAAGATCGGGATGAACAAAACGGTGACACACACACACACACACACACACACACACACACCTAGGAACGTCGGGATGAACAAAACGGTGACACACACACACACACACACACACACACACACACACACACACACCCCTAGGAAACCGTTGCAGGACTGGCTTCGTAAGCCTTAAACTGGGAAGGAACAGAGACTAACTTACCAGAAGTCTAGAAATACTAACCAAGAGCTCCTACTGTTTTCTCAGGGATCTGTGGCAGTTTACAACCCAAGAAAGAACACTGTTGGTTAGCTGAGGGATTTATAAAAGTATGAATTAAGGAACAAAGGAGGAAGGACTCACGAGAACTTCAGGAGCGGGTCCAGGCCATGCCCTGGGAATTCGTTGAGAATCTCCATGGCTGTCACACAGCCCACAGTGGGAATTCCTTCCGTGTAATCACTGCCAAGCAAATAGGCCAAATTTATTAGCTTGCTCCGGTCCAATCCTACAAGAATGACAATTATTATTTCTCCATTTAATTTTAGAAAGACACATGATTTAGCATTTAGAAACAATCCACCATATAAACTCTAGGTGTACGTGCCAACATACATCAACACATACATATGCCAAAAAGCACTGACAAGTTTTTAAGTTTTATCCATTCATTTACCCAGCTTTAAACTTACCTTCCTGGCCCGGCTCTCACTGATCCACAGTCACAACTATCAACTGACAAAGTCCACATCCAAAACACAAACTCTGACTTCCTCCTCGGGATCCCTAACTTCTTGATGGCAACTCTGCTTAGGACGGCCAGGACCTGGCGTAGAGGCCCGGCTTCCTCTCCTCACATCCCATACCCGGCCCGGCCACACTCCTATCTTCTCGCTACTCTGCATTTTCCCTACTGCATGATGGATGTTATCTCTGCTGTCCACCCCTGATGTGATCACTCTGGCTCCGTGCCTCCCTAGGACTACATGCGCGCGCTTCTGCCACAGGAAATGCACTTGTTACTTCCGCTGACGTGCTCCTTGCTACAATACCAACTTACAGCAGCTGCTTCCTATTCCCATAACCACCCGCCCCCACCCAAGACTGCCCGCAAACAAAATCTTTTCCAACAACTCTCAGAGACAGCACCATGCACGGCAGTTACAGCTCATCTCTTTCTTGTTCTGTTTTCCCCACGACACTTACCACTAATTGTCAAATTATGATATACACAACACACACACACACACACACACACAAAATTATACGGGTCTCATCTGTTTCATTCTCTGCCTCCTTCCTGCTATGTGGAACAAGTCTTAATACAAGTCTCTCATCCTTTATTAGGTGGTTTACTGGCGAACTCAGAAGCAGGCCTAGCTCCACAGCCCTCCTCGCTCCCATTTCTGGCTCACTTTGGAGATCTTAGGAAAACAGTCAAGTATACCAATCAGCAGGTTAAACAGCAGGGGAGAACTAACATACTAAGATACTAACTTCTCCGGTCTAACATTTTTTTTAAAGTTCTACTCCTCTACACAAGCAAGAGATAATGTTCGTGAAAACTCACATGAACTACCATTCTTATTAATGTATCTAATTAGCTGATTGGTTTTATTTCATTTTTTTGCCCATCCTGGGGCTAGGACTCAAGAGCCTGAGGCACTGTCCTGGCTTCTTTCTGCTCCAGGCTAACTACCTCTTGAGCCACAGCACCACTCCTGCCTTTTTCTGTTTATGTGGAGCTGAGGAATCAAACCCAGGGCTTCAAGCATGCTAGGCAAGCACTCTACCACTAAGTCACATTCCCAGCCCCTTAAACAGCTATTTTGGAAAGACAAATGTTCACAGGAGAAATTTCAGAGCCGTAACCACACCCTGAAGTCTTACCTAATTGGTTGTGGAAGTCCACATACTGGTAGTATTCTACAAACTTGTCTTTATTGAAGAAGTTCCTATAGACATGCCGGGCTCCAAACAGCCAGATGTCACTGTCGTCAGTGATGGTCCCGGCGGTCTGGTCTGTGAGGTCCAGGATGGCGCATTGGGCCTCGGCCTCCATGGGGGCTTGGATGTAGGGGACGCCAAACAGGCGCAGAAGTTCCTGCAGGCAAGATGGCAGCGAGACACTCTTCAGGCGTGGGCCTCACGGGGAGCAGGCTTATAGGCCAGTCAGCTGTCCCCAAAGGGGCTTGGGGACCAGGCCCACCCACCCAGAGCTGCCCATCCCTACCTGGCTTTCCAGAAACATCTGCCCTGTGACGGTGGCAGCAATCCGCTCTTGCTGCTGCTTCTGAGCTTTCAGTGAATTCTGCTCTGCTAAAAGGTTGCTTTCCAGGGTTTCCAGTTCCTCCTACAAAATAATTTTTCATCTGTAGATAATTACGTTAGCAATTCAACCCAAGTTCATTTGTTACATAAAGCTTACAATAAGTCTAGCTGAAATTACCAATGAGTTTTTTTCTTTTTAGGAAGCATTCCATGCAGATTTCTGAGGAAGACTCTTAATACCTTACAAGCTCCCTCACTACATCGCATGGAAGGCAGGGCTGGTAGTCTATATTAAAAAGGAGTTAGCAGCCATAAGAAGACCCACTACAAACAGCTAGCAAGTATTCCCAAGGCTTCCTTGCCAATAAGTTAAGACACGACGGTACATTATTACCAAATTAATATCTTGCCATTCATTGGAGTCATCTGCATCTTCGCCAGCTTCACTGTGAGCCTCCAGGTCCTGGTTCTCGCTTCCAGAGTCGTCCTGTAGGAGGCGCTCGGTGTCACCAGGGACTTCCTCCCCAGTTCCTCCCCCTTCCTCTTCCTGTTCAGAAGGAGGGGTAGAAGCTTCAGGAAACTCAGCTTCAAGTTCACCATCACTAACAGCACTCTGCACTTCAATGAAACTCCCTGTACCAAAACAACGAGGTCACTTTACAACAAACATTACAAAAGCGTCTCAAAATCACCAAGGGCTTTCTGAAAAGTCTTGGTAAATGTTGCACACCAAACAGATTTGAATATAATAGAAAATGTACAATCTGTTACTACTAAACACATTTAATCACAACACCTATAACTTCAATACAAGCCTCTTCTAGGAAATAAAGTCTTTGAAAGAACCAAACGTTCAGAGTTACATAGAGGCTTCTTTATACAAAAACAGGTTCTAAGTTAACTTTTAATATCGTTTTTAACATTCCAAAGGGCCAGGCACCAGTGGATCATGCCTGTAATCCTAACCACTCAGGAGACTGAGATCTGAGGATTATGGTTCACAGTGAGCCCGGACAGGAGACTCTTATCTCCAATAAACTACTCAGAAACAGCCAGAAGTGGTGCTGTGGCTCAAGGGGTAGAATGCTAGCCTGGAGCAAAAACCAGCTCAAGGGCAGTGCCAGGCTGAGTCGAAGCCTCGGGACTGGCCAAAAATAAATAAATAAATTTAATAAATAAAATTCCAAAAGGTCAGTTATTAAAGGGTATAAACAATCAAGAAGGTTGTCAAAAACATGTTCTTAGGCTAAATCACTATCAACATAGTAAGAAATAAAAGTTGAGAGACTCCTGGGAATCACTCAGGAGGAACAGCTCTTCTTCTCCCACTTCCCTCCCTTGCCCTTCTTAAAATAAAAAATAAAAAAACCTCAGCTCCCTTTATACCTTTCAGAGGCGGAGGTATCCTGAGTGGAGCCAGAACATTTTGTCATCTGCTTTTTAAAGTTGGCAACCATTTTAAAATTAAAAGTTTAAAAATCTGGGCTGGGGATATAGCCTAGTGGCAAGAGCGCCTGCCTCGGATACACGAGGCCCTAGGTTCGGATTCCCCAGCACCACATATACAGAAAACGGCCAGAAGCGGCGCTGTGGCTCAAGAGGCAGAGTGCTAGCCTTGAGCGGGAAGAAGCCAGGGACAGTGCTCAGGCCCTGAGTCCAAGGCCCAGGACTGGCCAAAAAAAAAAGTTTAAAAATCTAAAGAAAAACTCAGGCCCAGTGCTGGTGGCTCACGTCTATAATCCTAATTACTCAGGAGGCTGAGCTCTAAGGATCCAGTTCAAAGCCAGCCCGGGCAGCAAAAGTCAGAAGAGGGCTGGGAGTATGGCCTAGTGGCAAGAGTGCTTGCCTCCTACACATGAAGCTCTCAGTTTGATTCCCCAGCACCACATATATGGAAAACGGCCAGAGGGGGCGCTGCGGCTCAAGTGGCAGAGTGCTAGCCTTGAGCAAAAAGAAGCCAGGGACAGTGCTCAGGCCCTGAGTCCAAGGCACAGGACTGGCCAAAAAAAAAAGTCAGAAGAGGTGTTATGGCTCAAGTGGTAAAGTGCTAGTCTTGGACACAAAGAGGCTCACGTACAGCACCCAGGCCCTGAGTTCAAGCCCCAGGACCGGCAAAAAAAAAAAAGAAAGAAAGAAAGAAAGAAAAAGTCAGCTCTCTAACCAGGAATTCTGTGCCTTTAGAGACAATGATAAAAGCACAGCGAAGCAGGAGAGGTCAGGGTTGCTGTCCTGGTTGGGAGTCCAGTGGAAGGTCATTTCACCTTTCTTCCTGTTTTTTTCATTGGCAAAACGTGGACCCGGCTAGGCTCCAGGGTCTCCCCGATTGGGTTTCTACCACTCCATATCTGCGAAGGACCCAGCACCTACCATCGGACTCGCTGTCCGCCGAGTCCAGCACCCCTGCTTCCGAGGACGTCGGAACTGCTGTTACTTCTTGGCCGCTGGGCTCCTCCACGGTGGCCAGGGAACCTCTGTGTTCTTCAGCACTAGGTGGTCTGGCATTTTCTAAGGCACCTCCTGCCTCTGAAGGGGCACTGACGGTATCCCTCGCTTCCTGCAAGGCGACAGTACCAGTGACGTCAGAAGCAGGACTTCGTCCACCTTCCATTTCGTCATCACTTGAGAGAAAAGAGGGGCTGTCTTTACTCTCGGACGGGCCAAGATCTTTGTGTTGCTCAAACTCTTTGTTGTGCGGTTCAGGACTTGTGCTTAAGAGAGGTGGTGGCGAGAGGCCAAGTGCATCCCTGCGTGGGGACTCCGTGCCTTCCACAGGACGTGGACCTGTCGCGTCCTTAACCACCGACTCGCCGCTGGTCTGAGCGGCCTCATCCGCCACACGAGGAGGTGACGTTTGCCCTTTGGGGATATCAGAATCATTCCTTGGATGAAAGCTAGTGGTCAGCACAGGAGCCGTGCCCCTCTGCTCCTGTTCACTGTTGGTGCCGGTCTCCCGCTCCTCCGCCACATTCACGCCGGCTGCCAGGCACACAGGGGAAAGCAAAACTTCTCCACCCCTGGCTGCAGGTCCAGCCCCGCTCGACCTGTTTCTCGGCAGTTCTGTGGGCGCGTCTGCCCCAGCGCACGGCAGCACCTCGTCGTCGTCCTCCTCAAGAGCTCTCTGAATAGCAGAGAGGGTGCGAGGGGAGACGGAGCCCCCCTCGGCCGCCGCCGCAGCCGGCTCTCCACCCCCACCTCCACCCTCCAGCTCCTCTTCGGAGCTGCTCCCCAGCATGGCGGCCTGCAGGGCCAGCAACGTCCTCGGGGAAGGAGGGGCGCCAGCAGGTTCTTTGTCTGGCTTTGGAGTTTCACGGGGAGACGACTTCTCAAAAGCCATGCCGTGCATTTTGCTGGAAGACGGAAGAGACTCAGGATCCATGTCAACACCTTTCTTAGCTTGAATACCTTAAGAAACATTAAAGCGTTAATAGCCATACTTCGTTTTTAACAATGTGATAACTCTGCTTCTAGTAGGATGAATGAGAGAATTCTGATTCCTATAAACAAAGATGCAAATTTTAACCAGCAGCTAACAGTTAATTCATTAGTTAATTTTGAAGTACGCTGGCATTATAGTAGTTAGTTCACTCGTAGCTTTATACAAAGCTATTGCATAAGCTAGACTTCATGAGAATCCTTCACGGACGGCAGGATATTAAGTTCAGAGCGGCAACAAATCTTTTGGATTTTAACTGTCAAATAAATGGCAGAGCCCAATACCTTTTATCAAGATGTAGTGCGAGGTGTCTTCGGAGACTACTCTCCTGGACTCTACCTCCTCCAAGAATCCCCCTGCATCTTCGTATTGCCTCTGAATTTGTCCTGAGTGTTGTTGATTCATTTCTCTCTGGACATTTTCTATGTGCTGGTTTAGGTAGTTTTTTTTGAGCAAGCCTTTGAGTTGATACTGTGAAAAGTCATCTGACTCCTAAAGGCAAAATAAACAAATCACTTTACATTTACTGAAGATAATTATCATTATTTTCACGTCTTCCTTCAAAAGTGGACCAAGAGAGTTGCCTTTTTTCAGGAGTGGCAATTTCATAGTATAAAAGTAATCTTTAGGTCAGGTGCTAGTGGCTCACGCCTGTAATCCTGAGATCTGAGAATCGCAGTTCAAAGACAGCCCAGGCAGGAAAGGCCAGGCCATGAAACTCGTATCTCCAATTAGCCACCAGAAAACTGGAAGTGGCACTGTGGTTCAAAGTGGTAGCGAGCTAGCTTTGAGCAAAAGAGCTCAGGGACAGTGCCCAAGACAACAATAAAAATAGTTATCTTTAAAATAAAAAGAATAGGGGCTGGGAATACGGCCTAGTGGTAAAAGTGCTCGCGTCATATACAGGAAGCCCTGGATTCGATTCCTCAGCACCATATATATGGAAAAGGCCAGAAGTGGCGCTGTGGCTCAAGTGGTAGAGTGCTAGCCTTGAGCAAAAAGAAGCCAGGGACAGTGCTCAGGCCCTGAGTTCAAGCCCCAGGGCTGGCAAAAAAAAAACAATAAAATAAAAAAGAATAAGCAAAATAAATTAGAAATATTGCTTATTATTTAATCCTTTAATAAAAAAACATTTCTGAGCATGTAATAAATGATGGTGTTATGACATATGAATTTTGGCTAAACATAAGGATCTTCTGGAATGCAAACAAGTATGATAATTTTTTTTAAACCTAGTGTCATTGGCCTACAGAAAATACAACTAAAACCATGGCTGTCACTGTCACTAACAGTTATTATTTCTAAAGTATTTCCCATAATGGGTATTCTCCTAAGTATTTTCTATAAGCTACTTCCACTATTCTTGCAACCATCCTGTGAGACATATTATCTCTACACTAAGGAAATTGAGATGTCAATTGCTTAAGTAATCTCTAGTCACGTAGCTCATAAATGGTAAATCTGGAATCAAGAGCAGACTTATTTATATTTATAATCTATTACTATTATGACCATTAGTATTCCCTGTTTATCACCTACTGCCGTCAGTGTCAAACCTGCAATGTGCACAGGCAATACATAGGTCCCCCCAAGGACTCAGAACCACCCATTCTATCAGAAGTCTAAGCAGGGAGCTCTAACTCCGCACTGCTCGAAACACTACCCAACCTAGAGACACCGTGGTTACAGTGGGGGCCTCCTGTGGACCTGGGGGAGCCCCAGAGAATGAGGAGAACTCCTCCCCGCCACCAGCACAACCCTGGGCATTCTCAGGACAGCGGATAGCCCAGGCAAACCCAAGCTGGGGCTACGAGAAAAAGTGACAGTGGCAGATGCAACCTTGATCTCAACCCCGCTGAAGAAAACCTACATCAGAGAATCAGCCCTTCACAACGATGCCTAATGTGCACAAAGGCCCCGTTCACCTCCCTGTGGAAGGTGACTAAGCGGGGGGCCCCGGAGGTGGGTTGGGATTCACCCGTGTGCAGTGCTGCTCCAGGGTGAGGCCCGCACAGCCTTGGAACCCACCGCCAGCCTCCCCTCACACTTAATATATTCACATGCGACAGGGAAAAATGGCATTGCAGGAAAAAAAACACACGCTATTGTTTCTCTCTATTCCTCTCTATTCTTTGCATTGACTTAAGAAGTACTCAAAAGTCTACAGGAAATTTTAAAAATAAAGCATGAAAACAACTCATTAGGGACAAAATAGACTTAGAAATGCCGGTGGCAACATCAGAGATGGAAGTAGAACTGGTTCAGAGAATAATTAAGGGCAGCATGAATTAGGCCAGGAGACACACCTAGCAGCCAAAGCACACACTACTCTGCTCCAGATTCCTCCGCCACCACTCCGCCATTGCTGCTCCCAGGTGAAGCAACCCTATTCCCACTGGCCAGAAAGGAGAGGAAACACGGAAATCCAACATCTCCCTGGCCAGAGCAGAGGAAAATATAGTTGGAATTTCAAGCCAGGACCTACTTTTCTACTGTATTAAATTTGACATTAGCACTAGTTTAGCATTTTAATGATTTATCATTTATCACTATCATTACTTACTTATCCTTTATCATTATTTTATAGATAATATGTATTCGGGTTTAAAATAACTGCTAGAAACCAACTGAAGAGCCGAATCACTAAGCACACAGTGGGCTCTTAGCATGGGAAAGTGGCTGAGTTTCCAGCTGGCACGTTTTTGGGGTTAAGAACCATGAAGTGAGCTGGGCGCTGGTGGCTCACACCTATAATCCTATCTACTCAGGAGGCTGAGATCTGAAGAGCACAGTTCAAAGCCAGCCTGGGCATGATAAGTCCATGAGACTCTTATCTCAACCACCAAAAAGCTGGAAGCAGAGCTGTGGCTCAAGTGGTACAATGCTAGCATGGAGCAAAAAAGCTCAGGGACAGCATCCAGGCCCTGAGTTTAAGCTCCAAGACCAGCACAGAAACAAAACAAGAACTGTGAAGCAACATTATAGTGTTGGGAACACAAGTGAACAAAAGGGCTACGAAAGTCAAGAGTTATGAGTTAAAATTCACAATTACATGATACTTTTGAACTAAGATGCACATATGTTGCTCACTGAACTGACATAGTTTATAAGTACTGGTTTTTAATTTTCTTCTAAGTTTACCAAAGTTCTTAATTCCAAGCATTCACGTACTATCGTATATTATTGAAATTTTACCTCTGGCATTGCCTCAAATAATGTTCTTCTCCGCTTGGTAAATTCTTTCATATCAGTCAAGATTTCGTGCTTTACTTCCGGGGGCAGGCTGCTGAAGTCCTCAGATTCAATGTCTATTGCATTGGGATTACGGAAGAACTCCTCCTGCAGAGGGCGAAAGCAAACGACCTTTGCATTCTCCACAGAGAGTTCTTCTCACTGCTAGAGGCTATGTCATAAACAGCTGCACCCAATGCAGGGACTGAGCACAGCCGCACAGAACCTGAGATAAGGGCTGGTGTGTGAAGAAAACAGATTCACTCATGAAGGCATCCGGTCATGCACTCATCATCTCAAAACTGCACTATCTACCGGACATCGGGCCCCTTCACAGGCTCTACGCTGATGATCATGTTAAATACAGTCCCTGTCCTTAGGACCGAAGGGACACATAGGGGAAAGAATATATATATATATATGTATATATATTCAAGTTATATTTATGTGTGTATATATATATATATGCAAACAAGGCAATAATCAGAAAATCAAGCAGGTTAATTTAACTGTTAAGAGAAGGAATAGGAAAACAGGGAAAGAATTGTCTGATAAGTAGAAATATCCCTACTAGAAAGAGGACCTGTGGTCAGGGCACCTGAGAGACATCAAAGAACCTGACTGGAGACAGCATCCTAGACTAAGGGACGGCAGGTACAAAGGCCATGGGGTAAGAATGGCTAAACAATATTCACAATTCCCTTAATAAGAATGATATTTCATGCACTACTCCCTCGGCCTTATCCCTCCTTCCAACTTTTCTTCTTTTCTTTTTGATGGTCCTGGAGCTTGAACTCATGGCCTGGGCACTGTCTCTGAGCTTTTCTGCTCAAGGCCAGCACTCTACCACTTGAGCCAAGCTCCTCCTCCACTTTTCTGGTGGTTAATTGGGAAATGAGAGTCTCACGGACTTTCCTTCCTGGGCTGGCTTTGAACAGTAATCCTCAGATCTCAGCCTCCTGAGTAGCTAGGATGACAGGCTTGAGTCACCGGTGGTACTCAGTATCTGTCTACGTTTTATGTGGAACTTCCCTAAGTTCCTACTGCCTCCTTAATATCATTCATTTTCATATCATTCATTTCAAACAGAAGAATTCCAAAATTATCTAGTTACCTGTAGCACTTGTTTCTGATCCATTCTTTCTTGCCATTGCTTTTCATCTTCCTCTTCTGAACTGCAAATCAAGCACATATTACAACACCTGTAGCAGATCTTAGCGCCTACTTAAGGAAGGATTTCTCAGGCTCAAGCTGCTGTTAACCCTAGAAACAACGAGATTGAGTAAGGCAGGAACACTTTGTTTTCCAGGGTCTGTCGGTGGGGAGTTAACAATGACAGCACAACCCCAAGACATCTACCACAGGGAGGACAGGGTAGCTAAAGGTTCAGCATAGAGAGACTCGTGAAAGCTTTCTGGAATCTCTTCCGGTTACATTGGAGGCAGCCGTAAGTCCAGGGTGTAACTCTAGGAGCTACAGGAGGTTCATGGAGGACATGTTCCAGACAGAAGAACTAAGTTCTGTAATCATGTGGAAACCTATCTGGGTAGATGGTGTGAAGAGACAAGAGATGAATTTGGAGAAATGTGATTCAGAGGTTCAAAGTTCTAAAGAAATTATAAGTGAAGCCAGCTTGGTGATGCATGGCCTGGGAAAATGAAAGTGACAATATCAGAATTATGGACTCTATAATCAAAGCAGAGATTTGGCTTAGAGGAGATGGAGATGTTACTGCATAGGGATAAGATCGAAGTCTAGGAAGAGTAATATTTGAGCGCTAACCCAGTACCTGATCATAGATGATGGTGGTAGCCAACAGAGACAAGAGAACTGGGCTGATACAAAACTTTTGTCTCCAAGGAGCCCCCAAAACAAAATGGGGGTCAAAGACAAACTGTCGGGATGTTTGGTCTTCCACCTGCACTTCAAACACACATGACTGACTAGCTGACTAGCCAGCCAGCGGAAGAGGACTAGGGAGGAATGGGAGGGAGAGCCGCAGACAGGAAGAGGTGCTACACTGGTGGGAAGCGCAGAATCCATAGAAGTAGCAAGGAGGACACGTGCGTGCTATTTCAGCCTGGAGGTGGAGAAGGAGCCCTCTACAAAGAACCACAGACTGCATGTGTGAGCACAGGGGAGAAAAACTACAACTTGTAAAACCCCAAAGCCAGCAGAAGCTTTACAGTGGGAAAAAGAACACTGAAACCAGGCACTGGTGGCTCAAGCTTGTAATCCTAGCTCCTCAGGCTGCAATCTAAGGATTGAGATTCTAAGCCTGCTTGGGCAGAAAAGTCCCCCATGAGATGCTTATTAAACCACTCAAAAACTAGAAGTGCAGCTATGGCAAAAAGAGCTCCAGAACAGAACCCAGGCCCCGAATTCAAGCCCCACAACTGATAAGGAAGAAAGAAGGCGGCGGGGGAGGGAGGGAAGGAAAGGAAGGAGGGACACCAAAATCACAAATCATAAATAAACAAGAGATAAGACACAAAATAAAGTTTCATTGGTAAAAACTACTCCGAAGGTACACAGAATGGGGATTTTTAACATGCTAGCTTCATCATGCAGACATCTGTCTGACTCTATCAGTGATGAAAATAATATTCTTATTAAGCGGTTAAATCTTTACCTGTGTTTATCTTCCTCTTGTAAAGGTGGCAAAACATAGATGTCATCTTCTCTTTTCACTTGTGTTAGACTGGGGAGCGCTTCGTTTCTGAAAAGCACACGTGACTTTAAACAAAGATGATCTGAGAGAGCACGTGAGTCTACCACCCCTTCCCATTGGCTGCACAGCACGGCTGAAGGGCAGCAACCCTCCCCATGGCCCTTGCCTAGGGAAAAGGGGAACATGCTTGGCTCCTCAGAGCCTTGGATACAACATCAAGTTCAGTCATGAGGAGGAAGAGCTTCAGAGGCCAGGAGCTGTGACTCATTCCTGTAATCCCAGCTCCGTGGTGGGAGGCATAGGTAGCAGGATTGTGGTTCCAGGGCAGCCTGGATAGCGAGGGCAAGACCCTATCTGATAAAAATAACAATAGTAAAAGTGAAATGGTTTTTAAATCAACTTCTCAAATCACTGTAGCTCTCCTCTTGCCTTTTGCTTCTGAAGGCAGTTTTGAGGGCCTGTCTTTTCAAAAATGTCCTCAAGAGCTTCTCAGTGGTTTTCCTGGAGTTGCCGGATGCCAGGTCTTTCCTGTGCCTTCTCTTCGCCTGTGAAGAGGGGGAGGGAGATGTCACTTCAGAGGGGGTTACAGTGCTTCTGGGATGTTCCTGAGAACCGCGTGCTCTGCACGCTGGCGCTTGCTCCTACTGGCTGTCAATAAAAACAGCAGGAGTGGGAGAGTACTCAGTCCCTTATACAGCAGGAGTGGGAGAGTACTCAGTCCCTTACACAGCAGGTGTGGAAGAGTACTCAGTCCCTTACACAGCAGGAGTGGGAGAGAACTCAGTCCCTTAAACAGCAGGTATGGAAGAGTACTCAGTCCCTTACACAGCAGGTGTGGGAGAGTACTCATTTACTTTGTTTCCTTTAAATGTCTTTGCCAGGGGCTGGGGATATAGCTTAGTGGCAAGAGCGCTTGCCTCGTATACATGAAGCCCTGGGTTCGATTCCCCAGCACCACATATACAGAAAACGGCCAGAAGTGGCTCTATGACTCAAGTGGCAGAGTGCTAGCCTTGAGCAAAAAGAAGCCAGGGACAGTGCTCAGGCCCTGAGTCCAAGGCCCAGGACTGGCAAAGAAAAAAAAAAAAAAAAGAAGTAAATGTCTTTGCCACTCTCCCCCCAAGAATCCCCAAACTAAGTGGTAATCAAGCAAATGCATCCCAAAATGATTATTCTTTAAACAAAACTTTATAGAAGCAACTTCTGATGATATTAATAAAAATGCATTACTTATATGTAACTCTCTAAACTCTCAAGTCAATGTTACAATCAGAAGAAATTCTAATATAGAAATGGCTTGCAAGAGACAGGTGTCGGTGGCTCGTGCCTGCAGTCCTAGCTACTCAGGAGGCTGAGATCCAACGATTGAAGTTGGAAGCCAGCCCAGGCAGGAAAGTCCTTGAGATTCTCATCGCCAATTAAGCACCAAAAATCAAGGAGCAGAGGTGTAGCTCAAGTGGCATAGTGCTAGCCTTGCGCACAAAAAGCTCGGGGGCAGTACTCAGGCGTAGAGTTCAAGCCCCAGGACCAGCACCAAAAGATAAAAATTTAAAAATCTCATTAGGAATATCCAACTAGGTGCAAGCACCTGTCTATCAAGTGTGAGGCCCTGAATTCAAACCTCAGAATTTCCAACAAGAGGGGCTGGGGATATGGCCTAGTGGCAAGAGTGCTTGCCTCGTATACATGAGGCCCTGGGTTCGATTCCCCAGCACCACATATACAGAAAATGGCCAGAAGTGGCACTGTGGCTCAAGTGGTAGAGTGCTATAGCCTTGAGCAAGAAGAAGCCAGGGACAGTACTCAGGCCCTGAGTCTAAGCCCCAGGACTGGCAAAAAAAAAAAAAAAAAAAAAGAATTTCCAACAAGAGGAAAAAGGAAAAATGCCTAACTCAGAACAAGGGGAGCAGTGTGTGCAACAGTCTGTGAAAGGGTCTATCTTTAACAGTTTGCATGAAACACAGAAATAATCAAGACATTGTTTCTAACCCTTCCAAAAGGTATGGAGATCAGAAGGAACTGAAATTATTCAAGGACAGATACTTTTACAAAGGCAACACATGTCTCTGGGCATCAGAAATCCTAACCTTCACCTTACACCTCCACTTCTCGAGGATTATACAGTGCAGATCTGCCTTTGTAACAGAAAAAGGGCACAGTCTATGTTTCTTCAACAGAGTAGGGTACCCATCAAATCAAAAATAAGACAAATTTCTAAATGGGTGCTACCACTAGGACTGCTTACACATTTAAAACAAATCAACAACAACAACAAAAACAACTTTCAGAATAATGAGGAAGCCTAATCACATGCTTTTATCTTCTGTCGTTTCCTTCGTGGCTAACCCACCACCACTAGGTACCACATAGCACTGTTTATTCCTAGAACCCAAATGGCATCTGAAAGAGAGCCCGTCCTCTCTGAGAACACTCTCGCACACAGAGGTTTTCCGTAATGTCCTCAGAAGCGATGGCTTAGCTGGAATAACTGAACACTTTAGCCAGGGGTGGGGAGTGTATGCCCTGTGGCTATACAAGACCAGGAAATCATTTCATACAGGACAGACACACAACGCCCATCAGCTGCCCAGGCTGTCTTCCTGTACTGTACTTTTGGGGGCACCAAGCATGATGGTGTAAATGGCCTTAGCATAAACAGAGACTTTTAAAACTCTCCATTGTAAGAATTCGAGTAGTCTCGGGGCTGGGATGTAGCTCAGTGGCAAAGCCCTTGCCTAGCAAGTGCAATGTCCTGGGTTCCATCCCCATTACCCAAAAGAAAAGATAAATATGTGTGCATATGTGTGTGTGTATGCAAAATTCTAGTTGTTCCAGTTAAAATCTAATTTCATCACAGCAGTAATGTGCTCTTATAGATAAGCCTTTAAAAAAGGCTTTGCTAAAGATGAACTTTTAAACAGCAGTTACATTTAAATTGGCCACGTGTCAAAACCAAACCCTGGCTTCCCCCACTTCTAAACAGGAAGCTCCATCGGGTATCACTTACCAAAGTCTGTTTTTTCAGCAGTGGCGCGTCCCCATCAAATACAAAAACAGGACGGATCCGGAAAAACAAGAGCTTGCAGAGCCGATGAAACAAAGTGAGGAGATGAGCGTTTTCTACCGAGTTCCCGTGGCGATCTCGGACTCCTTTGAGAGCCTGGTTCAACCAGATGCTGATATCTGAGGGGGCAGTTAAGGAATACCTCACACTCTCAGCCGCCAGGCCGCTGGGCACTGCACGCTGAGCGCACAGGGCCAGTGAAACAGGGAACGTCTGGCCCCGACGGAGGCTACCAAACTCCAGCTAACTGTCAACTCTTGTTACAGCTTCCTAGTCCCAATTTTAACATCATAGACGGCACACTCTTCAAAAGCCTAATGGCGGGGCTGGGAATATGGCCTAGTGGCAAGAGTGCTTGCCTCCAACACATGAAGCTCTCTGTTCGATTCCCCAGCACCATATATATGGAAAACGGCCAGAAGGGGCGCTGTGGCTCAGGTGGTAGAGTGCTAGCCTTGAGCAAAAAAGAAGCCAGGGACAGTGCTCAGGCCCTGAGTCCAAGGCCCAGGACTGGCCAAAAAAAAAAAAAAAAAAAAAAAGTCTAATGGCAAAGAATGGCTTTAAAAAAAAAAAAAAAAAAAGCTATCCAAAGAATTTTAGTAATCTGTCACAAATCTCCTGAAGAACAGTTTAACAATTCATTGCAAATCCCCTAAGATTTGTGTTCTATTTTACCTGAGAATCCAGTTCCCAGACACTTGGTTATCCTCAAGAAATCACCATGAACTTAGAAGAATACTTGTAGATAACAACTAAAATATTTTTTAAAAGTCAAGCTTTGCCACAGGGTTTTTTTGTTTTGGTTTTTCTTTGGGGAAGGGCTTTTGTTTGTTTGTTTGTTTGCTAGTCTTTAGGCTTGAACTGGGAGTCTGGGTACCAACTAAATTATGAGCCAGATGCTAGAAGCTCATGCCTGTAATCCTTGCAACACAGGAGCCTGAGATCTGAAGATTGCAGTTTGAAGCCAGCCCAGGCAGGAAAGTTCATGAGATTCTTATCTCCAATTAACCACCAAAAAGCCAGAATTAGAGCTGAAGCTCAAGTGATAAGAGTGATAGGTTTGTTCATGAGAGCTCAGAAACAGCGCCCAGGCCAAGTTCAATCCCAGGAGCAATACATACACCACACATGCGCACACACACACACACGCACACACACACACCTACCTACATTATGGTTCCTTTGTTTCCTAAAATATTGGAGTTATTAAAAGAATAAATCTGCAGGAATACCTCTAGTGATAGGATAGCTACCAAATACTACTAAAGGAAAAATAACAGTTTCCAAAACTATGTATCACATAATACAATAATACAAAAAAAGGGGGGGGGGGTTAGACATCAAAATATTAAGTTTTCTCTGCTAAAACTAGAGGTAAACTAAATTTTCTTCTTGGCCTTTTTTTCAGTTTCTAAACTTTCCATAAAAATACTCTTTTTTCCCTAATGTATTTTGCGTTTGTCTACAGGAAAGAGCAACCTAGCACTCTGCTGGATCTCTTCTAGCTCTCCCTCCTCTGGACCATCTACCAAGGCAACCTAACCCCTCTCACCACACCCATCCCTGTGCACACTGGGAGAGCTCTCCCAGATGCGACGGCCAGGGAAAACGTGTCTGGGGACATGGCTCAAGTGATACAGTACTAGCCTAGCATGATGAGGTGGTATGCAGTGCTGGAGAGGAAGGAAAAAAGGAAGAGAGGGGAGAAGGGGGGAGGGGAAGAGAAGAAGGGAGGGAGGGAGGGAGGGAGGGAGGGAGGGAGGGAAAAGTTAGATGAGATGACAGATCTGGGGCTTTTAGTCTGAAAGGCCTATCTGAAAAAGTAACAGACATGCATGAATAGGAAAGTTCTGGGGATAAGACGGAGGTGCAGTTGCCAGTGCTCTGGGACAAACGCCACTTCCTCTTATAGCCTGAATGGCAGAGATGGATACACACAAAGCACCATCTACAGCCAATGGACAGTTTCCAATGGACTGTGATCGAAGATTGATCTGAGGCACATTGAAGAAAAATACTATAAAGAAAGCGCCGAGCTGGTGGCTCATGCCTGTAATCCCAGCTACTCTGAAAGCTAAAATCTGAGGATTGTCATTCCAAACCAACTACACCCTCAAAAAAGCTGGAACTGGAGCTCTGGCTCAAGTGGGAGAGCACTAGTCTGAACAAAAGCTCAGGGACAGTGCCTAGGCCATGAGTTCAAGCCCCAGAACTGGCCCCAAAGAAAACTAGATGGCTGGAAACTATTAACACCTGCCCCTGTGAGAGCAGGGGTCAGTGTAAGATCCATCCTACACACTTAGGTTAGCTCAATGCACTGGATAGATTATTCTATTTGCTACGAGGCTAAAGATGCATCTATATAGCCATCCCTTGAAACCTTCTGGGAAAAATGATTTTTGATCACTTTGATCAAAAACTGCTATCTACTGAAACAGGATGTGAAGCTTTCAAAATATCCAGACCAGGGCTGGGAATATGGCCTAGTGGCAAGAGTGCTTGCCTTGTATACATGAAGCCCAGGGTTCGATTCCCCAGCACCACATAGATAGAAAATGGCCAAAAGTGGTGCTGTGGCTCAAGTGGCAGAGTGCTAGCCTTGAGCAAAAATAAGCCAGGGACAGTGCTCAGGCCCTGAGTCCAAGGCCCAGGACTGGCAAGACAAAAATAAATAATAAATAAACAAAATGTCCAGACCGCTAAAACCTCCTATGCAAAGCGGAGGCATGGCTCAAATGCTAGAGCACCAGATTTGAGCAAAAAAGCCAAATAAGTGCATGAGGTCCTGAGTTCAAGACCTAGTACACACACACACACACACACACACACACACACACACACACACACACAGTCCTGAGGTTAAAATACTAAACCAGGACTCATGCCTGTAGTCCTAGCTACTCAGGAGGCTGAGATACGAAGGTCATGGTTTAAAGCCAGCCCTGGCAGAAAAGTCAGTGAGACTCCAGTGAACCACCAAAAAGCAGCAAGTGGAACTATGGCTCAAGTGGTAGGGCACTAGCCTTGAGCAAAAAAGCTCAGGGACATAGCCTAGGCCCTGAATTCAAATCCCAGGACTAGCACAAAATAAATAAAAACCTAAAAGTAAAAATACTCAACCACGAAACTGATATGAATCTTTTATTTTTTTTTATTTAATCATAGATAGTGACAGTTCTCAGTTAAGGCTGAATTACAGCTTGAAATTCTTAAAGCATGATACATTAGGCAAATATTGACATATTTGACTTGTCTAATTTCAAAGTTTATAAAAGGAAAAACTGAATTTTTCCAAAAGCTAGAAAATATCTGCAGCAAAACCACAAATTACTTTTGAGTTAAGACCCAAAGAACCCATAGTATTTTTTAACAAAAATAAATGTCCTTAGTTTTTAATTAGCTGACTTAATCACTCCCCATTAGTATGCATAATATCCAGAGAAATCCTCCTAATACAATTAAGGGAATTTTACAAATGTTAATGTCCAAAAGAGAAAAATGGAAAGTTAGACTCTTCGTTACAGATTATTTGACAGAGCCTTTTAAGTTGCATAAATGAAGAAGAAACTCACTCAGCTACCTAGATCTTTATTCTATAGGTCCAGGAGTAAATTGTGGATACTCTGTTAACAAGCAAAACAGTAAAGTAAAATTTCAGATGTCCCCATTCCCATGAATAACAAGGAAAACTCAAACAGACAAGCCATCAAATATTACACGAGATTATCTCATCGCCCAATGTGCCTCTTTGAGCGGCTTACAGATAGTTTCTTTCTTTGATATTGTAAAAAAAAAAAAAAAAACCAGGATGCTGATCCTTGTATCATCTCAAGCGTTTTACAATTTCTTCATTTCTTATAAAGGCTAAAAGCATTGGGTGGGAAAAAAAAAAATCTCTTTTCTGGCTTTTTGTTGTCTTGCTGTTGCTGTTTTGAGGCAAGCACTCTTGCCACTAGGCCATATTCCCAGCCCGCTGTTGCTGTTTTGAGACCGGTCTCATTACATAACCAAAGATGGCCTCCAACTGATAACACTACCTCAACCTCAGGCCGCAAAAGGCTGAGGTTACAGGCATGCAGCACACACCCAGGTAAATATATATATATATTTTTTTTTTTCTTCAGTGCTGAAGATGGAAGCCAAGGCCTCAAGCTTGCTCGACAAGTTGTCTGCTACCGAGCTGCACGGGCAACCCCTCTGCTGAAGTTTTTGAAGGTTCCTGTCACTGCTACACACACACACACACACACACACACACCCTCTTTCAAGGGAAACATAATCAATTTGAAGGTATATTTGCCAACTTGATGACATCGTTCACTTTTTTTTTTTTACAAAACGGTGTCCACACGGAAGAATTCAGCCCTGAGCCAATGGTGGAACCTTCCTCCACACTCCCGAGTGGCTCAGAGAACTGAGATGACTTTCAACCTCCCCCTCCACACACCCCCATCCCGCTAGGCAACTGGTGTCAGGTACCACCGGAACAGACAATCGGAAGGGAAAAGTCACCTATTCTCCCCCGAAAGAGCCAGCAGCATTTGGACTCATCATGATCCCGGCCGGGTCCGGCCCGCCCCGCGCCCCGCGCGCCCCGCGCGCCCCGCTCCAAGCCGCAAGGATACCCACGGCCAGGACCTTGCCCTCCAGCGCCCCGGGGCTGACCGGCCGGCCCGCGCTCTCCAGCAGCCGCCACAGACCCTGGACGCCCATGGCGCCGCGGACGCCAGCCCCGCGCCGACGCCGACGCCGACGCCGACGCCGACGGGACGCACCGCCGACTCCCGCGAGGAAAAGCTACGCCTCGGGTCGGCCGGAAAGGCGGAAGGCGCGCTTCCGGCTCGGCGCACTTCCGGGAGGAAGGGAGGGAAGGGCGGGAGGCAGGACCGGAAGGCAGGGGGGCGGGGGCGGGGCGGGGCCTGTCTCCGGAAGTGGGCGGGGCCGGCACCCCCGTCACGTGCCGCTCGCTTCCGGGCTCCCGGAGCCTGCGGGAGCCGGCGAGGGGAGGTAATGGAAAGGCGTCGTCGGTACGTGCGCTGACCTCCGTGCGCCCGCGTTTCCGCCACCGGGATGGATGGACGGACGGACGGACGGACGGACGGACGTTCTTGGGGCGGTACCGGGGATTGAACTCGGCTCTCTGCCGCCGGGGTCACGCCGCGAGGCCCGTCGCTCTTCGTTGGTTTTGGAGGTAGCGTCCGGCCCGGGGCTGCGGTCCTCCCACCTGCCGGCGGCCGGAGCGGGGCGCGCGCGCGCCTCCACCTCGGTCTGGCTGGTCTGGCGAGTGGTGTCTCGCGCTCCCTCTCTCTCCCTCCCTCCCTCCCTCTCTCTCTTCCTCCCTCTCCTCTCTCCCTCTCTCTCCTCTCCTCTCTCCCCCCTCCTCTCTCCCTCTCTCTCCTCTCCTCTCTCCCCCCTCCTCTCTCCCTCTCTCTCCTCTCCTCTCTCTCCCTCCTCTCTCCTCTCTCTCCCTCCCTCCCTTCCTCCCTCTCCTCTCCCTCTCCCCCTCTCTTCCCTCCTGTCTCTCCTCTCTCCTCTCTCTCCCCCTCCCTCTCTCTTCCCTCTTTTCCCTCTCTCCTCTCCTCCGTCTCTCTCTCCCTCCCTCTCTTCCTCTTTCTCTCCCTCTCTCCTCTCCCTATCTGTCCTCTCTCCCTCTCTTCTCTCTCCTGTCTCTCCTCTCTCCCTCTTCTCTCCTCTCCTCTCTCCCCCATCTCCCTCTCTCTCCTCTCCCTCCCTCCCTCTCTTCCTCCCTCTCCTCTGTCCTCTTTCCCTCTCTCCTCTCTCCCTCTCCCCCCTCTCCACTCTCCCTCTCCCCCCTCTCCTCTCTCCCTCTCCCCCTTTCTCCTCTCCTCTCCCCACTCCCTCTCCTCTCCTGTCTCTCCTCTCCCCTGTCTCTCCTCTCCTCTCTTCCCCCTCCCTCTCTCTTTCCTCTCACCTCTCCCCCCTCTCTCTCCCTCTCTCCCAAGTAACTGTGATGATAAGCAAGAGCCACCACATTCCGACTGATTTTTCCTCAAGATAAAATGCTTTTGAAGGAACAGCAACTCAGGGGTGTCATTTCATTTACAAGCAAATATTCTTTGATGTTCTTTAAAAGATGCCATAACGACTCTGAACAGTAAATACACTTTTTTTTTATTGCTATACTGGCATTTTAACCTTGGACATCAGGCTTTCTACACAGGTGCTTTGACACTTAAGCCACATCCCCAGCCGTTTTTGTACCTTAGTTTTGGATCGTGATCTTCCTACACCTCCCATAACTCCCTTGTACTGAGCTGACAGGAATGCCACCACACCCAGCTTATTTGTTTAAAATGGAGTCGCGCTGTTGGCCAGCTGAACTCAAACCAGTCTTCCTCATCTCTGCTGCTCAGTGGGTATAGGTAGGAGCCGTCATACACAGCCCTAAAAAAAACACACCTTTTTAAACAGAACTTCTGTCTACAAGGCACTGTTTTAAACACCATGCATTTGTTTTCTTATTCTTTTCCTTTTCCCCATTTTGCCATTGATAAAGTAAGCACAGAAAAATTCATCTTGCCGGGCACCAGTGGCACACACCTGTAATCCTACCTACTCAGGAGGCTGAGATCTGAGGATGGAGGTTCAAAGCCAGTGGGGTCCATAAGACTCTTATCTCCAATTACCCACCAGAAACCCAGTAGTGGTGCTGTGGCTCAAGTGGTAGAGCACTACCAGCCTTAAGCTGAAGATGGCGCCCAGGCAGAGTTCAAGCACCCATGACCGCAAAAAATAATCTTAACTTATACCTAGAATAAAACAGCCAATGATGGCAAAGGTAGCATTTCAATCTTCATTGTACTTACAGACACTCCTAAGAAGTGTCAAACAAGAAATGAAAAATGCCAGGTGCTGGTGGCTCACACCTGTGATCCTAGCTACTCAGGAGGCTGGTGTGAGGACCACAGTTTGAAGCCAGCCTATGGGCAGGAAAGTCCATGAGTCTCTTTCTTACATTCCATGAACCCTCAAAAAAAGCCAGAAGTGGAACTGTGGCCCAAGAGCACTAGCCTTAAGCAAAAAAACTCAGGAACAGTGCCTAATCCCTGAGTTCAGGCCGTAAGAGTGGCACCCCTCTCCCCCCCAAAAAAGAGAGAAATGTTACACATTTTCAAAGGGAGGTCTGCAGAAACTCTTGCCTACAGTATTACTAAGGAAACAATCCCCCAAAGCAAAGCCTCACTGTGCTCTGCGTAACTGCCATCTTGTGAGCTAAAGTTTTAAGTGAGCACATCTATCAGGGTTGTTATCAAAAGCTATTGACTGCATTTTCCTTTCCCTCCCTCTCTTCACTACCTAGCCACCCTCCCCTGACCGCCCTCCACACACCTTAAGTACCATCTTCCTGGGATTCATTTCTGTTAGACTGTGAGTTTGTTGTTCGAAGGAGTTAGACCTAGGATTATAGAGGGAATGGATGGGGTTGATACTGATAATGCAGAATGAATTGCATTCATAAACTGTCATGTTGAATGTTAGCTCCTATGACGGTAAAACATAATTTTTCAAAAGTATGTATATTATTCTTCAATTTTTCCATAATAAAATTTCTTTAATTTTTTTTTTTTTTTTGGTCTCTCATGGGGCTTGAACTCTGGGCCTGGGCACTGTTCCTGAGCTTTTCAACTCAAGGCTAGTGCTCTACCACTCTGCGCCACAGTGCCACTTCCTTATTTATTTTATATTGTGTTTTCTCCTTTCCTCTCTGCTTTTCCTACTTCTTCTAAAATACTCCCACTAACATGTTTGACCTACAAAAATGGAAAGTTTATTGGATCCAAGCTAATAAAATAAGAAGTAGAATTGATGTTCCATTTCCTACTATAAAGCTTAAAGAAATCTACAATAACAGTCCTCACAATTTATAGTTTTAGTCATTATAAATGCAATATTCAAGCTAGTTTCTTATAATACTAAGAACAGGCAATATATCACCTACTTTAAACAAAATTATAAGGGCACTTCATAACTAAAACAAAGGTTCAGTAACAGCCACATACTTAAAAGTAGAAAACAAAACTTTATTTGATGAAAACTTTTTAAAAGTTCCAGTATGAAGTAACAAAAATCAACAACCTACAAATCTCTTTCAGTCCTTTGCATGTCAAGCAAAATATTCTCTTCAGAAAAAATGACCATTTTAGAATATATATCCCTTTCTGTAGGCTAGACGTGTGTGAGTGGATAAATGGATATAAAATTCAGAGGGGGAAAAAATGAAAATATTCTAAAAATAAAAATCTGAACCCTCTTCTTGAGGTGTATTGCGATATGGTAGCCAACATATTCAGCACCTTGTATTCTCCCAGAAACAGCCCTGGAAATGAAAGAACCAAAGATCCTGCAAGTTTGTGAGTCACAGGATGGAAGGAGGAGAAAAACCAACAAGCACTAGAGAGGAGCACAAAGGCATGAAACCCACACTTGTGAAGTTGTCAACACTTCACAGAGCTAATTACCTATATGGTTCAATAACTGCAACAGCTGCGAGTTTAGAACAAGAGAGTTGTCCTCAGAGTGGCCTGAGTGGTCCTATTGCTAACACACAACTCCACGGAAGGGACAGGCCAAAGGTCAGGAAATCTCACTGCAGATTGTCTTGTGTAGAGAAACCTCTGATGCCACTTGTCCCTAAAACAAAGTTTATTCTAAACTTACAGCAGAAAGCTTCCGAAACCTAAGGTTCCCATCAATATTTCACAGTCACATACCAAGTCAAGAATATCTGAATCCACAGAGCAAGTCACCCCGCGCATACCAACAGAAAAGATCTGTTTCTTCCATCTTTCTCTTTTTGCCTTGAGAATCATGAAACAATTATTTGGGAAACAAATGATGAGGCTAGCAATGATACTGCTGTATGTGACAGACTACTCACAACATGATTATGGATGAACTTTAACTGTGAGCAAATTTTATAAATTTACAGCCCTCATTTTTTTTTTAAGGGCACACAGACAGTGCTTTACCTCTTGATTTTAGGAATAACACTATCTGTAGTAATAGGCCTAAGGATCAAGTCATAAGAAATCACTTCATGCTAAAGTATTTCAAATCCTGATACAGTTATGTGAATTTGTGTTTGTATTTAGAAGCCATTGTGATTTTTATTGGATTCTATGAAAAGTTCTGTCCAGATTGTTAATCTACTCTTAGCTTTAAAAGGGTAATAAACTGTGCTTATCTGCTTATGCATCTGAATTCGCCATTCATCATATAGTCCTGTGCAAGCATACTGACTAGAGAACTACAAGGTTACGCTTTGTACCACAAGGTCTGTCCTACTCATAGGCTTAATGACATCTTCTACTGTCCTGATGCGTCCCGGACAGGACGGCCACGCAGCATCCCCGCTACCCGGCCTCCTGCTGTTAGTCATTCCCGTCATAATCGCTGTAGCCCTGGTAGCCACTGTTCCTTCTCTCGTGGATGCTAGACATTCTCTTCCAGGACGAGTCCTGGTGGAAGCTGGCACTGAAGGACCGGCCAAGACGCCCATGCTGTTTCCTGGAGATGTTGTCTTCGCTCTCAGATTTGGCAATTCCCTGGGCATGCGTTGGAGGCTGTGATTCCTGTCTAATGGTGCCGAATGGAAAGTTCCAAAGGCCAAACCTTTGCCAGCTCAGTCTCTGGAAAGCTATGATGCAATGCAAATTTCCCCCAACCTGAGGGGGGGGAAAAAGGAAGAGAAGTTGAAGAAAATAAAAGAAAAACTGAGCTGGACATTTGTGGGTATTGGGCACTCCCAGGTTTTCACTCTTTTCTCTGGCCCCCAAACTGTCCTTTTCTGTTCACTACCATCAGAGAACACTGTGTGGTTTGCATGTTTCCTGACAGCTGCCTTTACAAACCATAACAAAGCCCTTAAGGAGCCAAAATACCGCTCCCTACCCCACAGGCTCCTCCTCAACCCTACCTTGAACACACTAACACAGGCGCCCCGATCATTCTTCTTCCTCTCTCTCCTGTTCTTGCTACAGTCATATATCTATAAAACTGCCACAAACACACAACGTATTTCCTTTTATCTGAGAGATTCCCCTGCAGCCTAGGCGGTGCACATCACTCTGGCCAATGACTAAAATTAATTTGGATTCAGAAAAAGGCAGGCCAGCAGCAGTCCAGACTACTCATCTGAAAGGGAGAGACACCAACTGAAGGATAATAATCAAGTGGTATCAAAGGGGGGGGGGGGGCAAGAACAACACCTAGCTCATGTGAAGAGAGATTACTAGCCATGGGCTACTGCTATCATTCCAATACCAGGATCCATTCTCGATGGCTCTAGGCTATTCTACTTGCCTTTGAATTTTAAAAAAATAGTCCTAGACTGGAAAGTTGAAATGAAATGCCTTTGTACAACCACATAAGGATTTAACAAAACCAACAACAAACACAGTCCTGTGTTCTTAAAACAATGTTCAAATGGGCAAGGGAGCTAAGGAGAGACTTGTCAGAAGAAGAGGTAAGAATGGCAAAGAAAATCACTCGTTCCCATAACTTAAGAGTTCATTTCGCTTACCATCATCTTATGTGTTCATACGAAATGAACCCCAAGTTATGGGGAAAAAAGTGGTTTATCATTGTTGCTATTTTCACGATACCATGTGAAATTAGGCCCTTTCTCTTTTTGTCTTTCTTTCCCATGGTTTTACCCCTGATATCACTGTAATTGATTTTAGTACCCTGGATATTGCATATACATGTACTGGAACAAGGGAAGGGAAAGGGAATACCAGAATCGAGAGACAAAGGATAAAAAAGACAAACCAATGCAACAGCAATACTTATAAAACTATATGGTGTAAACCAACTGTACAACTCATGGGGGGAAGGAGGAAATACAAATCAAAAAAACTTGAGATTCCATTTCACCCCAGTTAGACTGTCCAACAGTGTGAATTCAGACAGCAAGCATTGGTGATGATGTAGAGAAACCCTACTACACTGCTGGTGGGAATGTAAAAGAGTACAACCACTCTGGACAGCAGTCTGAAGGTTCCTCAAGAAACTAAACATACACCTTCCCTATGCACACTGTACCACTACTGGGCATTTAGCCTGAACATCATGAGCCAGGATATGATAAAGACACCTGCAAGCCTGGCACCAGTGGCTCACGCCTGTAATCCTAGCTACTCAAGAGGCTGATATCTGAGTATCACAGTTCAAAGCCAGACCAGGCAGAAAAGTCCCTGTGAGGCTCTTATCTCCAATTAACCGCTCACAAACTGGAAGTGGTGCTATGGGCTCAAGTGGTAGATTGCTAGCCTTGTGCAAAAGGGCACAGGAACAGCACCCAGGTACTGAGTTCAAGCCCCACAACCGACACATAGATGCAAAAAGACACCTGCACATTCAAGTTCATTGCGGCACTATTCACAATAGCCAAGATATAGAAACATCCCTGATTCCCCACAGCTGAATGGATCCAAAAAAATGTGGTAACTCTACACAATGGAATTTTACACAGCCATGAGAAAGAACAAAATAATGCCATTCCCAAGGAAATGGGTGAACTACAACAAATTATGTTAAGTGAGGCATGCCAAGCTCAGAGAGACAAAGGGCACGTGTTATCTCTGAGAGGCGGAAATTAGATCTAAACTACACTGGGATATGATAAATTATACAGGATTCTAGATACTCACACACAGTGAGACCAAAACAGGCTACTCTTAGGTGCGAAAAACAAAGGCACAATGCTTAAGGTCCCTCTCATATAAAACTCCAAGATATGGAAACAGAACAACTTTTTTTTCTTTTTTAAGTGTTTTTAGTTTTTGATGATTCTGTCTTCTTTACACTGTGTAGGATGTATTCACGTGTACATCTTTGGAGGGAGGGCATAGAACTCGAGGGGAAAAGGGTGAAAAGTGCAGCCGTGGAGCTCACTGGCCATGGATGAATGTGAACTCTACAACTTGTGGTTGGAGATGGGAGGGAAGGACTGGGGGAGAATGAGGGAACAGATGAAAGGAAATGTACTCTCTACCTGACTCATGTCATTGTAACCCCTCTGTACGTCACCTCTATGACAACAGTAGAATAAAGGAATCATTAAAAATAATAGTGATAATAATTTCACTTTGCCACCTAAAATGGATTTTCGTCTAAGGTATATTTCTGTTATTTAGCCCCTCCAAAGTATGAAGTAGAATACAACATTCTGGTCTCTTGGGAAATGCTTTCAAAGGCAACAGTGGTATTCTTACCTTCTTTGTTTTTCGGAACTGAAGTCCTCTCTCTAAGTGCCGGATATCTAGGTATTCTGGATTTTGAGTGTTCAGATCAGTGACAATATCTGCCCATCTGTTCAGAAGAAAGGATGCAGCACAACTTTCTTTAAATCCAAAGTACCATTCTAATGAAACTTTTCACAATCACGGGCACTGGTGGCTCATGACTGTAATCCTAGCTGCTCAGGAAGCTGAGATCAAAGCCAGGCTGGGTAGGAAAGTCGTGAGACTCTTATCTCCAAATAACCACCAGAAAACCAAAAGTGGCACTGTGGCTCAAAGTCATAGAGCCCTAGCCTTGCTTGAGCAAAATCTGTGGGACAGGGCACAAGCCCAGAGTTCAAGCCCCCACAACCACCAGCAACAAAAACTTCACACAAGAGGAAATTGCTACAGTATGATCATAGAATGATTGGCAATTAACTTTCTTATCTTGGTGTTACTTCATCTACTAAATTTTTTATGATAGTTGTGTCTATCCAGGTATTTCTAAGTCTGTTTACAACTGGTTATTTTTTCCCATATAATAAATATAAATATATTAGGTGACATCCTATGAGTTAAAGCATGAATAGACCATGTATCAAGTCCGTTTATCTCTGTCTGTCTGTCTATCTCTATCTCTCTCCCTATTTTCTCTTTCTTTTTTAGGATCAGGTATCACTATGTGGCAGTAGGCTGGCCTTGAGTTCCACTAAGCCTCCCAAGTTGTTTCTCAACTTCATGTACTTGCTCCAGTCTCCCAATTATCTATGACTGTAGGTACAACCCTCAACATCTGGCTAACATTTAAAGCATTAAAAGGTAACATATTGCCATTAACATATAACATGATTGTACAGAAAACCTAAGACAAATACAAAAGTTACTATAACTAACAAATGAAATATGTAAACTTGTACACAGCTATATGAATATCAGTGGGAGAGTATTGTATACAACAAATAATTTGAAAATTATGTTTTCAAAAAAAGTTAACCATAATTGAAAAAAAGTAACAGAACATGGATGACTTTATACTCAAAAACATAAAAGAAGCAACGCAGACTGGCCTTCGGTAAAAGTGAGAGACCCTATCTAAAAAAGCAACTGAAGCAAAAAGGGCTGGGGACATGGCTCAAGTGGTAGAGCACCTGCCTGGCAAGCAACAGGCCTTGAGTTCAAACCCCAGTACTATGAAAAAGAAAAGAAGAGTGGAGAGGAAGGAGAAATAGGAGTGGAAATCTAAGACCTCTAAGAGAATGTAAATTTGTAATTAAGTGGAGATATGGCCCATGTCCACAGACTGGAAGAGCCCATAGTGTTATGATGTCACATCTCCCCACGAAAATATGAATTTTATAGCTTCCACCCTATTCAAATTCTGTTTCAGATTCAACCGGCTTTGTTTTTAGCAGAAATTAGCAGATTCCAAAATTCTAATGGAAAAACAAAAGTTCTTGATAGATTGGTGAGATGAAGAAAGAGATACAAAAGAATGCTTCATGCTTCTATTTATATGAAATTCAAGAACTACCAAAGTAAATCTGTGATGATGGGAATCAGAATGCAGGTGGTCTGTGGTTGCACAGGAATGAAGGAGGGTACTATGATAATAAAAATATGCTATATTGTGATTGGAATGACAATTACTCAAAACTCATCTAGTTACATAATTAAGATCTGTGAATCTCAGTATACATAAAGCTTATCCTGACTGTTTTTTTTATAAAGGAAAGCTACTATAACATACTTTTTACAGTGAATTGCCGGATGTTTCCTACTGGACTCGCCAATCAATATCCAATATTCCACTTCCTGCGGTGAGAGAGGACCCCTGCTAAATAGAAAAATTAATAAAGGTCACACACTGGACTACGAGGCTTCCACTACATATTAGTAAAATGTATATGAAGATGTAATCAATGACAGCATTTGTTAATGTAAAACAGACACTGGGTGAAATTAAAAATCTCAGGTGGTTCTTAGATCGGGCACTGATGAGGAACTTTATTTTTAAGGGTACAAAATGGAAATAAAATGATGGTGTACGCTTAGGGAAATTCTAGAAACAAAGTGAAGTTCTAGGAAGCTGTAAGGAGACCATTAAACATAGCAATGTACCTCACTTATAACAAATTTCACCTCCAGAGAGATGAACAAAGCATTTGCAAAAATGTAATTGTCTGGAACTTCCTGGTTTACCTGGCTTACTGCTGCTTATTGTCTTCTCCCTGCAGCCCCAAAGTTCTGAGTGAGACCTCAGCTCCTCCAACCTAATCCTATTCAAATGACCAAGCCTGCTACGAGGGACTTGGGGCCCTACACGAAGAGGATCACCTCTTCTCTCTTCACCTTCCTTGGTTAACAAGCCCCCTCCCTACCCCTACCCCAACCCCTCATCTAAATGTGAACAAACAGAACCTCAGAAGGTCAGGTGACTCTGCCTGCCAGGGTCTTTACTCCAATATACACAACGTCTGTTTTCATCAGTTCTTAACCTGAACACTTCTTCCTTTGCATTCAAGGACCCTGGCATTCGCTCAACCCATCATAAAGAAAACTTGGAAAGGAAGAAAAGTAATGGCCAAACTCAGCTACCTTCCCTTTTAGGACTCTTGCTTTCAAAAAAAAAAAAAAGATATCAATTTATGAAGATATAAACTTCATAAACTACAAACTCTGGATTGAGGAAATAAAATAAGAGACAGAAAGAGAGCGAGAGTGAGAGAGAGTGAGCAAGAGAGCAAGAGAGAGAGAGAGAGAGTGAGAACACCATGAAGATAATACGGTTCCTGATACAGAAATAAAGTGTGCTGCAGAGCTTTCTTGCAGTCAGGATAAAGGGGAATCCTGATACTCTCCATGTCTTTCATTGTAAGACGCTTTGTAATTATCTCTGTTGTGACCCTCTTTTTGGCACACTGTTCATGTGGGACTCTGGATAAGGACAAGATGGTACATAAGGTCTTTGTAATTGTTTTGCAGAAGACAAAAAAGTGTTTCTTCAAATAGCTTTCTCTTATGTCTAAGCTCCTAGCATCTAAAAGAGTATTTGTTAAAGTGCAATTAACTAAATGCTACTCTGCAAAGAATAAGCTCTAATGTTTAATGAATAGGCTAATGAGATATAAAGAAAGATTAGCAAGCTTCCCAATTCCTAGGAAACTCCAAATTCTTTTTAATTCCTTAAAACACTTTCTATAGCATACTTTTTCTAGTAAGAATACCCATATAAAATAGGTACGTCCTTACCCGAATGCTTTACTTGCTTTAACAGGAGTTGCTTCGAAGCCAATTGGACAAAAATAATGATTTTGGCAATGATAGATATAAGCGAGCGATTCATCTTTCAGTCCACGGGTTAACTTTGACAAGGCTCCTGAAGCTGCAGAAAAGAAAACAAAACAAAGGGACCACAAAGCAATATCAGTATTGTATATCATAGCTAAGTGAAAGATCAAGGGACAGAAAAAACATTACTTAAAACACATTGATGCAGCAGGGAAAAGCAAGGCGCTACTGATAGATGCAAAGATGTATTAACGAATTCACATTCCATTTGACCTTTGAGACAAAGTTGCATAAAGTCAAAGCCAAAACAAAAAATAAAAAAGAAGACTTGTCCTTGTTTATCAAAGCTTTCCAATACTACGTGAAGTTGTCTATGAAAGTTATTTACTGGATATGAGTCTTTGATTTATATGCATAGTAATGATCTCAGCTTTCCTGATTGTGTTATCTAACACTAAAAACTGCTGAATACACATGCACAAATATAAGTGCAGTTGTTTATAAATCTTTACAAGAGGTACAAAAAGTAAAAACTTTAAATCAGGTTAAAATATAGACTTCCTAATACATAGTGTATGTGTGTGCACATCCCCATTTAAATACCACTGACGTACAAGGCATAATTTTCAGCTCCAAATAATAAAAAACAAACTCAAGAACTGCCTGTTTCCCCCACATTAACATACACTTTAGCCTTCTGAAAAAGTTACACAAGTAAGGTAATTCTCTTTCACATCCCGAGTGAGGAAACATCTCTACTGAGGCAGGCTGGAGTAGCAAATGCTCTTCTGACCATTCTTCCTTTCTGTTTCCTATCATCATCATCAATAGTAATTTCAAAAGGATTACCGTAAAAATAAAACAAGTTTATACCAGCACTCAGTATTGAAAGCCATTAACTGAGGTTTCATTAACTTGCATTCCTGGAAGAAATTAAATTATTCATCAAGAAACTGCCCATTAAAACTACAAATCCTAAAAATAGCAGATGAAAGCTTGCATGTGGCACTGATTGACTTTCTGAAAACCACAATACACGAAGAACACTAAGAACCGCAGGTGAACTGCCACCGCAGAGCCAGGGGCCGCCCAGCCCCCTCACACAATTTGTTATCCATCTAGGCCTTTATATTTGTCTTCATGACCTACCACAAGCGCATCCTTCCCCAGCGAGGAGATCTTTCCTACTGAAATCTCTATTTCCGGCCAGGCACAGCGGTACCAGCCCATCCTAGCACATTTGGGAAGATGAGGCAGGAGAACGCTAAGGCTAGGTTTGGCTACGTAGTGAGCTTGAGTCAAGGCACTTCTCCAGACTCCATATTCCTTAGGGAAACAAGAGACAAACTCTCCCAAGGAAGAAGATGCGCATGTCGGGTTTGAGGGATAGTATCCGGAAGGGGTGGCATTCAAGATGGAACTCAACGAAGCGGGAAGATTTTAACAATCCAGACAGAGGAAGAGGGTATGAGAGGAAAAACAAAATCACAGAAGGGAGGGTGATAATCTGGGAATAGCAAGTCACTTGGTTTAGAGCACAGGGGACAACAGCGGAGAGCAGCCTACCGTAAGGTACCCCCACAATATCAGGGCAAAGTCAGAAACAGATCAGATCATCCTCTGAAATAAAAGACAGTAAGTAGAGCATTTAATACATGAGCCATCCAAGAAGGTGACTCTGTGTATTGGAAGACATATAAACGTGCGACAGAGGGAAGCTAAGTTGAGAAAGCAGTCCACTCCCTATCAGAATGTATCTATAACCACCCTGAACTTGAAATGGCAAAGCAACCACTGCCAGGTGCAGAGCCGTGAGCTCTACGGTGGAAAGGAGACCAAGACAGCGCAGAGCGGGGCTCGCCTCCCACCTCAGCGACAGGAGCGCTGAGCTGCGGAGGACAGGAGCCTGGCCCCTTTGGCACTGCGAGTCTCACTTTAATACATTCACAACAGACAGTCTTTTCGTGTTGCGCATTAACTTGCCCTGTAGATACTGGTCACCCATAGGAAAATCCTAGGGAACTCCAGAAGAGCTTCTAGAATGCATTTTTTACATCTTCTGAAGTTAAGAGATTCTGGAACTGGAATAAGTAGTGCAGTGACCTCTGTTGCTCTTCATTCGCACCTTTTAACAACAAATGTCCTACAGGAGAGCAGTGCGAGGCCAATCCGTTGGCTCTGAGTGACTCTACTGGGTTTGTGCAGAAAGCAAGCAGTAGGAAGCTTCCAGGGGTTGTAACACGAGCACAAGTTAAATCTATTTGGCAAGGTGTCCGATATGAACTGGAGGCAAACGACGAATGCAGGGAACAGGATACCAATGCCTGTCCACCCTGCCGGAGGTGCTGGGCAAAGCGGTCAGCCGTGGCCAAGGGAAGGGCCTGCGTGAGTTACACAGGGATAAGGCAGAGGTCGGTTTCCTGCCAAGCAAAACTGAACTTAATGCTCACTGGAAGAACAAAATTAAATACCTGAATGCAAGCATAATTTTCAAAGTATCTGATTTTAAGAAAAAAAAAGGGGGGGGGGGGGTCAAGCGTGGCTCATGCCTATAATCCTAGCTACTCAGGAAGCTGAGATCTGAGGATCACAGTTGGAAGCGAGCCCAGACAGGAAATTCCATGAGGCTTTTCTCTAGTGAACCACCAAAAGAGCCAGGAGTGGAACTGTGTGCTCAAGCGAGACTACGCACCAGCCTTGAGCCAAAGAAGCTCATAAACAACACACCCAGGTCCTGAGTTCAAGCCACAAGAGAAGCAGAAAAAGAAAAAAGCAACTTAAGACTCCTTGGCACAAATGCCGGTGGCTAACTGATTCGACACAACAAAATCATGTCAGTGTAAAGCAGGCATTGTCAACTTTTAACAGAAAGTTTCATTGTGATTAATCAACATCTCTGAAAAGAAATATTCTAACGTGCATTAAATGTTATCCTACTACCTAGGTTTTAATTTTACTCCAAGAAGAAGTTCTGTTTATCATGGGGCCTGCTGGAAATGAGTACGTTGGGCAGGCCAGAAAGCACCAGGGAATCTGAAAAAAAGTGTGTGGTCCCCAAGAAAGCAGAAAGCCTATTGCAGAACACACACCCAACAATCCTTAAGAATAAGTAAAACTGAGAGAGAAGACACCCTTCAAAGTATGCTTAAAGTAAGCAACACCAGTTGACCCACCACTGAATATCTCAGAGACAAGTGGAAAGAAACCATCTCTGCAACTCTCTTCTCAGTGAGGGAGAAAAGATGCTTCTCTGAACATCCCTTCTCCCCGATTCAACCAGGGCTCGTACGATAAGTACAGTTCCCGAGCATCCTATGTAAAAGCAAAGGCCTATTCAAAACAGCCTCTATGGGCTGGATACACACACACACACACACACACACACACACACACACACACGCACACACACGCACGCACAAACGCACACGCACACACACACACGCACACGATGGCATACACCAAATGCCAAACAACATATGTAAATGTTGGAGATGAGGGGAATCCAGGACTAGCGTAGCCAGGAAACACTGCAAGAAGGATCAGGAAAAGGAAAGAAAAGCAGGTCATTCACCCTTGACATACATACAGAAAACATAACAAGGAGATTCAAGTCCTCTAACAGGAAAGATGAAAATGATAGGAGGAAAATACAATCGAAAGTTAACTTATAAAGGTTTACAGAAACTATCTCTGTTCCTTTGCTAAAAAAAAAATAAGGAGGTTATTTCATTCCACAAATGAAAAGATTGGATGTATGTTGGAGAAAGTTTTAATGAAGATGTAACAACATAGGTAAATTCTACTTTATCTGGTGTTCATCTTCCCTTGATTTCCTTTTCTTTCACTGACTCATCTTTTCATCCATCCTGCCACTCCAACTCAATTCTGCCAAAGTTAACCAACAATAGCTGACAGCTCCTAGGATGACATCCTCTTATGGACTCAGGCAATAAGATAAGCAAGCGAAAGGAGTAATGAGCCCGAGCTTGAGCCTTCCAGGGCCCTTCTCATAGGGCAAGCTTGACACAGGCTACCTGGCAAGGAGTGACTTTTGTTATTATGTCTTACTGCGTGTTTCTAGTTACCCAGACCTATATTCTGCACACACTCTATTAAGTGATATAAAACATCCCTGTGAAGTAGTGAATAAATGATCTAGAGACATCGTAAGCTTTTTCCTGAGCACTTACAATGTAGAAGGCAATGCCTAGTCCTTAGGAACAGGTAACATCCAGAAATCTGAAAAACAAAGACTCCTTGAGACAACAGAAAGACATCAAATATGAGGACAAGAGGGCATGCAGCTGGTACCCCAAACACAGATGACATGTGCTGGAGGAGCAGAGGAAGAGGAGGAGGAGGAAGATTGGAGCCAGACGAGAAGATGAGCTAAAGACAAAGACTTCCAAAGGAAAAATGTCAAGTTGTTAGAGAAAAAAGTAAGACCTACTATGGAATTTCTAGTCCCAGTTTACTGAATTCCTCCTGTTTCATTCCTTCATATAGGATTCGTGAAATCATAATGAATACCTAAGTTAAAGATCTAGGCCACAAGATGGCTCAGGTCTTTCTGAAAGCAACACCCAGTATGCCAAGAATCACCTAGCAATGAAATGGGAGTTCTACGACAGGCATAAACACATATTGTGCTAACACAGGGAATGGATTTCTTCTGGCCAGGCAAGCAGAAAAGAAAGCCTTCCTTAAGTCCCGGAATAGATGATTGAGTAGGAAATCCTACATCCTGTATGCGCTCTGGCGGGCTGCTCCAAACGGGGGAGAAAGGTGCAGATGATTCGTGGAACCTGAGAAGAGGCTGAGTGTCGGGAGTCCAGGGCAGCCCCTCACAGGAGACTGGCTGAGGGGACACCACTCAAGCACCAGAATGAGGTGATTTGGGCTTCAGCCATTAGGGTTGGGGTTGGCCATCTCCAAACTACAAGGCAAATCCAGACACGAGTCTGAAGCCTGTGTTTGCATAAATAAAGTAGATACTACAGAATGAAAAACGTGACTGAATTATTCCTCTAAAACTCAATGGGCACTATAATAAGCAAACTAGACAAAGAGAAAATTAGTGACCCAGAATATGTATCCTTTCTTAGTTTTTCATTACCTGATCAACTAATGAGTATGGAGCGTTGACAGTTTACCTAGAAAAAGAAAACATATATACCAACACACCACTTTGAGCTCCTTTCCAGAGAGAGACATGCCCCATGGGAACTGCACAGAACTAGCATCCTTGAATTCTTACCCTGCTAACACAAGGGACAATATTAAATTGTCCCTCTGAATCATCACAGTGCCCAGCAGTGGGTTAAATACAGACAGACAAAAGGCTTCTGCGGGGAGCCAACAAGTAACTCATTCAAGTCACAGAATTAGTGTGTGCAGAAACCCACTGTCTGCTCGCCCAAGTTTGCCTAACTCATAACCAACTTATCACACCCAGTATGAGCTAACAGAAACAGATCTTACTGCAGGTACGACCTTTGACTTTGAAAACCATCTACCTCTGTGCACAGAGCTCCTCTTGGCCAATCCTTCCATCCTCTTCTCAGCGAGGCCTCAACCTTGTTTGGTGCCCAGCTGCAACAGGAGTCCTGCTAAGTCAGTGTACATCTCCCGCCCTTTGTCGCTAACCCTGTTTCTTATCACCTTCAACACTGATGTCTAAGTCCCCAGGACTGACTTAAACAAAAGCCTGTTAGGCCATCTTGGCAAGAACCTTCCTCCTATGGATATCTTCTCTCATTAATTTTATACCTACTGACCCACTGAACTCCCTGACTACAAATAACCCACCTGTGTTTGCTGTCAGTAGAGCTGATCCGGTCTGTCGTCCCTATCACAGCACTCTATGGTCATCGTCTTAAGTGAAGTCTTCCTTCCATTTCAAGAAGTGTTGCCAGACACCAATGGCTCCTATAACCCTAGCTACTCAGGAGGCTGAGATCTGAGGATCACTTTTCAAAGCGAGCCTGGACAGGAAAGTCTGTGATACTCTTATCTCCAATTAAGCACCAAAAAAGACAGAAATGGCGCTACGGCTCAAGTGGAAGAGTGCTAGCCTTGAGCAAAAAAGCTCAGGGTCAGCTGCATGCTGGTGGCTCACACCTGTAACCCTCGCTACTCAGGAGGCTGAGATCGAAGGATCACGGTCCAAGGGCAGCCTAGGCAGGAAAGCCTGTGAGTCTCTTAGCTCCAAGAAGCTACTAAGAAAACACTGTGGGGCACTGTGGCTCAAGTGGTAGAGGGCTAACCTTGAGCACAGAGAGGCTCAGTTACAGAGCCAAGGCCCTGAGTGAGTTCAAGCCCCAGGATCGGCACACACACACACACACACACACACACACACACACGCGCGCACACACACAGAAACTCTTAAGAGTTCTCTGATTTGCAATATACAAAGATTAATGTAACAATTAAAACTGGAAATCATTAGCCAGGTGCTGGTGGCTCATGCCTGTAAGCCTAGCTATTCAGAAAGCTGAGATCTAAGGGTGACAGTTTGAAGCCAACCTGGGCAGGAAAGTCATGAGCTCGTATCTCCAATTAACCACTAGAAAACTGAAGTGGTGCTGTGGCTCAACGTGATAGCGTGATAGCCCTGAGTAAATGAGCTCAGGCATAACACCCACCACGACCACCAACAACAACAAAGCAAGTTATTAATAGAAATAATTTAATTAGCACAACTAAAGTAATCCTCAAGATCTATCTTATATTAGTATTTCTACTATAACCAAGATGGTTTTACAATAGAATCTTGTCAATTTTATAGTACTTTGTCCCGTTATTTTGGGTTATCACAGGGTGATCTAGCTTGAAATAATCTCAAATCATCCCTTTACCCTTTTTGGTAGAACTGCAATTTCCAGGCTGCCTCCTAAACGAGTTTTCCTAGCACAGACACACAGACACAGAACATGGACCCACACAATACAAGCAACTTGGGAGCAGTGTTTACCACATGCCTGGAGGTTCGAAAAGTTCTACGTTCACATATCACAATTACATTTCAATAAACTTAGGAGTATCAAAAAATAAACTACATATTGAAAAAAATCCCTTGTCAAGGGCTGGGGATATGGCCTAGTGGCAAGAGCGCTTGCCTTGTGTACTTGAAGCCCTAGGTTCGATTCCCCAGTACCACATATACAGAAAATGGCCAGAAGTGGCGCTGTGACTCAAGTGGCAGAGTGCTAGCCTTGAGCAAAAAGAAGCCAGGGGACAGTGCTTAGGCCCTGAGTCCAAGGCCCAGGACTGGCAAAAAAAAAAAAAAAAAAAACCTTGTCAAGCGTTTTTCCTTGGATAATGAGAATATGAAAGCAACAAACTGTTACTACAGCCAATTATGGGAATGAACCCTGAAGTGTGTGTGTGTGTGTGTGTGTGTGTGTGTAAATATATAAATATTATACACCTACCTGTTTCTCCAGCTGTTTTGTTCTTCCCATGAGGCTTGTATAGAACGTAAGAACATCCTTTCACGTGGAAGTGGTCATTAATTTGTCTAAACCATCTGAAAATAACAAGAAGATTTGCTCACAGCAACCACGCCACTGGAGGAAGGCTATCATTCCAGCTGAACAGCAATTCAGCAGAGGCGGAGCCCAGCACGTCTGGCAGGGACCCAGCCTCAGACTCCAGGTTTACTATCCACACGGCCAACAGCATCATTCCTCAGCAGGACTTGAAAGAAGGTATTGCAGCTGCCTGCTGGTGGCTCACATTTGTAATCCTGGCTACTCAGGAGACGAAGACCTGAGGATCACAGTTCAAAGCCAGCCCAGGCAGAAAAGGCGATGAGACTCACATCTTCAATTAACCAGCAAACAAAACAAAACATAAATGGAAGCGTGGCTCCAGTGGTAGAGCAACAGACTTGAGTTTAAAAAAAAAAAAAATGTCATGGGAAGGCCTGAGTCCATGAGTTCAAGCCCCAGTACTGGCACAACAATAAAATAATAAACTAATAAGATACTGCCTGTAAGGAGCAAGTTCATACCTCATGAGTGTTGTATTTCCAGTGAATGGGCCAAACCGGATATCTTCAAATGGCGGCTGAAAGCCCAGAATATGTAAAGCTTCTTCTTGGGTTATGGGTGGAAGACTGTGGAAGAAGCATTGTCTGTGATTTTACAGTCCCAATCATTCGCAGACACAGTGTTAAGAAACCTCTGGCTTGCAAATAAATTTCAGTTAATCGTATTCATTTTTATTTTATTTTTAAAAATATAGGCACCGCGGGGCTGGGGATATGGCCTAGTGACAAGAGTGCCTGCCTCGGATACACAAGGCCCTAGGTTCGATTCCCCAGCACCACATATACAGAAAACGGCCAGAAGCGGCGCTGTGGCTCAAGTGGCAGAGTGCTAGCCTTGAGCGGGAAGAAGCCAGGGACAGTGCTCAGGCCCTGAGTCCAAGGCCCAGGACTGGCCAAAAAAAAAATATATATATATATATATATATATAGGCACCGGGTATCATTGGCTCACGCCTGTCATCCTAGCTACTCTGGAGACTAAGATCTGAGGATCACAGTTCGAAGCCAGCCAGGGTAGCAATGTCCCTCTTATCTCCAATGAATCATTCAAATACTGGGAGTTGTGCTGTGGCTCAAAGTGGTAGAGTGCTAGCCTTGAGCACAAAATGCTCAGGGACAACGCCCAAGCCCAGAGTTCAAGCCCCACGACCAACAGCAACAACAAAAAATACAGGCATATACTGAAACTAAAAGGCCTGTAACAAAACGTAGCATTTTAGTCTCTTGACTGTATGAAGAGGTTAGTCACACAATTTCCCATCATGCAATGAGGAACCCAGAACTGCTTTCAAATTTGGAGTGTGGGGATAGCAATGGGCTGCCATACTTACTTTCCTGCTCCCACTGTGCTGTACAAGAAATTCCAACACGAAATCAATGAGGAAATGCCACAAGAAGTCTTGTACTGTGGTCGGCTTATGCAGTACCTGAGAAAATGAAAGAATGAATATAAAAAAATGACGAAGAGAAATATACGTCTCCTGGTGACTCCGATATAAAGAAACTTTGATCACGTAAAGCGAGGTAAATATCTTTAATCACTTAAAAATCTTTTTTTATTTCTTAAACACAGAATCAATGTGTAGCAATAATACATCACCTGTTTTACTAGACCGCCAATTGTGACTAATAAAGTAGACATCATCCAAACAAATGGGGGAAAAAAGCAATGATATATGAAAGATGTCAGCTCTAAAATCTGCCTGATTATCCATTTGAGCTGCATGCATGAGTCTAGAAACTCCTTAAAACACCGGAAAAGTACGGACAAAATACTATGTGCTGTAATCCATGAAAAGGGCATGGCTTCCCATTGAATTGTACCTCTAGTTTATTTCAGCAGTATTTTTCTTTTCTTTCCTTCAGTTCATAGTCTTATTAATTAAGCTTGTGCCGAAGTATTTTATTTTAGGGATATTATCGTAAAAGGGACTGTTCTCTAGCCAGACAGGGGCCTCGGTCTATAATTTTAGTTACTTGGAAAAATAAAGATGAAGAAGATTGTGTTTCCCTGCCAGCCCAGGAAGAAGGTCAGCGAGGGCCCCGCCCACAGTGTACTGTGTGAGTAGTGAAGGCCTGGTGGCCTGGTCACACGGGGCGTGAGAGCAGCAGGGTCACAGCTTGAGGGCCACACACAACGCAGAAGAGAAAAAAAAAAAAAAAAGAAAAGTAAGACTTACCTAAAAAAAAAAAAAAAAAAAAATAGGAAGTGAAGAAAGGTGGAATACAAGCCAAGAAATCACATGGAACAACAAGCTCAAAGCCCAGAGCTTGGGCACCATTCAAATAAGGTGGAAATCCCGGATACAATCTATAGGCATGTACCATATCTGTACGGGTTAACCCATGAAAGAGAAGCAAAAAAAAAATGCCAGGATGTGTTTCCGTTGAAAAATGCAAAGTGACATCACATTACCATCGTCTGAGGTCTAGCACTTTCCGCTGCTTGATGTCGTCCAGAGGGGAGTGCTGAGGGCACTCTCTCGGGTGTCTTCCCTTTTTGTCTGAAGTTTTTTTCTTGGAAACTTGTTTCTTTGCATTGCCTAGAATACAAACATTTAAGGTAAGTACACACGGTCACGATAAAAATGACACACGCCCAAACTGAAAGGTAACTGCCACCAGTTCTAAACAGGACATTCGCAAACGTATTAGATACAGGGTGCCATGGCGAATCTTTCTCAGCCGGGCGCTGGTGGCTGACACCGGTGATAAATCGTAGTTACTCGGGAGGCTGAGATCTGAGGGGAACGGTTCAAAAGCAGCCTCAGCAGCAAAGTCCACAGGACTCTTACCTCCAATAAACTACTCGAAAAAGCTGGAAGTAGCACTGTGGCTCAAGTGGTAGAACACTAGACTTGAGCAAAAGAAGCACAGGGACAGTGCCCAGGCCCAGAGTTCAAGCCACAGAACCGATTTTCTTTAAAAAAAAAAAAAAAAAAGAGTTAAACTGTGTTAAGTGAAATGGGTCAGGCACAGAGGGACAAAGAATTCACATTTTCTTTCATATGTGGAAGCTAGAACTGATTTATAAAGGTACAAGTAATCCAGGCTCTGTTGGCTCACCCCCTATAATCCTTGCAACTCAGGAAGCTGATCTCAGGATCACAGTTCCAAGCCAGCCTGGGCAGGAAAGTCTGTGACTCTAATCTCTAACTAACTACCAGAAAATGGGAAGTGGAGCTGTGTTGTGGCTCAAAATGGTAGAGCATTAGGCTTGAATACAAAAGCTTAAAAGAATTCCCAGGCCCTGACTTCAAGCCCCACGAGTAACACAACAACAATAACAACAAATAATTTATTTTTTAAAAAGAAATGGAAAAATTAAAACTTGTCATAATTAATGGCATTCAAGATAATTCCATAATTACAAAAAAAATGGTAAGCATTCCTGAGACCCTCCCAGAATATGGGAGAAAACATTTCACAGCCCCGACTCTAACTCTGAAACAAGTTCTTTAAAAAAAAATATATATATATATACGTATAAATATAAATATTGTATTTATATAGTATTTATTTTATATTTATTTCCTCTGTTTTCACGTATGAACTTAATGGTTCCTTTCTTACCTGATTTGTGTTTCAAATTTGTAGTGACCCCATCAAATTCTGATTTATCAATTTCCCATGCGAGAGGTAGCTTGCCGAGGCTGTTGGATAACGTGTCCAAGTTGTTTTCCTCATTATAGATTATTTCAGATGCACTAGCCGGGATACCGATGTATTTTGATGCATTATTCCCAGTGGATAACGAGGTACTGTCAGGGAGGCAAGAGGAACGGGCTGGGTTTGGAGTTTTGTAGATTGAGGTGGCCTGGTTGAGGAAGGCGTAGTCTGAGCAGATGGCATAGATTTTTTCCCGAGTATGAGTCACGGGACAACTCCATGGGTAATGGCCATCTCCTTTGGGACCCAAGGGTGCTCCTGAGGCACTTGTACAGAAAGATTTTACAGCACCTTGTAGATTCTCTTCCAGAGACTTCCTCTCAGACTGGTGCTCACCATTTCCAGAATCATTGGCCCTTTCGGGTTCTGCAATGTTAGGCATTGAATGCAACTGTAAAAGTGTCTGTTGCTAGGAGGAAGCTGCAGCCCTCTCTTCTAGAAAAACAATGTGGGCCGCTGCTTACTGCAGTCTACAAAAGCTTGAGAAGTGAGGAACTGGATCCTAAGGAAAGAGGGAGGAGAAAAAACCTATCAGCAATCCACCAGACAATCAAATAGCATCGAACATTAGAGTATTGTGCTTTGGTCTTCGCTAGATATGTATTTATTTTAGGAGTATGCCTAGAGGTATGATCATAAACATTCTTATCTTAAGAAGCCCCCAAGTGTGATAATGTTTACCTTTTATTCCAGCTCCGGTAAGAACGGTAGGAGGAGGATGATCCACAGAGATACCCAGATAAAAAGTGAGACCCGACCTCAAGATAACAAGTGCAAGAAAAGGCTGAAAGGGTGGCTCCCTGGTAGAGAGTATGTCCCTAGTAAACATGAGGCCCTAAGGCCAGACGCCAGTAAATGCCGCCCCCCAAATAGCTCAAAGTAGTAGAATAACAACAAAACAAACAGCCCATGTAAAAAAAAAAAAATGGACAATGTGCAAGAATAGGGTCACTTCTCCAAAGATGAGATAGAAATGGCCGACGGGCACGGGAGAAGATGCTCAGACTCATGAGCAGCCACAAAAAATTAAAAGCAAAATCACAACGAGATACTCACTAGGGCGTTTACAGTATAGAAAGAGAGATAACAGTAAGTGCTGACTAGAATGTGGACAAGGCAGATCCTAATGCATTGCTAGCAGAAATGTAAAATGGTCTAGTCCGTTTCCAAAAAAAAGTTTTTCAAAAATTTAAACAGTTATCATATGGTTTCGAAATTTTATTCCTAAGAACATACCCACACAAAATAAAAACGTATGACCGCATCAAGAAAGTTGAAAACATACAACTACGTGTTAATGGCTACACTACTTGTTATAGAAAGAAAAATGAGAACAACCCAAATGCCTATCAACTGATGAACAGATAAATGTAGTATGTCCACACAGTAATATATTATTTGGCAATAAAAAGTGCTGATCCATGGTTGCACATAAATGAATTTTGAAAACATTATACTAACTGAAAGAAGCCCATCACAAAGTACCAGATGCTACATGATCCCATTCACACAAAAAGGGCAGAAGAGGCAAAGCTACAAGAGAACACAGACCAGGGTTTGCCTATGGCTCAGATCTGGGCATAATCAGCCTTCTTTTGAGAATAATGAAAATATTCAGAAATGAACATAAAAGCACAATTTTGGTCATATACTGAAAGCCAGTGAAGCAAACATGTTAATAAGTGGACCATATAGTGTACGAATTCAATCTCAAAAATTGCCTAACTATAATGTTGGAATTATTGTTTAAAAAAATATACTGTCAGCCAGCCCGGTACCAGTGGCTACGTCCTGTAATCCTGGCAACTCAAGAAGATTACATCTGAGGGTCGTGGTTCAAAGCCAGCCCAGGCAGGAAAGTCGGTGAGACTCTTTTCTCCAATTAACCACCAAAAGCCAAGAGTGAAGCTGTGGTTCCAGTGGGAACATGCTAGCTTTGAGTGAAAAAGCTCAGAGACCAAGCACAGGCCCTGAGTTCAAGCACCAGAACAAGTCAACAACAAAAAGTACGTAGACATACAAGCCACACAATACTGGATACGCTTGAGTGAACAACCAGTACAGAATTTTATTCTTTACAAATGACTTTTCACGCCACACACACACACACACACACACACACACACACACACACACAAAATCTAATTCAGATATCATTAATTCTTGTAAAGAAAAAAAAAAATCCGTAAGACTCTCATCTCCCATTAGCCACCCAATAGATGCAAGTGGAAGTGTGGCCCAAATGATAAGAGTGCTAGCCTTGAGCGTAAACATTCAGGGATAGCGCCTTAGCTCTGAGTTCAAACCCCAGTACAGAGAAAGACAGAGAGAGAGAGAGAGAGATTCAGCCACTATGGGAACAGTTTGACCATAGTTAATATCTCTGTTCCTGTACATAAATTACCAGGTTTTGAAAGACACAGCCTGAAAGACACAGCCTTTGACAAGGGCTCCTGAACTCCAGAGACACCGGTCAAGGTCCGGTAAGTCCTACTCGAGGATGGTATGTGCTACTTCATCTCCAGTTCCACTTACTCTACCGTAGCTTCCTTCCTCACATCGAATCAAACATCGCCCATGAGACCAGCTAACACATATGATATCCTGATCAAAAACACAGGCGGAACAGGTGCAGCGGCTCAAGCCTATCATCCTGGCTACTTGGGAGGTAAAGACAAAGGGGAGAAAAGGAAGTGGTCCAGCCATGGTGATTCCCCTGTGGCTGAGATAACAGGAGTGCAGCAGCAGGCCCAGCGTTGGTAGAGATGAGGTCTCCCGTTTAACTTCTTGCCCTGGCTGGCCTCAACTCCCATCCCGACATCCACCTCCCACACGGCTAACGTTAAAGGCTGGAGGCACCATTATTTTGTTTTGTTTTGTTTCCTAAACGATTACTACGCAAGAATGATCCTCTCCCCCGCCCCCCCCACACACACACAAAGTTGTGATCATCAACATGAAGACGTTACTTTATACTGTCATGGAAAAACCACGCACATCAAATTTCTCTTTGAAATTTAATGTAGTAGTTACAAATCTTATTAAAGTAAAACGCTGCAGGAAAAAAATTACCAAGTGACAAAAGATATTCTGCCAAAAATGAAAAGGATCCAAAACTCATGCCCCATACACTGCTAATGTCTTTTTCTTTCCCTGTCATGTCTGGCTTATGTCTTTTCCACCACAGCATTAACAAGCCAGGGCAGCATCTATTAGTGTCCTCAGTAGGGCCTGAACTCAGGGCTTGGACACTGCCCTTTACACTGTTTGTTCCACTTGAGCCACGGCTCTACTACAGGCTCTTTAGTGGTTAATTGGAGATTTAGAAAAAGTTTCACAGATTTCCCCAATTTTCTTAAGCAAAATGTACTGCTAAATAACCAAGCCATAACAACCCATACTATAACAATTGGTTATTACACTAAGTTGCCATTGTAACCGCAGGAACTACTGAAGTATACCAATGGTCACTGTCCTTCTTTTGCCCTGCAGCTATGTTTCATCACATCTGGAATCTCCTTTTGTCTCTGTTTATAACCCAGTGCCTGCGGCCAAGCCATCCCACCCCTGAACTGTCCCTTCCAACCTGATTTGTACAGAGACATATAAAATAAAGCTTGCTGCAGATACATGATCTTCCCTGCCTAAAATCCTCAGCTCTCCTAACAAAAGGCCAACGCCAGACCTGGCCCCAGGTGTGGTCAGCTCCTGCCACACACACATGCCCATCTCTGCTCCTTCCACACTGCTTTCTGGTTCTCTAAACACTGTCCTTTCCCACCTGACCTCCTGCACTACACAATTCTCACCCACGTATCAGATACGCTTGCTCACGGGCCACTTTCTGAAGGCGCTTCCTTTACTCTTCAAACTGGTCTCCATCACTCCATGTATACTTGGTGCCTCTCTTGCACAAGTCTTTATAGGGTGTGATTTTACACCTACATTTACGTGTGATTGTATCAGGAGGGCCTACCAAATGCACAAGGCAAACTCAACTATGTATATACATATGTATACATATATACATACATATATATATGCCAATCCTGGGGCTTGGACTCAGGGCCTGAGCACTGACTGTCCCTGGCTTCTTTTTGCTCAAGGCTAGCACTCTACCACTTGAGCCACAGCCCCACTTCTGGCTTTTTTCATATATATATATATATATATGCACCATATATATATGGTGCAGAGGAATCCAACCCAGGGCCTCATGTGTATGAGGCAAGCACTCTGCCACTAGGTTATATTCCCAGCCCTCAACAGTATTTTTGTGGTACCTAGTTGGGTCTCTGCAGCGCTTTTTTGCAACTATGTTCCAATATCTTTGGCTGACCGAGGTTCCTACATCCAGGTAAGTGAAGAGCTGCTATATTAGGACTTAACTAATAGAAATGACTGGAAGACTTAACCGATTTACGGAAACTATCTTCCCCTAAGCTACAAAAGCACGACTAAATGGGTTGCAAAGCAGACCCGTATTCAATAACAAGCTTCCAATGCACCCATGGAGCCAAGACCCTGGAACAGGCAGCTACAGGACACATACCATGCGAAAGGCCAATGTCCATCACCCCGGTCGCGTGCTCTTCAGATCCGGCCTCGTCTATCCTCCAGTCTCCAGTTTATTGGGAAAGGGGACGCCTTTTGCAATGTCCTTGGAGGAAAGCCTTCCACGCGTGACAGTCCCTGTGATCTGCAGAAAGCACCTGAGATGCAGAACAGGCGCCCCCAGACAGGGGGCCCACGCCACAGACCCGCGTCCAAGCCCCACCCCCCTCCTCCACTCCCCACCCCCAGTCCTCCGGACCAGATGGCCTCCTCCTCCTCCCCAAGGCCACCCCGCCCGGCCCGGCTCCGGCCCGGCTCCGGCCGCGACCCCCTTCCACGCAGCCAGGCTACGGGCCTACCCGAGGAGCCCGCGCTCCGGGGAGGGGAGGAGGGGAAGGGGGGGGCGCGCACAGCAGGGCCGCGCCTCCGGCCGAGATCCCGGGGGAGGGGGGGGCAGGGAAGGGGGGAGGGGGACCCCCACCTTCGTCCCGGCCAGCGGCGCGGCCCCGAAGTGAAGCGAGGTGAAGGCGGGCGGGCGGGCGGGCGGCCGGCGCGCGGGGCCCGGTGCGGTGCGCGGAGGAGCGGCGGCGGCGGCGCCGGCGGAGAGGAAGCGCAGCTGCGCCCCCCCTCTTCCTCCCCCTCCTCCTCCTCCCCCCCCCCTCTCCGTCCTCCTCCTCCCCGCCCACCGCGCTCCCGCGGCAGCGGAGACCCGGGCCCGCGCGCGCGCCCCGCCCCCCTCCCCTCCCCTCCCCCACCCCACCCGGGACAAGACGGGGTTCGCCGGCCCGGGATCCAGCCGGGATCCCCACCCCAAGACGCGGCTCGGGCAGCTCCTCCGCGCGCCGCTGACGCCGGGGGAGGGCGGCCCCGAGGGAGGGGGGAAACGGGGTCTCCAAGGGACGATCACGACAATGGCGAAAAGGAGCCAGGAAACCCCTGGCCGAGCCCCCCCCACCACCCCACCCCGAGCCTCCGGACCACGGGGGGCCAGGCCAAGCCCCCACCCCACCCCCCATCATCCATCCTCCCGGGCACTTCCAACCCGAGCTCGGTCCCCCGAGAGAACGCGTCCTCTCCTCCCCCAGACACTCTACCCTTTCCCTTCGGGGGGGGGGGGGTGGGGGGCGATCGGGCACCAAAACCACTGCCCTCCGACGCCGCCGAGCTCCGGGGACGCGAGGACTCCCCGCCTCCGGGCGCTGTGGCCTGGGGGCGAAGGGAGGGGGGGGGATCCCTGCTCCAGGCCGAGGGCGCCGGGCGCACACGACGGGCAGCCCCCCCCCCACCTCGGCTCCCGCCCACCGCCCGGGGCTGGGGAGGGAAGGGGAGGGGGGTGGATGAGGAGGAGAAGCAGGGGGAGCCGGGGTCCCCGACATCCCCCCCCCCAACCGGATCCCAGCTGGCGGCGCGGCGCCCCCCCCCCCCCGGAGACGCACTCGGGTGACCCCGGGGCCCGCCCGGCTGGCCGGCCAGCCTCTCCCTCCCCAACGGAGCGCTCGGGACTGCGGCGCCCCGTCCGGGGTCTCGGGAATCCCTTTGCGATTCCTGGGCTACTCTCCCTCCCCCCCCCAACCCCGGGCACGGGCGGAGCAGGGGGGGGGGCTCGGGGGGCCGCCCCGTAACCCCAGGGGAACCCTCAGTGGTGACTCTGGGACGGAAAGCGTCTCCGTTAGGGAGGCAGCACGTCGACGCGTGAGAAAATGGTGGGGGGGGGTTGAAAGTGGGGGGGTGGGGGAAGAGTGGCAGGACTTCCGCTGGTCGGGGCGCGGGAACTACATCTCCCAGGGAGCCGCCGGCGCGGGGACGCGTGTGCACCCGGCCACCCACTCACAGCCGGCCTTACTCGGCCCCGGGGCGACGCACGGCCCAATCCCCTCGGCCGGGCACCTCGGCTGGGCTCCCCCCCCCCACCTCCCCTCCGGGGCGGAATCGCCCTTCTTTCCCCCTACCCTGCCCCCAAAGGATGCTCCCGGGGCGGCGGTGACCCACGTTCCTCCATCCTTGCGCGGAAGCCCGGCTAGCCTCGCCTTTCCCCACGCGCGCCGCGTCCCCGCGGGGAGGTGTGGGGGGGGGGGGGAGAACCTGCCACGCGCCCATCCGTCCGTCCATCCATCCATCCATCCATCCACCCTCGGGCGGGGCGGTCGCCGGGGACCGTGGGGTGGGGTGGGGAGGGGGTGGCGCGCGCCGAGCCCGGCACCCCGCCCCCCCGATCGCCGGTGTCCATGTGGAGCCCTCTGCTGCTCTGCTGCTCGCTTCTCGGGGCCGTGCCCGCCGCCGCGCTCGCCCAACAGCTGAGCCCGGAGAACAGCGCCATATGGGGGCCCGGGCTGAAAGCCGAGGTCGTCCTGCCCGCCCGCTATTTCTACATTCAGGCCGTGGATGCATCTGGAAACCGGTGCGTAACCGTCCTCGACTTTCCATCCGCTCCAACCCCACCCCCAGTTCCTGGACCTCCGTTTTCACCCTGCCAGGGGCCCTTGGAGTGTGGTTGCGCACCCAGCTGGGGGGGGGGGGGGGCGGCTGGTTTCCTGTCTGGGAGCACAGGCTCGGGAGGTGCAATGTGTTCCACCACATTACGGGGGCGATGCCGTGCCACCCTATGGCGGCAAGCTGAGCGCCTCGCCATCCCCGGGGGTGGTTGTGGTCGAGAGCAGAGCCAGGGCTCCAGGTAGGCAGTGGTAAGGGATTTAAACCCGGTTGTTCAGGGGCTTGCGCACAATTTCTCCTGTGCGGGCCTCGGTTTTTGGGGCGGGGGGGGGGAACAGATCTGTCAGTAGGCAAAGCGTGTCTGGAAGTTCTGGAAGAAGAGTGAAGGACCCATTCAAGCTAATTCAATGTGTATGTTTGATTTAAAAAAAAAAAAGCTCAGGGGGCTGGAATTCATGCGGTAGCACGGTGCTCGCCTTGCATGCATGAAGCCCTGGGTTCGATTCCTCAGCACCACATATATAGAAAAAGCCAGAAGTGGTGCTGTGGCTCAAGTGGTAGAGTGCTAGCCTTGATAGTGGTCAGATCCTGAGTTCAAATCCTAGACCAGCGCATGCATGAACACACACACACTTTAATCTTTATAATTCACAACTTCTGTCATGATGATGTTCATTGTTTGTGGATGCTGACTGTATATGTTTTACAGGCACAAAAGACAAACAAAAAAACCTTGGGAATTCAATGTTGTCCAAAGCAAAGAGAGGAAAGGTTGCAACTTTTGTGATTTGGCTATGAATAGTATGAGTAGAAAACATAAATGCCATTTTAATAGCAGGAGTATTCACTTCAGAAAACTGATGACACTAGTACAATTCGCCACCTTCTTTGATTTTTTTGCGTGCGGCTGAGCACAATTTAGGATCGTGATACTTTTTAAAGCATCACTGAGGGGCTGGGGATATGGCCTAGTGGCAAGAGTGCTTGCCTCATATACATGAGGCCCTGGGTTCAATTCCTCAGCACCACATATATAGAAAATGGCCAGAAGTGGCGCTGTGGCTCAAGTGGCAGAGTGCTAGCCTTGAGCAAAAGGAAGCCAGGGACAGTGCTCAGGCCCTGAGTCCAAACCCTAAGACTGGCCAAAAAAAAAAAACAAATAAAGAGTCACTGAGAACAATTTTTAAAAGTAAGGTCCTCCCTGGTTGGGGCTGGAGATATAGCCTAGTGGCAAGAGTTCCTGCCTGGGATACACAAGGCCCTAGGTTCGATTCCCCAGCACCACATATACAGAAAACGGCCAGAAGCGGCGCTGTGGCTCAAGTGGCAGAGTGCTAGCCTTGAGCGGGAAGAAGCCAGGGACAGTGCTCAGGCCCTAAGTCCAAGGCCCAGGACTGGCCAAAAAAAATAAATAAATAAAAAGTAAGGTCCTCCCTGGAAAAAATTACGTTAACTGAAGTAAGTCAGGCTCGGAGAAACTGTGTCTGTTTTCTCTCATATATGGAAGTTAGATCTAACTTATAAATAGATGTGAAAATATACACGGGATTCTATACATGCATATAAAGTATAGTATACTTGGGGGAGGGGCATTCTCATGGTTTAACTCTTCTGAACAACCGAATGTAGTCTAACGAAATAAATACCAGAAAGCTGAAGCCTGCTTGCTTGCTTGCTTGTTTGTTTGTTTTGTGGGAGTAAGGCAGGGGAGGGGAAAAGAGAGACGGACAAATGGTAGGTAAGTGAAGTGATATTCAAGTGCAGATATGAATATGCAACTGGGCGACTTGAGGGGGTAGGTGGGATTGGGAGAGGGGAGGGAGGACTGCGGGAGGGGTGACATTGATCAGGATGCTGTTGTAGTTAACACTTTGTATGTTGACTTGAAACTTACAACTACTTAAAGATTACCAGAAAAAAAGGCTACTTGCCTGATACATTGTCCAAAAAGCAATGTACTCTTTACCTAACTTATATAATTGTAACCCCTCTGTACATCACCTTTATAATAATAATAAAACATTAAGGTAATAAAAAAGATACAAGGTCCTCTTTTAGGGTTCCATTTGATCACAAACTTCCAAGTAGGAGTGACATGAATAAATAGACTGATAGGAATATTTTTACATGTGGAATACCTAGATGTTCTGTGCTTACCTTGATTAGGAGTCATATCTCATGTGTCATATCCTGTTAGATGAATATATTTTCCCTTAGTGGAGCTATTGTTTAACCTTTTTTCAGCCTGGACCCACCCTATTTATTCTTGAAAACATAGAAAGAAGCAATAGGCATATGTTAGAACATAATCACTATGCATTTATTCCGCCTAATAACCTTTCCTTTCATTGCTTCCCCAGGTTTACATCTTCTCCAGGTGAAAAGGTGTTCCAAGTTAAAATCTCAGCCCCTGAGGAGCAGTTCACTAGAGTTGGAGTCCAGGTTTTAGACCGGAAGGATGGGTCTTTCATAGTAAGATACAGAATGTATGCAAGCTACAAAAATCTGAAGATAGAAGTAAAATACCAAGGTCACCATGTGGCCAGATCTCCATATATTTTAAGAGGTACTTTGGAATGTAATTTTGTAACAGTCGTGTTGGAATACAATAATATCTGTCCTTCCATCAGTAAAAACAATTTAGTGTATTATTTAGTCAATGAAAGAAGAAAAGTAGATGTTACTTAATTGAAAGTAAAATTGCAAGTCTACTTATATGTGAAAATATCACAGGACTATCTTGTAAAGTTTACCTTGATAAGTTTAGAGGGCCTGCTTACTTGTAAAACCCTGTATATCTCTTTTATAAGATATTTTCAAGCCAGGCACCAGTGGCTCATGCCTGAAATCCTGGCTACTCAGGAGGCTGAGGTCTGAGGATTGTGGTTCAAAGCCATCTTAGACAGAAAAGAGACTGTTAACCACTCAAAAAAAAAAATGCTGCAAATGGAGCTGTGGCTCAAGTGGCAGAGCACTAGCCTTGAACAAAAAGAGCTCAAGGCAGCACCCAGATCCTGAGTTCAAGCCCACCTAACTAGGCAGAATTCAGGCAGAGCATGATTTGGATAGTTGTTACATGTTTCAAATGCTGAGTAGAATTTTCACTTGTACTTTTGTGTATCTAAATAGGGCCAGTTTATCATGAGAATTGTGACTGTCCTTTGGAAGATAGTGCAACCTGGCTAAAGGAGATGAACTGCCCAGAAACCATTACTCAGATTCAGAAAGATCTAGCACATTTCCCTACTG